>NC_066581.1:117170774-117770774 GCF_024323335.1 Lathyrus oleraceus | reverse complement strand
AAGCATTGAGGTAGAATCTCTTGTCTCCATGTAGTCTGGAAGACCTGGCCTGTTATTTGGCCAGGCACCTGTCTGAAGTCCTCCTTAAGAGGCGATGTTTGTGCTTGTTTACTTTTGTCCCCAAGCAGGTAAAGACCTTTGTTAAGGCAATTGGCGGATAAAGAGATATGCAATCTATCTCCCGCTATTCTGTTGAGTCGTCCCTTGGCTCACATCACATGTTGATGCCTTGCGGACATTAACCCAAAATCAGTTGAGTCATTGTCTTAAGTGTAGAAGGGTTCCCACTTTCTGGACCCACACTTCATTGTCTGAAGCTCTCCCTGACCAGGGATAAGAGCTGTGGAGTCTAATCTTCACTCACCTTTCATCTGGCTTCACCTTGACTCTTAATGTCAAGGTTAAGAGCTAACCTCACCCTGATACAGAGGCTTGTTTGTCGAGGTTGACATGACCCCTCGACTAAAGCCTAGCCTTGATGTTTGAGCCCCTTGTTGGTGTGTTTATTTCATGTTGTATGTGTTTGTGTGGTGTGATTATATCCCCTAGGTTTGCTAGACTCCGCGTAGTCTCGTTTGCATGTTAATTATGGTAGCACGGTTCCTTCGTATAGGACTTCCTTTCTTGCTTGAGCTTTCCTAAAACACAAACAAATATTATCCCCTCTTAAGGATACGTCAACTCCTTCTACTACAGGTGAGTAAGTCTCCAAAGGTCGAGCATCCGGTAGATTGCGTAGTGATGTTATCCACTTAAAAAACACAAACCAACAGGAATAGTTTAGCCGAACTACGGCAACTCTGATTCTCATGTCCAGATGAGATACGTAGGCACGAGATGCAATGTCTTGTCGAGTTTGACTGACAACTAACACTACTTCTTTTCTCTCGCCCTCGTTGCGATTGAGACCTTCCCCTTCTCTTGCCCTAGTCGCAATCGAGACCCTTCTTCTTCCTGTGTTGGTGTCAGGAGACGGATGTAAGCCCAGCGATTGGCATTCCGTATCCTCTTGTTGTGTGCTTGGAGTCCGGTATAAGTCCATCAAGTGGCATCTGGTTTCCAGTGTGGGTGCGTTTTGGTTCGGAAGCCGATGTAAGACCAGCGATTGGCATTCGGGTTCCACGTTTGCCTGTGTTTGTGTTGTTTTGTTTGGCGTGCGTGAGCCGAGCTACGGATGCTTTGATTCTTCTTCGTCCAAGAAGATACGTATGCATAGGATGCGACATCCTAGCGAGCATGTGTTTTCCCCAATCCGAACTACTTAGACTCTGATGTCTATGCTTAATAGACTAAGTAGGCCCAGGATAGTCAGTCTTGTTTGTTTTCTTGTGTCTCTTTCAGCCAATGTTTGATGATTGTTTGAGTAGTGTTTTAGCAACCATTTTCCTTCCTATCGTGTGTGGATCCCGTCGAGTACGACGGATGCGTAGGGGTGCTAATACCTTCCCTTCGCATAACCGACTCCCGATCCCATTCTCTTTGGTCGCGAGACCATGCTTTTTCCAGGTTTACTCTGAGCGTTTCCTTTCCCTCTTTTGGGATAAATAACGCGCGGTGGCGGCTCTGTTGTTCTTGTTTCCCGCCGGTTTTTCGCGTAATGCGACATCTGGCGACTCAGCTGGGGACCAAGAGAAGTTGACCTCTTGCTGGTCCATCTTCCCTAAGAGAGTCTCTCCTAGCGCTCTCTAGGTTAGGGTTTTGGTTGCTATTGGCTGTTATTTATTGCATGCATGATTATTATGTTGTATATATGTGCATATCTGTTTGCATGCATCATATTGTCATTGAGCTATCTTCTGTGCAGGTGGTTCCTCTGTTTGGGGTGAGTGTTCTGAGTGGGGCTAAAACCCAGGCCCGAGTATACACCTAGGATTAGTGTGGTCTCACGTTCCTCATTTGCTTTATCAGCATATTGTTGCAACGTGACATACCACAGGCCGGACGAGGTTCATTTGATAGTGCCCTTCCTTTGTGGAGTATCCACTTTGGTTGTGTCATTTCATCTGAGCTATTGACTCTAGTGACCGATCATTTCCCGGACCTTTGGTTTAGACGATCTCAGGAGAGCTACAATGGCACACCCGAAAGGGAAAACCCATTGAGTATCTTTGCCCGATTGTCGAGACCATTATCCGCCTTAGGATGACCTGATTAGAATTTACCTGTGATGGGAGGGTTGATTCTTATAGATGCATGTTCTGATGGTGATTTTGTTGGTGACTATTGGTTGATCAGAGTCCTATTTATGAGTCGGATTTATGGATCTATTTCTGGACGCCGGAGGTTTGATCCTGGCAGTGATCGGAGGGTTCCGTTTATTTCGGATCCCTGGGCTGAATTTGAGGATGCTCAGATGTGGATATGGTTCAGTTGACTTGGGTTCAGATGACTTTGGGTTTCAGATGAAGTTGTAACGCCAGAGTTCAAGCCGAAGCTTCGATCCTGTGCCGCGTGATACTCAGCCGACCAGTTTTGGCTCCCTCATTTGCATCATAGCATGTTTATTTTCAAAAAAAAAAATGTATAATAATGCATGAAAAAAGTTAACCTGCATACACATCACGCACATCATATACACATCATCTTGCATAACAGGTGTTCTCGTTCCCGACTTCTCACTCCGGTTCCTGTGTCAGGCAGGATAGCTGATCGAAGACCGCACCGGTATTCTACCAGACTCAATCAACAGCGAAGTATGGATCAGGTTCAGAACGAGTTGGCTGAGATGAGGGCGAACATGGCCCAGTTCATGACTATGATGCAAGGGGTTGCTCAGGGTCAGGAGGAGCTCCGAGCTTTGGTTCAGAGACAAGAGACAGTTATTCAGGCGTCTAACCGTGGTTCACCTGCTGGTATTCCTGTGCCAGAGAATGTTGCTGCTGCTCCCGTTCATGACTATGCCGTGGGAGATGAACTCAGGGGTATAAGGATCAATGGACAGCCTCTTGCTGTTGAGACTGTCAATGTTAGGGCCACCCGGGCTCCGGTTCGTCATCCAGCTCCTATTGTCGACCGACAAGAGGACATATTCACATTGCTGAGTGAAGATGATGGAGATGTTGGAAGGGTTGAAGATAGGGATCGTAAGGTCGATGCCCTGGCTGAGAAGATTCGCGCTATGGAATGTCAGAACTCCCTCGGTTTTGATGTTACCAACTTGGGATTGGTTGAAGGCTTGAGAATTCCCCATAAGTTCAAAGCACCCACTTTTGACAAGTACAATGGTACTTCCTGCCCTCGCACCCATGTGCAGGCTTACTATCGGAAGATCTCTGCGTATACAGATGATGAGAAAATGTGGATGTACTTTTTCCAAGATAGTCTATCTGGGGCATCTTTGGATTGGTACATGGAGCTCAAGAGAGATTCGATCCGATGCTGGAGGGATCTGGGAGAAGCTTTCCTCAGACAATACAAGCATAACATGGATATGGCACCGAGCCGGACTCAGCTGCAGAGTCTGTGTCAGAAAAACAATGAAAGCTTCAAAGAGTACGCCCAGAGGTGGCGTGAACTTGCTGCCAGAGTTCAACCCCCTATGCTGGAAAGGGAGTTGACAGACATGTTCATTGGCACACTTCAGGGAGTGTTTATGGACCGAATGGGGAGTTGCCCATTCAGAAGCTTTTCTGATGTGGTTATATGTGGGGAGAGGACCGAGAGTTTGATCAAGGCTGGGAAGATCAACGATGCTAGTTCCTCTTCATCTAAGAAACCTTTCTCTGGGGCACCTCGCCGTAGAGAAGGAGAAACTAATGTTGTTCAACACCGCCGAGGTCAGAACAGAAATCAGTACCGTCAGGTTGCCGCAGTGACCATCCCTGCACCTCAACAACGTCAACCTTCGCAACAACAAAGGGTTCAACAACAGATGCCACCACCACCACAACAACAACAACAACAACGTCCATATCAGCCGAGGCAGAGGATGCCTGATAGGCGTTTCGACCCACTACCCATGACTTACGCCGAACTGTTACCCGAACTGCTCAGACTAGGGTTCGTCGAGTTGAGGACCATGGCGCCATTGACAAAAATACCACCTGGGTATGATGCCAATGTGCGTTGTGAATTTCATTCTGGGGCGCCTGGCCACCATATAGAGAATTGCAGGGCTTTCCACCATAAGGTTCAGGACCTGATTGATGCCAAGACAATCAATTTTGCTCCTGTACCAAATGTGGTGAACAACCCTATGCCTGCGTATGGTGCTCACCGGGTAAACTGTATTGAAGGGGTTGAAGCTGAAGATCTTGTTGTCAGTATGGATGAGATTCAGACTCCTTTGTTGACTGTAAAGGGCCGTTTGTTGAGTGGTGGTGTGCACCCGGGCTGTGATGAAGATTGTATGGGCTGTGTAGAGTCAGACAATGGTTGTGAACAATTGCGGGCCGGTATTCAGAAATTGATAGAGGAGGGCTGTGTCCAGTTTGGCCGGGTTGATAACAGAGATCATGGGGCAGTGTCTACTGTCACTATTTTTTTTAAACCGTCTGAAGGACGTGGGCCGAGGACTGCTGGTAGTGCGCCTGCAACTAGTGGTAATCCAGTTACCATCTCTGCACCAGTTTCTGTCAATACTCCAACTACTATTGCTGTGTCAGGTAGAAGACCTGTGGTTGAGAATAGTAAGGCTGTGCCCTGGAAGTATGACAACGCCTATCGAAGCAACAGAAGGGCTGAGAATCGAGTCAAGCCGTCTAATCAAGCGCCTGTGACTATTGGTGTGCCAGTTAGTAGAACTCCGGCCGTTGTGAGTCCCGTTGTGGACAATGTTGGTGGTCCGGGAGGTTTTACTCGCAGTGGTTGACTGTTTGCGCCTCAACCGTTAAGGGATGCCAGTGCTGAGGCATCTGCTAGAGCAAAGGGAAAACAGGCCGTGGTGGATGAGGAGCCTGCTCAAACGAATGTGCCTGGTGGCTCGTTTGAAAAGGAGGTGGAGGAGTTTATGAGAATCATTAAGAAAAGTGATTACAAGATTGTGGATCAACTCAACCAAACTCCGTCCAAAATCTCTATTCTTTCCTTGTTGCTGTGCTCTGAGGCACATCGCAACGCCTTGCTGAAAATGTTGAATATGGCGTATGTACCTCAGGAGATTTCAGTCAACCAGCTAGAGGGTGTAATTGCTAATGTGAGCACCAGACACGGTTTGGGGTTCACTGATCTTGATTTGACACCGGAGGGGCGTAACCATAACAAGGCCTTGCACATCACCATGGAGTGCAAGGGGGTTGTTTTGTCGCATGTGCTAGTCGACACCGGGTCTTATCTGAATGTGCTGCCGAAGCAAATTTTGAAGAAGATATCTGTTGAAGGGGTTGTGCTTACTCCAAGTGACCTGATAGTTCGTGCATTTGATGGATCCAAGCGTTCTGTCTTTGGTGAAGTCACTCTGCCTGTGAAGATAGGTCCTGAGGTATTCGACATTATTTTCTATGTCATGGACATCCAGCCTGCCTACAGTTATTTGTTAGGGCGTCCATGGATACACGCAGCAGGGGCAGTCTCGTCGACTCTCCATCAGAAACTCAAGTATGTCTGGAACGGTCAGATTATGACCGTGTGCGGTGAAGAGGATATTTTGGTGAGTCATCTGTCCTCGTTCAAGTATGTCGAGGTGGATGGCGAGATCCACGAAACTTTATGCCAGGCATTTGAGACTGTTGCTCTCGAGGGTGTGGCGTGTGCTGACCAGAGGAAGCCAGGCGCTTCGATTGCTTCGTACAAGCAGGCCAAGGCAGTTGTTGACTCCGGTAGAGCTGAGGGTTGGGGCAAGATGGTAGACTTGCCTGTCAAAGAAGACAAATTTGGCATTGGTTATGAGCCTCTCCAAGCAGAGCAGGGTGTGCAAGCGGGTCCAAGTACCTTTACCAGCGCTGGGCTGATGAATCACGGTGACGTCGTTGCAGCTGATGTTGAAGACAGGGACAGTGATATTGATCTCGACTGTTGGGTTCGCGCGAGTGCACTAGGGGAAGTGATCAGCAACTGGACTGTAGAGGATATCGTCCAAGTTACTCTTCAAACAGAGTAATTTTCTTTTGTTTTTTCATTCTGCACAAAACCCTACGTTCTGCCCAAGACGTAGTGGTTCATTGTAGGGCCACATCATGTTTCAATCTTTATCATTAATAAAGGAAGTTTTGCAAACGATTTTGTGATCCCTGTCTTTCTATTTTTGTATTTCATCTTTCAAAATAAAAATGGCAATGTTTTTGTTTTTTGTGACTTTATTGAAATCTTTTTCTAAAACGAAGCATTAAACATGCAGAAGTGATATCACGGCATCTACTATGAACAAATCTATTATGGCTCAGTATGATTTCGACAATCCCATCTACCAAGCTGAAGAGGAGAGTGATGAAGACAGTGAACTCCCGAAAGAATTGGCTAGATTGTTGAAGCAAGAGGAAAGGGTCATCCAACCTCATCAGGAGGATTTGGAAATTGTTAATCTTGGTACTGAGGACGCCAGAAGGGATATCAAGATCGGGGCTGCTTTGAAACCAGAGGTCAAGAGCAGGTTGATTGAGATGCTGAGAGAGTATGTAGAGATATTCGCCTGGTCTTATCAAGATATGCCTGGGCTGAATACTGATATTGTGGTTCATAGACTACCTCTCAGGGATGATTGTCCTTTGGTCAAGCAGAAGCTCCGTAGAACGAGTCCTGATATGGCAGTTAAGATCAAGGAAGAGGTTCAGAAGCAGTTCGATGCGGGTTTCTTCTCAGTGACAACGTACCCACCGTGGGTAGCCAACATCGTTCCCGTGCCGAAGAAGGATGGCAAAGTCAGAATGTGTGTCGATTACCGGGATCTGAACAGGGCGAGTCCGAAAGATGATTTCCCATTACCTCACATTGATGTATTGGTGGATAATACGACTCAATCCTCAGTATTCTCTTTCATGGATGGTTTCTCGGGCTATAATCAGATCAAGATGGCGCCAGAGGACATGGAAAAGACGACATTCATTACACCTTGGGGCACGTTTTGCTATAAGGTGATGCCCTTTGGGCTGAAGAACGCCGGTGCTACCTATCAGAGGGCTATGACGACTCTCTTTCATGACATGATGCACAAAGAGATTGAAGTGTACGTGGATGATATGATTGCGAAGTCGCAGACAGAAGAGGAGCACCTGGTTAATTTGCAGAAGTTGTTTGACAGATTGGTCAAGTTCAAACTGAGGCTGAATCCAAACAAGTGTACGTTTGGGGTGAGATCAGGGAAGCTGTTAGGCTTCATTGTCAGTGAGAAAGGGATTGAGGTTGATCCAGTGAAAGTCAAAGTTATTCAAGAGATGCCTGAACCGAAAACAGAGAAGCAGGTTCGTGGGTTCTTAGGGAGGTTGAATTACATTGCAAGGTTTGTATCTCACCTAACTGCCACGTGTGAACCAATATTCAAATTGCTCAGAAAGAATCAGGCAATCAGATGGAATGATGATTGTCAGAAAGCTTTTGACAAGATAAAAGAGTATTTGCAGAAACCTCCGATCCTGATTCCTCCAGTTCCTGGGAGGCCGCTGATAATGTACCTGTCAGTGACCGAGAACTCGATGGGGTGTGTATTGGGACAGCATGACGAGTCTGGTCGAAAAGAGCATGCCATATACTACCTTAGCAAAAAGTTTACCGACTGTGAAATCAAATATTCACAGCTTGAGAAAACTTGTTGTGCTTTGGCCTGGGCTGCTCGCCGACTGAGGCAGTATATGTTGAACCATACTACCTTGTTGATTTCTAAGATGGATCCAGTAAAATACATCTTTGAGAAGCCGGCTCTCACCGGACGTGTTGCCCGTTGGCAGATGATCTTAACTGAGTATGATATCCAGTACACGTCTCAGAAGGCTATCAAAGGTAGTGTTTTGTCAGACTATCTCGCCGAGCAACCGATTGATGATTACCAGCCTATGATGTTTGAATTCCCTGATGAAGACATCATGTATCTTAAGATGAAAGATTGTGAAGAGCCTCTTGTCGAGGAAGGACCGGATCCTGATGACAAGTGGACACTGATGTTTGATGGGGCTGTGAATGTGAATGGTAACGGTGTTGGTGCAGTGCTTATCAATCCAAAAGGTGCTCACATACCCTTTTCTGCCAGATTGACTTTTGATGTCACCAACAACGAAGCTGAGTATGAGGCTTGTATCATGGGGATAGAAGAAGCCACTGATTTGAGGATCAAAACACTTGACATATTTGGAGATTCCGCTCTAGTGATCAATCAGGTTAATGGAGATTGGAATACAAACCAGCCGCATTTGATTCCGTATAGAGATTACACCAGAAGAATACTGACGTTCTTCAAGAAGGTGAAGTTGTATCATGTCCCCCGGGATGAGAATCAAATGGCTGATGCTTTGGCTACTTTATCCTCCATGATCAAAGTTCATTGGTGGAATCATGTGCCACATGTTGTTGTGAATCGACTCGAGAGGCCTGCGTATGTGTTCGCAGCCGAGTCTGTTGTGATTAATGAGAAGCCGTGGTACTATGACATCAAGAACTTCCTCAAGAGTCAGGAGTATCCTGAAGGTGCGTCGAAGAATGACAAGAAAACCCTGAGAAGGCTAGCTGGAAGCTTTTATCTGAATCAGGATGATGTGTTGTACAAGAGGAATTTTGACATGGTCTTGCTCAGATGCGTGGATAGACACGAAGCAGACATGTTGATACAAGAAGTGCATGAAGGTTCGTTTGGTACCCATGCTGGTGGTCATGCAATGTCGAAGAAACTGTTGAGAGCCGGTTATTACTGGATGACTATGGAATCCGATTGTTTCAAGTACGCTCGGAAGTGCCATAAGTGTCAAATTTATGCTGATAAGGTGCATGTACCACCAAGCCCGTTGAATGTCATGAACTCGCCTTGGCCGTTTGCCATGTGGGGGATTGATATGATTGGGAAGATTGAGCCCACTGCTTCGAATGGACATCGCTTCATCTTGGTTGCGATTGATTATTTCACCAAGTGGGTGGAAGCAGCTTCCTATGCTAACGTTACCAAACAAGTGGTTGCCCGGTTCATCAAGAAAGAAATCATCTGTCGTTATGGAGTTCCTGAAAGAATCATCACTGACAATGGTTCGAATCTCAATAACAAGATGATGAACGAGCTTTGTAAAGATTTTAAGATTGAACATCACAATTCTTCTCCTTACAGACCAAAGATGAATGGTGCTGTAGAGGCGGCTAATAAGAATATCAAGAAGATTGTGCAGAAGATGGTCGTAACGTACAAGGATTGGCATGAGATGCTGCCTTTCGCTTTGCATGGGTACCGTACCTCAGTACGTACGTCGACCGGGGCAACCCCGTACTCCCTTGTGTATGGTATGGAAGCAGTCCTACCTGTTGAGGTGGAGATCCCTTCTCTGAGAGTTTTATTGGATGTCAAGCTGGACGAGGCCGAGTGGATTCGAACAAGGTTTAATGAGTTGAGCCTTATCGAAGAAAGACGGTTAGCAGCTGTGTGCCATGGGCAGTTATATCAGAGAAGGATGAAGCGAGCCTTTGATCAGAAGGTGCGTCCCCGGAGCTATCAGATCGGTGATCTAGTTCTGAAGAGGATCCTTCCTCCCGGTACAGATAACAGGGGCAAGTGGACTCCTAATTACGAAGGTCCATATGTTGTGAAGAAGGTCTTCTCCGGTGGAGCCTTGATGCTTACAACTATGGACGGTGAAGATTTCCCGTCCCCTATTAATTCAGATGTAGTCAAAAAATACTTCGCATAAATTGACCCGCTGGACAAAAAGAATAAAAGAGTCCAGGCAAAAAAGGGCATCCCGGCGAACCAAAAAAAAAAAAAACAGAAAGAAAAGGTTCGGGCAAAAATTAGGGATAAAAATGAAAAGAATTTGTACACCCGGTAAGTCGAAAACTCGCAAGGGCGGCTTAGGCAAAAATGGGTATCCCGGTGGATTGAAAACCCGAAAGGGCGATCCAGCCAAAAGTGGGATTAAAGCAAAGACTACAGTCTGAGTTATCTGTACTTCATCGCGCTTCGTCGTCTGCCATCTCCAAAGATGTGATCGGTCCAGTCATTCTTCTCGGAAAGCAAGGAAGTTGGGAAGAAAACTGATGATCTGTGAGTTATAACAGAATTGGGAAATAGTGGATGCTGTGTTCACATTGCCATTAGGATAGATTTTTCCTTGTGTGCGCAATTACCTCTTTCTAGGAATTGCTTCCCGATGTATTCGCCTTTTCAGGCACATTTTTCAATCAATAAAAGTCGTTATTCAGATAAATAGCTCTCTTGTTTTATTTTACTGTTTTGTTTGCAAAAACGTCCGAATTTTTGATAAACATTGCATATAAAAACATGAAGGCTTAACAATAACTTGCAGGAAGATAAAACATTTGAAAATCATTTTTAATGTTGAGGACACTTGAGCATATCTTGTCCATGTCTCCCCTGGGGGCAGTTTGTTGTGCTGTTTTGCAGGTTGTCATCTGTGAAGACGTTTCTCAGCAGATGTATTTCCCAAGCAAGTTCGGAAGCTATCAGAGCTTTGTTCCTCTGCAGATGCCTGTGGATGGTGCCTTCTCTCCCAGCAGATCTAAGGATTGCCTATCCCCGGCAGGCCTGGAAGTGGATTATTCCCCAGCGAATATTTCCCTAGTTGAGATCCCCCGCTGAGTGCCTGGCAGGTGTTTTCCCCAGGAGAGTTCCCCAACTGAGTTGGAAGGATGTTGTATCCCCGGCGGAGCGGTCAGTGGAGTGTTGTTCTCCAGCAGTCGGATGTTGTAGTACTGTTATCCCCAGCGTGGTCGTGAGCGCTCATCCCCAACAGGGTTATGGATGTTTCTCCCCAGCAGAGTCTGGTATATTTGCATTCTCCACCGGAGTTATGCTCTTTCTCAGCAGAGTTGTATTGGTTGTTTCCCCGAGCGGAGTCCCAGAGTGGATGGGTCTTGTGAAGGATGTTCCCGGTGAAGTCTATCCTTTCCCAGCAACAGTTTTGTTTCTCCAGCATGAGTGAGAAGTCGGTGCTCTCCCCGCAGAGTATTTCCCCAATAAGAGTCTCCCCACAGAGCTGGAGTATCTGATGGTTTCGGCTCCCCAGCCGGAGCGTTCATCATTTTGCATTTTGCATATAGTGATCATTGCATCCTCAAAAATGCGTAGCATTTCCATTCATAATGGAGCAGTACGCCATAGAAAAATTCAAACATATGCATTCATGTGTTCGAAACCCATCAGACCGTATCCCCGGCAGAGGCGGATTTTTATGCAACATCTGTACAACATGTTTGCTATAGTTGCTCCTGATAGCATTCAGGATTGATACCCCCAGAAAGGTTTATTTCCTCATCCGTTGGTGACGTGGAAGTTCGTTTCTCCCCAGTGAGATTCCCAGCAAGTGTTTAGCCTTGCCCAGACATGTAGATGTCAGTATCCTGTTAGCACCCGCGTGTGTTATCTCTTTGGTGTCGGTAAACACCATCCTTCGGTGCTTTCCCAGTCACGCGTAGTGTCTGGTCTTCTTCTGATGTCGGTAAACATCATCTTTCGATGTTCGTAACGTCGTCCTCCTTCCTTAGTGAAGTTTCCACCTCTCCGTTGGTTTTGGTAAACGTCGAGTTTTTCCCAATCGTCCGTTGACGTTTGGTTGAGTCTTGTTCCCTCTCCCCAGAAGAGTCCTCCTCTCCGTTGGTGTCGATAAACGTCGAGTTTTTCCCAATCATCCGTTGATGATTTGGTTGTGTTCATTATCCCCAGAAGTATTCCTCCTCTCCGTTGGTGTCGATAAACGTCGAGTTTTTCCTAGTCGTCCGCTGACGTCTAGTTGTTTATTCCCTACAGATCATTTGGTAATACCATATGATTCCCCTCGGAGTTTCCTCCTCTCCGTTGGTGTCGATAAACGTCGAGTTTTTCCTATTCGTCCGATGACGTCTAGTTGTATCTTCCCCCATGCAGAGCTACCTCTCCGTTGGTTTCGATAAACGTTGGGTTTTTTTTCATTCGTCCGTTGACGTTTGATTGTATATCCTATCCTCCTGTCATTTGTTAATGTCTGGTTAATTCCCAGCCAGATTCCCCAGTAGAGTCGTCGGTGGCGTCCTATTCGGTTTTCGGTTGTTATACCCCTTCCCTAGTGAAGTTTTCTCCTTCTCCGTTGGTGTCGATAAACGTTGAGTTTCCTCCTCTCCGTTGGTGTCGATAAACGTTGAGCTTTCTCCTTCTCCGTTGGTGTCGATAAACGTTGAGTTTCCTCCTCTCTGTTGGTGTCGATAAACGTTGAGCTTTCTCCTTCTCCGTTGGTGTCGATAAACGTTGAGCTTTCTCCTTCTCCGTTGGTGTCGATAAACGTTGAGCTTTCTCCTTCTCCGTTGGTGTCGATAAACGTTGAGTTTTCTCCTTCTCCGTTGGTGTCGATAAACATTGAGTTTCCTCCTCTCCGTTGGTGTCGATAAACGTTGAGTTTCCTCCTCTCCGTTGGTGTCGATAAACGTTGAGCTTTCTCCTTCTCCGTTGGTGTCGATAAACGTTGAGCTTTCTCCTTCTCCGTTGGTGTCGATAAACGTTGAGCTTTCTCCTTCTCCGTTGGTGTCGATAAACGTTGAGTTTTCTCCTTCTCCGTTGGTGTCGATAAACGTTGAGTTTCCTCCTCTCCGTTGGTGTCGATAAACGTTGAGTTTCCTCCTCTCCGTTGGTGTCGATAAACGTTGAGCTTTCTCCGTCTCCGTTGGTGTCGATAAACGTTGAGCTTTCTCCGTCTCCGTTGGTGTCGATAAACGTTGAGCTTTCTCCTTCTCCGTAGGTGTCGATAAACGTTGAGCTTTCTCCTTCTCCGTTGGTGTCGATAAACGTTGAGCTTTCTCCTTCTCCGTTGGTGTCGATAAACGTTGAGCTTTCTCCTTCTCCGTTGGTGTCGATAAACGTCTAGCTTCTCTCGTTCGTCTGTTGACGTCGGGTCGAGTCTTCCTCCAGTTCATTCATTAATGTCTGGTTACCTCTCCGTTGGTTTCGGTAAACGTCGAGTTTTTCCTAGTTGTCCGTTGATAACTGGATGTATTTTCTTCCCCAATAGAGTTACCTCTCCGTTGGTTTTGGTAAACGTTGAGTTTTTCCCATTATGTCCGTTGACGTAAGGTTGTATCTGTCCCAGTTCATTCGTTAATGTCTGGGTACCTCTCCGTTGGTCTTGGTAAACGTCGAGTTTTTCCTAGTTGTCCGTTGGTATCTAGTTGTGATTCCTATTCCCATTCGTCGTCTAGTGATGTCTGGAGGTGACTGTATCCACTGAAGAAGAAAATCAAAAATACCCAGTGATAAACAGCAGATACCAGTGGACGTTTGCGTTGGTGAATCCTCGCATTGTGCAAATTCTACGGTTCTTCGGTATTCAATCCCTGTTTACCCTGAAAGTCTGACAACCGTTGCTCTCATCCATTCGGGTTCCTAGTTGATTGAATAGGGGCAGCTGTAGCACCTCAAATTTGCACCTCCCATTTTGTACATTCATTTTCATACTAGGTCATTAACATAACATAGTCCATTGCATAGCATTGCATTGCCTTTTGCCCAAGTGCAAGTCATCAGACAAAATTAGGTCAACTGGTTAGGAGAATCAGTCAAACAAGCAAGCATGAGCAATTTCCATTGAGATAAAGCCCTAAGGTTGGTTTATCAGGTTCATATGATTATGTGATCATTTTGAAGTGGATTGGCCAAGGATTGGATGATCAAAGCTCAACAGTCAAGCTGAATTTCAGCTGAAACCCTAGAAAGTCAACTGTGGTCAACTGTGCCTGATTTTATGGATTAGAAGGTGTGAGATGGTTTGAAAGGCCTCATTCATGCCCATACAAGTCTCATTTGACATATCAAAGATCAAGGTTGAAGGATTTGAAGTCAGATGAAAAGTTTCCCAAAATAGCAGGTGACCTGTAATTGGAAACTGCCAAAAATGGAAAGTTCTTCTCCTCAAATTTACATCATCATACAAGCTTCAAATGGAATTTTGTCCAACATGAAAGTTGAAGATCTTGCTCTCACCTTTCCAAAAAGTCCAAGAACACTCATTTCTCATGTGTGGTTGGCAAGTTATGATCAAATCATTTTCAGAAAATGTTGAAATTCAAAGTGGCATAACTTTTGAATGGAAAGGCCAATTTGGGTGATTCTTTTTTGAGCAAACCACATTTGATGTGTACTATCCAAATCCATCATCACATTTCATCAAAAACCTTCACATAAAAAGGTCATTTTTCAAGTGAACCATTTAATATTTGGTGGGAAAAAAGGTCAAATTCAAAAATACAAGGGATTTTCACTCCAAGCCAATGCTATTCACTTCTAAACATGATTTGTGATGTGATGCAAGCAGAAAATCACTGTTCCATTGGTTCTAAGTTCAAAAGGGCAATTTGGCCAAAATGCATAATAAGCTTCATTCACTAATCCATTCCAAATATGCTAAACATGATTAAGGCTTTGGATTAACATGAGGTATTTAAGCCTAATCATAACAGAAAACTCGAAATCAACAATCACAATTTCAGATCAAATCACAAATTTCTCAAATTCTCTCAATTCTCTCAAATTCTCTTCACACTTTTTTCACCTTTTGGATCGAATTTCTTGATTCTTTCTGCTTCTTGTTGTACTGATCTTCATCTGCAGGTGGATTGGAAGAACTGTTGAAAGCTAATTGTGGAAGAATCGTGCTGAATTCACAACTATGCAACCTTGAGCTTCCATGGCAGTTCGAAATTTCGTCATCCTCGTGCACTGTTGAGCTAAAGAAGTCACTCCATTCACTTTCCACATCATCAATCAACATCTGTTTTGGCAATTCCAAGCAAAATTCGCACGGATTCAACAGCAGCTTCATCATAAGGTAAGATTTCGAAACCTTCGATTCTTGAAATCAACATGTGGCTTAGATAGATCGTGCAACATAGAGTAGACTGCAGCTTGAATCATGAATTTTCGTTAGGTATTGACGAAGTTATGCGGATCTGAATGTTTGATTGTGAAACTTTCTTGGATCGATCCGTGAAGCATGATTAGATTTAGGTTAATTGCTTGTTAGATTAGTGATCTACATGATGAGACGTTTCGATTGGTATATGGCATGATAGTTTTTGTGAGAAAAAGTCATGATGATGATGAACACCAAGATCGCGCGATGAACATGTCTAGTTTTCGTTCCAGGAGGCCTTTTGATCCGTGTTTGCTATGCTTGGCGTTTGAAAATGTGTTTCCCGCGGCTTCTGGCCAATAACGCGACGCCACTTCATTTAATAAAACGGGGCGTTTCACCCCTGGCTCGCTTAAATTACAAAACTGCCATTCACTTCATATTAATTTATTTTAGACTTAAATAATTATTTCATTTTCTTATCAAACTTCAAAAATTCATAGAATATTCATGGATGATCCAATTTGAGTGAGGATTTTTGTGTTCATCTCCAAATTTTCTCTAGTTTTGTTTTAGGTATGATAGTCAAAGTTGTGCCTGGCTGATTTTTTGACTTTGCCTAATGCCTTTGATCATGTATGCTTCATGTGTATGTTTTACCATTTCCTTCATAAAATAATGATGCCTTATCCAAAATGTGTGAAATTTTACATGCATGTTCTTGACTCTTTCCTGGTGATTTTGATATATAGTTTGCTAATTTTGAGTTCCTGGTTAGAGAGATCTGATGTGGTCAAGTTGAGTGTGACAATGTGTGTCACACTATGTTATGTCAACTTCATGTTTTTTGTCTCCATGCTTATTGAATGCCATTTGTTCTGGATTTTTTCATGTGATTCCATCTAGATGTTAGGTTTAACCATGATTTTTTGTGGATTTTGTTGATCCATTTCCTATTTGATTGGGATTTTTGTTTGCTGTTTAACCATTTTAGGGTTTTTCTTGAGTGATCAGCTTACGTGACCTGTAAAATTCGCATTCCTTCTCATATGAAGATGAAATTTGGTGGATTGTTTCTTAACATGTTTAATGTCATTTTGGATTTGGTCCCATTCATTTATCATTTGTTTCCACTGTTTTACACTTGCTTAAAGTTGACACATGCTTTGTGGCCTTGTTTGAAGTTGTATTTACCTACCATGACTTCCTGATTTTAATTTCCCTACTTCCACTCGTCAAAATAGCATGAAATTTGATATGATGCTCATTCAATGTGTTTTGTTTAGACTTGAATGTTTGTGGAATTTATTGAGCTGTTTTGGTATTGGTTTGATTGTGATCATTCTGGTTGCTCTAATGTGATTCCAAAGTGCATAGCTTGCATGGCGTGTTGCTACGTTAAGTCGTTCGTGAAGAACCACACCCAGACGAGGTTTCTTTTGGATATATTATGTCTTAAGGGTGTTCGATAACGGCAGGATGTTCCTCTAGAAATCGTCGACTCTGGTGACCATTTCCCGAGAACTCAGTCGAGGCCTCTCCTCCGAGACGTGATTATGTTAGCTCTGGTGGGCGCATTCTCGCTGCTCAATCCGAGGACCCCGAGACTGGGAACTTGCTTTAGGATGTCCTATTGAGGGGAGTCAATGGAGGTCTTTTGTCCCGTAATAATGCCAAACCTTCAGTGGTAAACGTATTATTCGCGACTGAAGGGCTGAAGCTGACGAACTTCTGTTCTTAGAACCTACCAGTGAGGGGCGGGCTAAATTCAGGAAACCTTAACCTCCAACCAACCCGGTTTTCTGGAGCAAAGCTTTGATCTTGTATTATATTCTTCAGTGGGTTTTCTCTTCAGACAGTGCAACCTGACAGATGTTCAAGCAGATACACATCACTACATTCCCATGTCACTGCATTACATCATCATTTTGCATTCATATCATTCAACACATGTTTATCTATTCCCAGGGGTTCATATCTTCTTCTTGATTCTAGTCGGGGTTTTCTTCTTACACTGTTTATCAAATGTGAGACTGGAATCAAGGGGGTAGAATGTCTTTTGGAATTGATAAACATGTCATTGCATTTGCATAGTCATCCGCATGTCTTGCATAACAGGTACCGCCACAGTGTTCTCAGTTGTTTGGTGTTCCATCAGCAGGATAGCTGACTCAGGCATTCACCGATACGGTACCCGAAGGAATCAACAGAGAGCAATGGAAGGTGTACAAGCAGAGCTCGCTGAGATGAGGATCCGCATGACCCAATTCATGGATGTGGTTCAAGGGGTGGCTCAGGGACAGCAAGAGCTCAGACAGATAATGCAGAGGAATCCCGCCGCTACTCAACCAGAGACATTGGATGATCCTCCAGCTGGAGAGGCTAATGGTCCCAATGGACCGGGGCCTATCCCGATCCCACATGTCAACCTTGATCAACAACTCGTCCATGATGATCAGGCCGATCAATTCCCCCTACTTCCGGAAGACTTTAGCATGGGCCATGGCATGGACCCCATGTTTAGAAGATTAGAGGAGAGGCTGAAAGCTGTGGTAGGACAGAATCCTCTGGGAGTAGATGTTGCTGACTTGGGGCTGGTCCTAGGTGTGAGAGTGCCACCGAAATTCAAAGTCCCGGTCTTTGACAAATACAATGGCAGCTCTTGCCCCAAAACTCACGTGCAAGCCTATTTCCGTAAAATGGTTGCATACTCTGATGACGAGAAGCTACTTATGTACTTCTTCCAGGACAGCCTGGCTAGGGCATCCTTGGAATGGTACATGAGGCTGGATAGAGCCCACATCCGTTGCTGGAGGGATTTGGCGGAGGCTTTCGTGAAGCAGTATCAGTATAATGCAGACATGGCTCCGGACAGAACTCAACTTCAGAATCTGTCTCTTAAAAGCAATGAGTGCTTCAGGGAATATGCTCAACGCTGGAGGGAGATAGCTTCCCGTGTTCAGCCTCCTATGTTGGAAAAGGAAATGGCCAACATGTTCATGAATACGCTGCCTGGACCTTATCTGGAGCGTCTGGTGGGGTGCAATGCCTCCAACTTTGCTGATATGGTCTCTACCGGAGAGAGGGTGGAGAATTACCTGAAGACCTGCAAGATCCAAAATGGAGTTGGATCTTCATCAGGGGTAAAAAAGTCGTTCATTGGAGGGCATAAGCAGAGAGAGGGGGGAGTGAATTCTTTGACTTCCTATCAGAACAGAGGTGTTAGAAGGAATAGTTTCCAGAATTATCATCAACAACTGTATGTTGCGGCTGTGACCATTCCAGCTGCAGCACCACTACAACAACAACAATCACAACTTCAACCAGCTCAGTACCAACAACAGCAACAACCGGGTAACAGACCCGCCTATCAACAGAGGCGAAGGATGATGGACCGGCGTTTCGACACCCTTCCAATGTCGTACGCTCAGTTGCTTTCTAGTCTTCAACAACTACAACTTGTGCAATTGCACACTCTGGCTCTTCCTGTTGGTAGACTTCCGGTGGGTTACGACGCCAACGCTAGGTGTAGCTTCCACTCTGGGGCACCTGGCCATAACATTGAGAACTGCAAAGCTTTTAAGCACGTAGTTCAGGACCTCATAGATTCAAAAGCCATCAACCTTTCACCGGCTCCTAATGTCGTCAACAATCCCATGCCGCAGCATGGTGGTGCAAACATTAATATGATGGAAGGAAAAGCCAAGTCCATTAAGGATGTGTTGAGTTGAAGACTCCATTGTTGGATATCAAAGGATGCTTGCTGAAGGCCGATGTTTTCCCCGGTTGTGGGAAGGATTGTTTGGATTATGCCACTCAGAGTGGAGGTTGTTTGAAGCTACATCAGGGTATCCAGGCCTTGCTCGACAAAGGTATCCTCCAGGTTGAAGATTTCTCAGTCCAAGAGTCTGTGGAAGGGGTTGAGGAAGAAGTGTTTGAAGATGCTACTGATGAATTCGCAGATGTTGTTCCTGTTAATTTTGTGATTCCCGGTGAGGTCTCTGCGGTCAATAATGAAGATGGGGATAGTGATTGCGACATCGACAACTGGATGCGTCCGAGGATCCCAGATGAAGTCATCAACAATTGGTCTTCTGAGGAGATTGTCCAAGTCACTTTTCTGAAGGAGTAATTTTCTTTGTTTATTCATGCATGTCCAAGTCTTACGTTTCGCCCAGGGCGTAATGACTCATTGTAGGGCTCATCTATGTGACACTTGCATTTTTTATCATAAATAAAGGACGTCTTTTTGCATTCAAATATTTCATTCCCTGTCTTTCTATTTTTGCAGTTTTTCAAAATAAAAAAAAATGGCAATGTTTTGTTTAGTTTCCACTTTTTTCTTTCACACTCATAAGCACATACCATCACTCATGCAGATGCACGTCACCGGATCCTATTGATAACGGTTCTGCTATGGCTCGCTTCGACTTTGAAAATCCAATCTTTCAAGCTGAAAAAGAGGGTGATGAATACTGTGAACTCCCTGAAGAACTTGCCAGGTTCTTAAAACAGGAAGAAAGGGTCATTCAACCGTATCAAGAGCCTACTGAAGTGATTAATCTCGGCCCCGAGGACGCCAAGAGAGAAATCAAGATAGGGGCTGCTTTGGGAGATGATGTGAAGAAAGGGCTGATTGAATTGCTGCAAGAATACGTTGACATCTTCGCCTGGTCTTATCAGGACATGCCCGGGCTGGACACAGACATCGTGGTACACCGCTTGCCTCTCAAAGAAGGTTGTCCTCCGGTCAAGCAGAAGCTCAGAAGAACAAGACCAGAGATGGTTGTCAAGATAAAGGAAGAAGTGCAAAAGCAGTTGGATGCAGGGTTTCTAGCAGTCACCAATTATCCGCCATGGGTTGCAAACATCGTCCCAGTACCTAAGAAGGATGGAAAGGTACGGATGTGTGTTGACTACCGGGATCTGAACAGAGCTAGCCTTAAAGATGATTTCCCATTACCTCACATCGACGTTTTAGTGGATAATACAACTCAGTTCTCGGTATTCTCCTTCATGGATGGCTTTTCTGGCTATAACCAAATCAAGATGGCACCAGAGGACATGGAAAAGACAACTTTCATAACCCCATGGGGCACCTTCTGCTACAAGGTGATGCCGTTTGGTCTGAAAAATGCCGGAGCAACATATCAACGAGCTATGGTGACTCCGTTCCATGATATGATTCATCATGAAATCGAGGTTTATGTGGACGATATGATTGCCAAATCTCAGACAGAAGAAGAACATTTGGTGAATCTGCAGAAATTGTTTGAACGGTTAAGGAAATTCAAACTGAGACTTAATCCGAACAAGTGCACTTTCGGGGTGAGATCGAGAAAATTGTTGGGTTTTATTGTTAGCGGAAAAGGGATTGAGGTGGATCCTGACAAAGTGAAAGCAATACAGGAAATGCCTGAGCCAAGAACAGAGAAGCAAGTCCGTAGTTTCTTAGGGAGGTTGAACTACATTGCAAGGTTCATCTCTCACCTAACAACCACATGTGAGCCAATTTTCAAATTGCTGAGGAAAGATCAGGCTATCAGGTGGAATGAAGATTGTCAAAGGGCTTTCGAGAAGATAAAAGAGTATTTGCAGAATCCTCCTATCCTTATGCCTCCAGTCCCAGGGAGACCGCTGATTATGTACTTGACAGTACTTGACAATTCTATGGGTTGTGTTCTCGGTCAACACGACGAGACAGGTAGGAAAGAACATGCCATCTACTACTTGAGTAAGAAGTTCACAGATTACGAGTCGAGATACTCAATGCTTGAGAAGACATGTTGTGCACTTGCATGGGCTGCTAAGCGATTGAGACAATACATGCTATCTCACACAACCCTACTGATCTCCAAGATGGATCCAATCAAATACATATTCGAGAAGCCAGCTCTCACCGGAAGGGTGGCTCGTTGGCAAATGGTACTGACAGAGTACGACATCCAGTATACATCCCAGAAAGCCATCAAAGGGAGTATTCTGTCAGACTATCTTGCTCAGCAGCCGATTGATGATTATGAGCCGATGAAGTTTGATTTTCCAGATGAAGACATCATGTTCCTCAAGATGAAAGACTGTGAAGAGCCAGTTGTTGAGGAGGGACCTGATCCAAACGAAAAGTGGACTTTGTTGTTTGATGGGGCTGTCAATGCCAGAGGAAGTGGAATTGGCGCTGTCATTACTACTCCGAAAGGTGCCCACATGCCTTTCACCGCTCGTTTGACTTTTGAGTGCACAAATAATGAAGCTGAGTACGAGGCCTGTATCTTGGGTATTGAGCAAGCCATTGATCTGAGAATCAAGACTCTGGACATCTTCGGAGATTCAGCTCTGGTGATCAATCAAGTGAATGGTGATTGGAATACTCTCCAGCCCACTCTGGTCCCCTACAGAGATTACACGAGAAGACTGTTGACTTTCTTCACAACAGTAAAATTGTATCATATACCTCGTGATGAGAACCAGATGGCAGACGCACTTGCTACTCTATCCTCCATGATCAAGGTAATTCGTTGGAACCATGCTCCCAGGATCGATGTGATGCGCCTTGACAGGGCCGCGTATGTGTTTGCTGCTGAACTGGTAGTCGATGACAAGCCCTGGTATCACGATATCAAGTGCTTTATGAAGAATCAAGAGTACCCTGCAGGGGCATCCAACAATGACAAAAAGACTTTGAGAAGATTGGCAGGCAGTTTCTTCTTGAACAAAGACGATGTGCTGTATAAGAGGAACTTCGACATGGTTTTGCTTAGATGCGTGGACAGACACGAGGTGGACATGTTAATGCAGGAAGTTCATGAAGGTTCCTTCGGTACTCATGCCGGCGTACATGCAATGGCTAAGAAATTGTTGAGAGCGGGTTATTATTGGATGACCATGGAATCAGATTGCTTCAAATATGCTCGGAAGTGTCATAAATGCCAGATTTATGCTGATAAGGTGCATGTGCCGCCAAATCCTCTGAATGTGATGACTTCGCCGTGGCCGTTTGCTATGTGGGGCATTGACATGATTGGAAAGATTGAGCCGACTGCTTCCAATGGGCATCGCTTCATCCTTGTTGCCATCGACTATTTCACCAAGTGGGTCGAAGCAGCGTCGTTCGCGAATGTCACCAGACGTGTGGTTGCTCGTTTCATCAAGAAAGAAATCATTTGTCGCTATGGGATTCTCGAAAGAATCATTACTGATAATGGTTCTAATCTCAACAACAAAATGATGAAGGAGTTGTGTCAGAACTTCTACATTCAGCATCACAATTCTTCCCCTTACCGCCCTAAGATGAACGGCGCTGTTGAGGCGGCAAATAAGAACATAAAGAAGATTGTGCAGAAGATGGTCGTCACGTATAGAGATTGGCATGAGATGCTACCCTTCGCCTTGCATGGGTACCGTACTTCAGTACGTACGTCGATTGGGGCAACCCCTTACTCCCTGGTGTATGGTATGGAAGCAGTCCTACCTGTTGAAGTGGAGATTCCTTCTCTAAGAGTCCTGTTGGATGTCAAGTTAGACGAAGCCGAATGGATTCGGACAAGGTTCAATGAGTTGAGTCTTATCGAAGAGAAGCGAATGGCAGCCATTTGTCATGGGCAGTTGTATCAGAGTCGGATGAAGAGAGCCTTTGATCAGAAAGTGCGTCCTTGTTGTTTCCAAGTCGGAGATTTAGTGTTGAAAAGGATCCTTCCTCCTCAGACAGATCACAGGGGCAAGTGGACTCCTAACTATGATGGATCGTATATTGTCACCAAGGTTTTTGATGGTGGGGCCTTAATGCTTGCAACTATGGATGGTGAAAACTTCACTTCCCCTGTGAACTCAGACGCAGTTAAAAAATACTTCGCATAAAATAGACCCGCTGGACAGTAAAAAGAATAGTCCAGGCAAAAATGGGCATCCCGACGAACCAAGAAAATGAAAAGGTTCGGGCAAAAATTAGGGATTAAAAATGAAAAGATCGTACACCCGGTAAGTTGAAAACCTGAAAAGGCAACTTAGGCAAAAATGGGTATCCCGGTGGATTGAAAACCCGAAAAGGGCGATCCAGGCAAAAGTTAGGGATTAAGCGAATGATTGCGTTCTGAGTTAGTTCTGAATCTCATCTCATGTCGATGACGGGAAATTTTCGAAAGGTAGGAAACAGTCCAATCACCTTTTCAGAAGGCTGATCATCTGGAGGATCTTGAAGATGGGCAAGTCATAGCAGAATTGGAACCCAATAGAAATCCATTTCACATTGCCATTAGATTAATTTCTGTTTTTATCTTTTGTGCGATTACCTCTTTCCAGGGATTGCTTCCTGATGTAAATGCCTATTCAGAGGCCATTCAATCAATAAAATCATGTTATTCAGTATATCTCTGTTTTCATTTTCATTTTACTATTTTGTTTGCAAAAATGATGTCCGAATTTTTGATAAACATTGCATCATGACACATAAGGGCTTTACAGGTACATGCTTAATAAACATTTAAAATTGTTGTAAATTGTAAGTGCTTTGGATCGTCTATTCAGAACAGATACCCTCAGGGCATTTCCTTAGAATCCCCTGCAGATGATCGTGAATATCTTCCCCAGTGAAGTCGCCAACAGACGAATCCGGTGTCTTATCCCTGCAGAGCTGATCAGAGTGTTGGATTCTTCAATCCCCAGCAGGTTCTCACCACTGTACTTCCCCAAGCGTTTGTTTCAGGACATACACTCCCCAGTAGAGTTGACAGTGCCAGACTATATATCCCCAGCGGAGTTGACAGTGCCAGACTGTATCTTCCCAGCAGAAGTGGCTGCTCCTTAGAGTTCGAGGCCAGATCGATAATCCCAATGCCAGATCCATGGTTTCTTTCCTTGAAGTAGAACCTCAGTACTGTATCAGTGTTTGATTCCCCTGCTGAGTCATCTCTCGCAAATCGTGGTTGCCAGAACCACTATCGCTTTCCTCAACAGCAGGTTTTCAGTGTCGTTCTCTCCCCAGTCTGAATCTCGGTATTTCGTCATTGCTAGAACACCGTGTGGCGGGTCATTTCCCCACATAATTCTTTGCGTTGTGCATCTCCAGCAGCCTTGCCAGGGTCCAGAAGATGGTGATCATTTCCCCAGCAGATCCCCTTGCCTCAGCTTGGCATTCTACCCAGCATTTCGCATCTCTGCATGTAGAATCATATTGCATTGCATCCTTCCAAATCGCGTAGCATTTCCATTTTCATGGAACATTACGCCATTGAAAATTCAAACATACGCATGTAAGCATAAAACATTCTCGGTATCCCAAGTGATAAGCTAGGAGTTGTTTCCAGTACTCAGACTGAAGATTGTTCATGACTTACCTTTGTTATCCCCAACAAGTGTCATTGGCCCATGCACCGCCTCTATTATCTTTCCCTATTTCTGCCGATGCTGACAGGCATGAAGTTTTTCCGGTATTCAGACCGAAGTGGCATTCAGGCCAATTTTCCGGTATTCAGACCGAAGTGACATTCAGGCCAATTTCCGATATTCAGATCGAAGTGGCGTTCAGGCCAGTTTCCGGTATTCAGACCGAAGTGGCGTTCAGGCCAGTTTTCCGATGTTCAGATCGAAGAAGTTTCCGACGTTCAGGTCGATGCGACTTGTGGCATTCAGGTCAATTTTCCGATGTTCAGATCGAAGAAGTTTCCGACGTTCAGGTCGATGCAACTTGTGGCATTCAGGCCAATTTTCCGATGTTCAGATCGAAGAAGTTTCCGACGTTCAGGTCGACGCAACTTGTGGCATTCAGGCCAGCCTCTCGGTGTTCAGACCGATATTAATAATCTCATATCTCCCGATGTTCAGATCGAAGTCATTTCCAGTATTCAGACTGATGAGCGGCATTCAGGCCATGGTTATTTCTGTGTTACCATTTATTTTGGTATCCAAGTTAACATTCTTTTTCGGTATTCAGACTGACTCTCACCGTACCAGACGGATTCTTCTTTCAAGACCACCTCTTTGCCGATTCTGACAGACATTGTTACTTCACTTCACTTCAGTGCAAATTTTTGGGCTTTTATTGTATTCAATCCCTTGATACCTCGAAAGCACGGAAGCCGCTGCTATCTTCTTTCCAGGTCTCCAGTTCATTGAATAGGGGCAGCTGTAATACCCCAAAATTTACCCTTCATTTTTCCTGGAAGCATACGCTTTACACCTCATGCATGCATTCATTTTTAGGTCATTTAACATTAGATACATTGCATTTCATCATGTCAATCAGAATTAGATCCAAGAAACTTTATTTAAAAAAAAAAAGAAAAAAGGAAAAAAAAAGAAAAAAAAAGAAAAAAGAAAAATAATAATAAATAAATAAATAAATAAAAAAAAATCTCAGACTTGGACCTCTCTCAAAAGCCCACTAAGCTACCAATATTAGGCTATAAATACTAGAGTTTCAGTGAAACAAAGATTCTATTCCTATTATCCTGAGGAAAAAGATAGTGAGAGAAGAGCTAACAGAGTTCAGAGCAGCCTCCAAATCCTGAAGGGAACTCAACTGCACAGAATCACCTCTGCCTCACATAAACCCTAAAGATTGTTTTGTAAACCTCACGGGTGCAACTCAATTTCAATCAAGCTCTCCAATTAGGTTTGCCCTATATCCATCATCTTTATGCCTTTAATTTGAATGCTCTAAATGTATGAGGTATTATGGGTAAATTTGATACCCTTTTGATGCATGTCTTTTTGTGAATTTTAATGGCATGATTCATGTGGTTACATTTTGATTTGGGGGCAATCCTTGATTACCCTATTTTTTGTCTCTAACCTGTTTGTTGAGTTTTTGTGAGGGCTCACATGACTTTTGCAGGGATAACTTGCGTGGTTTTCCACTTTATTTGTGGGATACCCCCTGGAGGTTCATTCCGGTTACCTGTACTGACCCACTTTCTTTGATGGTGTTAGCTTGGGGGGATCTCAGGGTTTCCCATTCCTCTAATTGTTGTTACTTCGGATCTTTATCCGCGTGGTACTTTTACATTTTTCCCGCATTTTACTGCTTTCCTAGCTGGAAGACCTCGATAGGAGGCAATGTTTTTGTGTGTTTTTTACAGGTTCCTTCGTCAAGGACTGCCTTTTTGCATGAGTTCACCAAACCCTAACCCTTCATTGATTTTTCTTCTCCTAAACACACGTTTACTCCTTCTACTGCAGGTGAGTAAGTCTCCAAAGGTCGAGCATCCGGTAGATTGCGTAGTAACGTCGTTTGTCCAAAACCCACTCCATAACCCCGTAGTTAGCCGAACTACGGCTTGCTCTGATTCTCATTCCAGATGAGATACGTAGGCATAAGACGCGATGTCTTAGCGAGCACACATCCCCCCAACCTATAGGTCAGCCGAGCTACGAAGACTCTGATTCTCATATTCAAATGAGATACGTATGCAGTGGATGCGACATCCGCGCGAGTCATTTTCATTTAACCTTTTTTTTGGTAAACAGCACAAGATAAACTCACACCCTTTAGACAAGAACTACAAAAGTGGATCCCGTAAAGTACTACGGATGCGTAGGGGTGCTAATACCTTCCCTTCGCATAACCGACTCCCGAACCCAAGATTTGGTTGCGAGACCCCGTCTTGTCCTTTCCTTTTTCAGGTTTACTTCGAGCGTTTCCTTTCCCTCCTTTGGGATAAATAACGCACGGTGGCGACTCTTCTGTCATTTTCTTTCGCCGGTTGTTTTTCCGCACACTGTATTTTTCAGGTTGCGACAACACCTTGTTAGTTATTGAGATGATGTGGTGTGTGCCAAGGCTGAGTGAGCAGAAGAATGTCTGACCGGATGTCATGACATTGCCTTGGACAATATTGTTATTTCCTTCTGAAACTTACAGTCATAAGGAAATATGGATGTGGTGTGTCTCATTAGAATGAGCCTGTGTGTGTGTGTGTCTTACTAGTTGCATCCTTAACTAGTAAGTCTGTTGTAGTTGCACAGATTTAGGGGGAGGAGAAGTACCCTTGTGCATGTGTGTATTACTAGTAACTATAAAGCTAGTAATTGTGTTGCTTCTACTGTTGTTTAAACTACTGTTATGTTGTTTAATTGCTGATAGTTTACCTCATGATACAGCCTGTATGTTACTTGCTGCAAGTGTGGTAACAAGATGTTAAGGGGATATCCTAACATGAGACAGCCTATGTGCCTGCTGGACTTCAAGAAAGTGTTCATGCAGGAGTATGTCAAGATGTCAGACTCAACGTCATGGCATCTGATATGGGTGTACCTACTGTAAAGCAAGAGTGTGTGACTACTTGATCAAAGCTGTGAAGCAAGATCAAGTGGGTGGTGTCTTGACCAAAGTTGTAAAGCAAGATCAAGAGGGGGTATTCTTGATTGAAATTATGAAGTAAAATCAAGATTGTGTTTCTGTCATTTGTATGTAATTCTGTTTATGTTGGTTTGTAATTTAAAGTGTTGCTTTGGCAACATTTTTTACAAAAAGGGGGAGTAACACCTGTGATGCCCTAGGACAACAGATTGTTTTGCTAAACAGATATTCAAGATCCTCTAATCCAAAGGTTGTGCTGCAGCTGATGTTCCACTTCTATGTGTGTGAGTGTGCTGCTGCTCTGAGTGTATTAGCTAGTTTTTTTCTGCTAGATGTGTGTTTTCCGCTGCTGTGTACTCTGTTGTGATGCCAAGTTGTTTTAGCCAAAAATTTGACAAAGGGGGGGTTTGTATATGTTTGATTGGCTGCATTTTATGGTAAAACACTAGCTGGATTCTAATGTCTTGACTGATGTCATGACATGCTGTGGAGATGTTTGTTTGACTGCATTGTGTGTTAGAATATCTAGCTGTACTCTGATGTCTTGACTGATGTCATGACATACTTGAGTAGTATGCTGCAGGTTTAGCTAATACAGGACTTACTGAATGTCAAACTAGATGTTATGACATTCATCCCTGACAGCAGATACTGAGGAATAGAACAGTTGGTGTTCTGTTATAACTCAGTATTTATTTTCAGTCTGTTTATCAAGGAAATAACAGACCTGGCATAAGGCCTACTGTGTGAATGTCAAACTGGATGTTATGACATTCATCATTGACAACATATACTGAACAATAGGCAGATTGGTTTTCTGCTACATTTCAGTATGTATCTCAGTCTGTTCTTCAGGAGAACAACAGACCATGGCATAAGGCTCTTTATGTAAATGTCAAATTGGATATTGTGACATTTATTAATGTAAGCTGATACTGAAGTATGGACTGAGTGGTCCTGTACAGTACAACATTTTGTACAGTCTGTTTTCAGGAAAAACAGACTTAGCATATGGTCTATGATGTGGACGTCAAACTGAATGTTGTGACATTCATTCCTGACAGCATATGCTAAATTGTAGGATGGTTAGTTTTTCTGTTCAGGATTTTTCTCAGGCTATTCTTCAGGAATCCAACAGCTGATCTAAAATCCAGGAAACTAACAACTGAGCTAAAATTAAGGAACCTAACAAATAGCCTATTTGTTAGCACCATAATATGTGGAAATTAGGTTAACTTGCTTAACCTTAATTTTAGGAGCGTCTGTGTATAAAACTGACTTAGTTAATTTTGTTATGTGTGGCGTTATTTGTGGAGGTCTTGAAGACTCAATCAGAATAAACAATTTCTAAATAAGGAGATATTTTAGGAACTAAATATGGAGATATTTTAGGAACTAAAATATTGAAGACCTTGTTTGTAGCAGAAATTTTCTGCTGACTTTGTAACAGCAAAGGAGAAGTTTGCTGCGATTTCTGAAGGCCCAAATCCAGTTGGGTGCTTAGGTTATAAATAGCATAGTGTAACCTAGGTTTTGTAAGCCTCATAGAATGAAAATTTAGGGGTGTGTGTGAGGTAAACCTTCCAACCTGTGGGAAGGTTACCATGTGTTTCTCAGTGTTCAAAGCTGAGAGTATTTGTAACTTAAAGCCTGTAGGTAAGAGTTGTTATGTTCTTGAACGAAGCTGTGAAGCATGTTCAAGTTGTCTAAGCATTACATGGTAATTGTAGTGATAGGAATGGAAACTGGAGGTTTCTATCTAGGAGTTCCTAGGTATAGATTGCATTGGGTAAGGATTAAGTGAAGAGTTGTAAACGGGGGAGTTTAACTCTGAATTAATACTGCTGATAGTGGATCTTCTTCCTGGCTTGGTAGCCCCCAGACGTAGGTCATGTTGGACCGAATTGGGTAAACAATTACTTGTGTTTTTACCTTCTGCGCGTTATAATTTTGTCTGTTATAAAATAAGGTAAACTTGTAATGCTGTAACAGGTGATGTTCAAATCAATGTTGAGACATCATGCTGATAACTGTGCAGGCTCAACAGAAGTAAGTGGTGTGGTTGATCTCTGCTGTGTCTTTGTACTAGATGGACAGAACTGGGTGTTCTTCCATACTATGGTGATATAGTAGCAGATGTCGTGACATCTGTGAATGTGTGCATATCAGTACTGGGTTTTAATTTGTATAAATACCTTGCTGTATTAGTAATATTGTTGGATCAGATGTCATGACTTCGTGTAGAACATCTGAACTCTGACTATACCAGAATTTCAAATGGTATCAGAGCAGGCATCCTGTTCTGTTTCTGGATGAGATCCATGGGTGATACTTTCTGGTATCTTGTAAGGAGTTATGTGAGTACTGATGTTGGAACCTGTGGAAGGTTCTGTGATTTCCCTGAATGGTCCCTTGAAGTAGGTGGATGGACTATTCATGACAGGAACTGTGTGCACCTGCCTCTGGAGATTGGCAATTGGCCCTTGTGTGGGCCAGCTGTGCTAGTATTGAATAATATTCAAACTTGGTATGTTCTTGGAGGCTGATCTGGTGAAGTGTATGTTCATAGGTTGAGTTGTATTATGATCTCCGCTGCATAATACCTGGCAAAACTCAAACTCTGATGTAGTTTCCCCTCATGTGGGTGAAAGGCTGCTGTATTCAAGATTTCATCACAATCTACTGAAGATGTCAAGGATACTTGAGTCCCCCCAAGTCCACTCATCATGGTAAGAATCACCTGATCACTGTATCTTTTACACTCTTGGGTAGTGTATATGAAGACCTTGAAGACCTTCAAGGAGGGTTGTTCCAAGGAGGTGGAACTAATGTTCTATGTGATGTCAGAACATGTTGTTCAACAAGTATGCACCTACTGGTTGGAGAGTAGATGTTTTAGGTGTCAAACAAAGGGATACTTTTGTTTGGAACCTACTCCTGACCTGGAAGAGGAGACATCTGTGTGTGCTAAGTTGACAGGGGTAGGGTCAACTGTGTGTGTGCTCAAGAAGGTCACTTTTGGACGTCTGAACTCTAGAAGTGGAGCTGGTTGAGATGTGACATTGTGTAATTTCCTGCTACATGTCTTATTCCTGTAGATTGATCAGGGTTGGATAGTTGTTCCCTGAAGTACTATGTTGTGTTGGAAGACAAGTCCCCTGGATGTTAGAAGTCAATGATGGGGTAACCTGATTTCTATTTCATTTAAGAGGATTGGGACCATGAATCTTGGTATTCAAACACCACGCTCAGAAGTGGCAGTTCTTTCAAGGAGTGAGAATATGAAGATTCAGAGGTTGGTTGAGGTAGTATGCTCTGGCAATGCATATCTACCATTGACTGGTGCTGTTTTGTATCACTAGTACTTATGGTCAGCTGGAGTCTGATTGGTGTGATTGGAGTATGTATAGGTATAACTCATAGAGTTAGTTACCACTGATAGGGATGGTGTATGTCATGTTAAGACATTTGTGTACAATGCATGGATATTTGTGTGGAGTTTCCATGATTGCTAATTTGAGGGGGAGTGTTGGTTAACCTCCTCATGTTGGGTCAGTCTAGGGTCTGGGTGGCTGTTGACCCGTGTCACATGGGTTCTGGTTGGTATGTGACACATTTGCAATGAAGGATTCATCTCTCTCATTCCTAAGAGTGAATCTAATCTGAAAAGAGTCTCAAAACTGTTGAGGTGCTTGCAATCAGAAGATGTTGACACAAGAAGAGTATTTTCAAAGTATTCTTATGGTGGAAGTATCTGAAAGGAAATTTGGGAAAGGATTTAAGATCAATGTCTACTTGTGTCAAGTACAAGTATTTAATTGATTACCCTTGGAGCTCAAGATAATTGATGTTTTTAAAGATGTTGAAACATCTCGTCTTCAAGACCCTGTGCAGAATCACAGGAAGGATAGTACATTGGTTTATGATCTATCACTTTGGTGGCAGCAAAAGCATATGATCTCTGAAAAGGTTTCCTGGCAAGAAACATGTTCAGCCTTTGTGTGTACAAGAAGAAGAAGACATCATAGTCTTGATGGTGGTTACTTGGATCAGTTTATTTCTGATCTAGGTAAGGAAGTGCATTGGCTAATGCACACTGTGGAGTTAAGAACTAGTGGCAGCATTCTTGACATCATGGATACAACCTTACTTTAGGAAGTGGAATCCTTGGTATAGCTGAAGGGTTAGTCTCTAACTAGTCCTTCTGAAGACTCATACATCAGAGTGTCTGATGTCTTTGGAGAAGAGGCAGGGATTCATCAAGGTGTGAGCTTGGATGACTTAACTGCAAACCTGCAGGATGGAGGTTGTTTACTCAAACTTGGTTCCACAATCAAGTCTATGAGAGCGTTGAACTCATGTTCTGTGTAGGGAAGAAGTTCTTTCAAGTGGCAGAAGAAGGAGCTGAATTCAACAGCTAGATGTTAAAACACAATGTTGTGACATTTGGTTCAACATCAGAATCTTAGTTGGTGAAGTGGCACATCAACTTAAGATAGAAGGGTATACAGAGTTGTAGATTGAGTACTTCAAATATTTTGTTCTCATTGCAGTTCTTTGGAGTGGCTGGATGGAGAAGATGTTACATGTTCATGTCTTAGAGAATCTAAGTTTTGTTTAACATGTAGCTTGAAGTTCAAGTCTCACTTGGAAGGTCAGAATATCTTTGGGAGAAGTCTGATAAACTTGGAGAGGTCAAAAAGTGGCATTTGACTTTTTCATATGAGGATTCATGAAGGAGGTAATCCACCACTGGCATTTGGTCTATCTCATAAGTGAGTTCGAAGAATCAAGATAATCAACATATGGCAGCTGATTATTCTTGAGGAAAGTCTGAGGACAAATCACTTCTAAGCAGAAAAGTAGTAAGTTGAAGACAAAAGGAGGTGTTTTCTATTCATCTCTTGGAGCTTGTGGTAGGAGTTCTGAGCTATCTATGGAAGATTATCTCTTGTAATGGGATGAGAATGTATATGTCCCAATGTGTGTCTGGTTTCGTTTGGCTCAAGCTGGTGACTCAGTGATATCTGAAGATTATCAGATGGTGTTCTTTGTTATGTTGTGAAGGATCTCCTGACTAATGTTAGAACATTTTGTGAAGTGGTTTTCTGTTCTGGTTAGAAGAGAGATTGACACAGAGTGTGGATGTGTTCAGCCAAGAGGGTTGAACAGAGGGTGTGCTCTTGAAGACATGAAGATGCGTCTTATGTTTTCCATACATCAAGTGGTCTGAGTTCTCTTTGAATCAGGAAGTATGTGAAGGTCCAACTTTGGGGTGTTGGATATGTTCATGTGTGATCTCCAAGCTTCAAGAGGAGAGTTGGTTGTTCATGACAGGGGGAGTTATGTCTTTGTGCTGCAAGTAATCATCAAGCTTGTGGTCTCTGTGTTCTCAGATAACAAGGTATGGCACCTGTAATACCCCAAAATTTACCCTTCATTTTTCCTGGAAGCATACACTTTACACCTCATGCATGCATTCATTTTTAGGTCATTTAACATTAGATACATTGCATTTCATCATGTCAATCAGAATTAGATCCAAGAAACTTTATTTAAAAAAAAAAAACGAATTTTAATGGCATGATTCATGTGGTTACATTTTGATTTGGGGGCAACCCTTGATTACCCTATTTTTTTGTCTCTAACCTGTTTGTTGAGTTTTTGTGAGGGCTCACATGACTTTTGCAGGGATAACTTGCGTGGTTTTTCACTTTATTTGTGGGATACCCCCTGGAGGTTCATTCCGGTTACCTGTACTGACCCACTTTCTTTGATGGTGTTAGCTTGGGGGGATCTCAGGGTTTCCCATTCCTCTAATTGCTGTTACTTCGGATCTTTATCCGCGTGATACTTTTACATTTTTCCCGCATTTTACTGCTTTCCTAGCTGGAAGACCTCGATAGGAGGCAATGTTTTTGTGTGTTTTTTACAGGTTCCTTCGTCAAGGACTGCCTTTTTGCATGAGTTCACCAAACCCTAACCCTTCATTGATTTTTCTTCTCCTAAACACACATTTACTCCTTTTACTACAGGTGAGTAAGTCTCCAAAGGTCGAGCATCCGGTAGATTGCGTAGTAACGTCGTTCGTCCAAAACCCACTCCATAACCCCGTAGTTAGCCGAACTACGGCTTGCTCTGATTCTCATTCCAGATGAGATACGTAGGCATAAGACGCGATGTCTTAGCGAGCACACGAAGACTCTGATTCTCATATTCATATGAGATACGTATGCAGTGGATGCGACATCCGCGCGAGTCATTTTCATTTAACCTTTTTTTTTGGTAAACAGCACAAGATAAACTCACACCATTTAGACAAGAACTACAAAAGTGGATCCCGTAGAGTACTACGGATGCGTAGGGGTGCTAATACCTTCCCTTCGCATAACCGACTCCCGAACCCAAGATTTGGTTGCGAGACCCCGTCTTGTCCTTTCCTTTTTCAGGTTTACTTCGAGCGTTTCCTTTCCCTCCTTTGGGATAAATAACGCACGGTGGCGACTCTTCTGTCATTTTCTTTCGCCGGTTGTTTTTCCGCACACTGTATTTTTCAGGTTGCGACAACTGGCGACTTTGCTGGGGACACTAAGAAGTTGACCTCTTGCTGGTCCATCTTCCCTAAGCGAGTCCCTCCTAGCTTGTGTGATTTCTTGTTTATTGGGTGTTCATGCTTTTGTACATTTATTTGCTTACCTGCTTGCATGCATCTGTTGTATCTGTTGGATCTGTTTGTTTGTTTGTTGGGATGGGGTGTTCTATGAGAGATAAGCCCATTACCCAGGCTTGAGTGTACACACAGGTTTTAGAGTGGATAATCATGAGGCTTGCATGGCGTGTTGCTACGTTAAGTCGTTCGTGAAGAACCACACCCAGTCGAGGTTTCTTTTGGATATATTATGTCTTAAGGGTGTTCCATAACGGCAGGATGTTCCTCTAGAAATCGTCGACTCTGGTGACCATTTCCCGAGAATTCAGTCGAGGCCTCTCCTCCGAGACGTGATTATGTTAGCTCTGGTGGGCGCATTCTCGCTGCTCAATCCGAGGACCCCGAGACTGGGAACTTGCTTTAGGATGTCCTGTTGAGGGGAGTCAATGGAGGTCTTTTGTCCCGTAATAATGACAAACCTTCAGTGGTAAACATATTAATCGCGACTGAAGGGCTGAAGCTGACGAACTTCTGTTCTTAGAACCTACCAGTGAGGGGCGGGCTAAATTCAGGAAACCTTAACCTCCAACCAACCCGGTTTTCTAGAGCAAAGCTTTGATCTTGTATTATATTCTTCAGTGGGTTTTCTCTTCAGACAGTGCAACCTAACAGATGTTCAAGTAGATACACATCACTTCATTCCCATGTCACTGCATTACATCATCATTTTGCATTCATATCATTCAACACATGTTTATCTATTCCCAGGGGTTCATATCTTCTTCTTGATTCTAGTCGGGGTTTTCTTCTTACACTGTTTATCAAATGTGAGACTGGAATCAAGGGGGTAGAATGTGTTTTGGAATTGATAAACATGTCATTGCATTTGCATAGTCATCCGCATGTCTTGCATAACAGGTACCGCCACAGTGTTCTCAGTTGTTTGGTGTTCCATCAGCAGGATAGCTGACTCAGGCATTCACCGATACGGTACCCGAAGGAATCAACAGAGAGCAATGGAAGGTGTACAAGCAGAGCTCGCTGAGATGAGGATCCGCATGACCCAATTCATGGATGTGGTTCAAGGGGTGGCTCAGGGACAGCAAGAGCTCAGACAGATAATGCAGAGGAATCCCGCCGCTACTCAACCAGAGACATTGGATGATCCTCCAGCTGGAGAGGCTAATGGTCCCAATGGACCGGGGCCTATCCCGATCCCACATGTCAACCTTGATCAACAACTCGTCCATGATGATCAGGCCGATCAATTCCCCCTACTTCAGGAAGACTTTAGCATGGGCCATGGCATGGACCCCATGTTTAGAAGATTAGAGGAGAGGCTGAAAGTTGTGGAAGGACAGAATCCTCTGGGAGTAGATGTTGCTGACTTGGGGCTGGTCCTAGGTGTGAGAGTGCCATCGAAATTCAAAGTCCCGGTCTTTGACAAATACAATGGCAACTCTTGCCCCAAAACTCACGTGCAAGCCTATTTCCGTAAAATGGTTGCATACTCTGATGACGAGAAGCTACTCATGTACTTCTTCTAGGACAGCCTGGCTAGGGCATCCTTGGAATGGTACATGAGGCTGGATAGAGCCCACATCCGTTGCTGGAGGGATTTGGCGGAGGCTTTCATGAAGCAGTATTAGTATAATGTAGACATGGCTCCGGACAGAACTCAACTTCAGAATCTGTCTCTTAAAAGCAATGAGTGCTTCAGGGAATACGCTCAACGCTGGAGGGAGATAGCTTCCCGTGTTCAGCCTCCTATGTTGGAAAAGGAAATGGCCAACATGTTTATGAATACGCTGCCTGGACCTTATCTGGAGCGTCTGGTGGGGTGCAATGCCTCCAACTTTGCTGATGTGGTCTCTACCGGAGAGAGGGTGGAGAATTACCTGAAGACCTGCAAGATCCAAAATGGAGTTGGATCTTTATCAGGGGTAAAAAAGTCGTTCATTGGAGGGCATAAGCAGAGAGAGGGGGGAGTGAATTCTTTGACTTCCTATCAGAACAGAGGTGTTAGAAGGAACAGTTTCCAGAATTATCATCAACAACCGTATGTTGCGGCTGTGACCATTCCAGCTGCAGCACCACTACAACAACAACAACCACAACTTCAACCAGATCAGTACCAACAACAGCAACAACCGGGTAACAGACCCGCCTATCAACAGAGGCGAAGGATGATGGACCGGCGTTTCGACACCCTTCCAATGTCGTACGCTCAGTTGCTTTCTAGTCTTCAACAACTACAACTTGTGCAATTGCACACTCTGGCTCCTCCTGTTGGTAGACTTCCGGTGGGTTACGACGCCAACACTAGGTGTAGCTTCCACTCTGGGGCACCTGGCCATAACATTGAGAACTGCAAAGCTTTTAAGCACGTAGTTCAGGACCTCATAGATTCAAAAGCCATCAACCTTGCACCGGCTCCTAATGTCGTCAACAATCCCATGCCCCAGCATGGTGGTGCAAACATTAATATGATGGAAGGAAAAGCCAAGTCCATTAAGGATTTGTTGAGTTGAAGACTCCATTGTTGGATATCAAAGGATGCTTGCTGAAGTCCGATGTTTTCCCCGGTTGTGGGAAGGATTGTTTGGATTGTGCCACTCAGAGTGGAGGTTGTTTGAAGCTACATCAGGGTATCTAGGCCTTGCTCGACAAAGGTATCCTCCAGGTTGAAGATTTGTCTGTCCAAGAGTCTATGGAAGGGGTTGAGGAAGAAGTGTTTGAAGATGCTACTGATGAATTCGCAGATGTTGTTCCTGTTAATTTTGTGATTCCCGGTGAGGTCTCTGCGGTCAATAATGAAGATGGGGATATTGATTGCGACATCGACAACTGGATGCGTCCGAGGATCCCGGATGAAGTCATCAACAATTGGTCTTCTGAGGAGATTGTCCAAGTCACTTTTCTGAAGGAGTAATTTTCTTTGTTTATTCATGCATGTCCAAGTCTTACGTTCCGCCCAGGGCGTAATGACTCATTGTAGGGCTCATCTATGTGACACTTGCATTTTTTATCATAAATAAAGGACGTCTTTTTGCATTCAAATATTTCGTTCCCTGTCTTTCTATTTTTGCAGTTTTTCAAAATAAAAAAAAATGGCAATGTTTTGTTTAGTTTCCACTTTTTTCTTTCACACTCATAAGCACATACCATCACTCATGCAGATGCACGTCACCGGATCCTATTGATAACGGTTCTGCTATGGCTCGCTTCGACTTTGAAAATCCAATCTTTCAAGCTGAAAAAGAGGGTGATGAATACTGTGAACTCCCTGAAGAACTTGCCAGGTTCTTAAAACAGGAAGAAATGGTCATTCAACCGTATCAAGAGCCTACTGAAGTGATTAATCTCGGCCCCGAGGACGCCAAGAGAGAAATCAAGATAGGGGCTGCTTTGGGAGATGATGTGAAGAAAGGGCTGATTGAATTGCTGCAAGAATACGTTGACATCTTCGCCTGGTCTTATCAGGACATGCCCGGGCTGGACACAGACATCGTGGTACACCGCTTGCCTCTCAAAGAAGGTTGTCCTCCGGTCAAGCAGAAGCTCAGAAGAACAAGACCAGAGATGGTTGTCAAGATAAAGGAAGAAGTGCAAAAGCAGTTGGATGCAGGGTTTCTAGCAGTCACCAATTATCCGCCATGGGTTGCAAACATCATCCCAGTACCTAAGAAGGATGGAAAGGTACAGATGTGTGTTGACTACCGGGATCTGAACAGAGCTAGCCCTAAAGATGATTTCCCATTACCTCACATCGACGTTTTAGTGGATAATACAACTCAGTTCTTGGTATTCTCCTTCATGGATGGCTTTTCTGGCTATAACCAAATCAAGATGGCACCTGAGGACATGGAAAAGACAACTTTCATAACCCCATGGGGCATCTTCTGCTACAAGGTGATGCCGTTTGGTCTGAAAAATGCCGGAGCAACATATCAACGAGCTATGGTGACTCTGTTCCATGATATGATTCATCATGAAATCGAGGTTTATGTGGACGATATGATTGCCAAATCTCAGACAGAAGAAGAACATTTGGTGAATCTGTAGAAATTGTTTGAACGGTTAAGGAAATTCAAACTGAGACTTAATCCGAACAAGTGCACTTTCGGGGTGAGATCGAGAAAATTGTTGGGTTTTATTGTTACCGGAAAAGGGATTGAGGTGGATCCTGACAAAGTGAAAGCAATACAGGAAATGCCTGAGCCAAGAACAGAGAAGCAAGTCCGTAGTTTCTTAGGGAGGTTGAACTACATTGCAAGGTTCATATCTCACCTAACAACCACATGTGAGCCAATTTTCAAATTGCTGAGGAAAGATCAGGCTATCAGGTGGAATGAAGATTGTCAAAGGGCTTTCGAGAAGATAAAAGAGTATTTGCAGAATCCTCCTATCCTTATGCCTCCAGTCTCAGGGAGACCGCTGATTATGTACTTGACAGTACTTGACAATTCTATGGGTTGTGTTCTCGGTCAACACGACGAGACAGGTAGGAAAGAACATGCCATCTACTACTTGAGTAAGAAGTTCACAGATTGCGAGTCGAGATACTCAATGCTTGAGAAGACATGTTGTGCACTTGCATGGGCTGCTAAGCGATTGAGACAATACATGTTGTCTCACACAACCCCACTGATCTCCAAGATGGATCCAGTCAAATACATATTCGAGAAGCCAGCTCTCACCGGAAGGGTGGCTCGTTGGCAAATGGTACTGACAGAGGACGATATCCAGTATACATCCCAGAAAGCCATCAAAGGGAGTATTCTGTCAGACTATCTTGCTCAGCAGCCGATTGATGATTATGAGCCGATGAAGTTTGATTTTCCAGATGAAGACATCATGTTCCTCAAGATGAAAGACTGTGAAGAGCCAGTTGTTGAGGAGGGACCTGATCCAAACGAAAAGTGGACTTTGTTGTTTGATGGGGCTGTCAATGCTAGAGGAAGTGGAATTGGCGCTGTCATTACTACTCCGAAAGGTGCCCACATGCCTTTCACCGCTCGTTTGACTTTTGAGTGCACAAATAATGAAGCTGAGTACGAGGCCTGTATCTTGGGTATTGAGCAAGCCATTGATCTGAGAATCAAGACTCTGGACATCTTCGGAGATTCAGCTCTGGTGATCAATCAAGTGAATGGTGATTGGAATACTCTCCAGCCCACTCTGGTCTATGATGTGGACGTCAAACTGAATGTTGTGACATTCATTCCTGACAGCATATGCTAAATTGTAGGATGGTTAGTTTTTCTGTTTCAGGATTTTTCTCAGGCTATTCTTCAGGAATCTAACAGCTGATCTAAAATCCAGGAAACTAACAACTGAGCTACAATTAAGGAACCTAACAAATAGCCTATTTGTTAGCACCATAATATGTGGAAATTAGGTTAACTTGCTTAACCTAAATTTTAGGAGCGCCTGTGTATAAAACTGAATTAGTTAATTCTGTTATGTGTGGCGTTATTTGTGGAGGTCTTGAAGACTCAATCAGAATAAACAATTTCTAAATAAGGAGATATTTTAGGAACTAAATATGGAGATATTTTAGGAACTAAAAGATTGAAGACCTTGTTTGTAGCAGAAATTTTCTGCTGACTTTGTAACAGCAAAGGAGAAGTTTGCTGCGATTTCTGAAGGCCCAAATCCAGTTGGGTGCTTAGGTTATAAATAGCATAGTGTAACCTAGGTTTTGTAAGCCTCATAGAATGAAAATTTAGGGGTGTGTGTGAGGTAAACCTCCCAACCTGTGGGAAGGTTACCATGTGTTTCTCAGTGTTCAAAGATGAGAGTATTTGTAACTCAAAGCCTGTAGGCAAGAGTTGTTATGTTCTTGAACGAAGCTGTGAAGCATGTTCAAGTTGTCTAAGCATTACATGGTAATTGTAGTGATAGGAATGGAAACTGAAGGTTTCTATCTAGGAGTTCCTAGGTATAGATTGCATTGGGTAGGGATTAAGTGAAGAGTTGTAAACGGGGGAGTTTAACTCTGAATTAATACTGCTGATAGTGGATCTTCTTCCTGGCTTGGTAGCCCCCAGACGTAGGTCATGTTGGACCGAATTGGGTAAACAATTACTTGTGTTTTTACCTTCTGCACGTTATAATTTTGTCTGTTATAAAATAAGGTAAACCTGTAATGCTGTAACAGGTGATGTTCAAATCAATATTGAGACATCATGCTGATAACTGTGCAGGCTCAACAGAAGTAAGTGGTGTGGTTGATCTCTGCTGTGTCTTTGTACCAGATGGACAGAACTGGGTGTTCTTCCATACTATGGTGATATAGTAGCAGATGTCGTGACATCTGTGAATGTGTGCATATCAGTACTGGGTTTTAATTTGTATAAATACCTTGTTGTATTAGTAATATTGTTGGATCAGATGTCATGACTTCGTGTAGAACATCTGAGCTCTGACTATACCAGAATTTCATTCCCGAGCTCAGAGGAGATAACTATAAGGTGTGGAAGGAAAGAATTCTCCTCCATATAGGATGGATGGACATAGATTATGCTATTAGGAAAGACGAACCACCTGCAATTACAGATGAAAGTACTCCAGCTGCAATCGCACTATATAAGCGGTGAAAGAGATCCAACCGGCTCAGTGTGATGTTCATTAAGACTAAGGTCACAAGTGGAATACGTGGTTCTGTCGATCAGCATGAGAATGTCTGTGATTTGCTGAAAGCCATTAACGATCAGTTCATCACTTCTGAAAAGGCTTTGGCAAGCACATTAATTATGAAATTTTCCTCCTACCGACTCACCAGTGTGAAAGGTGTGCGTGAGCACATAATGAAAATGCGTGACACTTTAGCTCAACTTAAGAAACTTGAGGTTGATATGTCTGACTCCTTCCTGGTGTACTATATTCTGAACTCTCTTCCATCTGAGTATGGGCCTTTCAAGATCTCCTACAATACACATAAAGACAAATGGTCAATCAATGAATTAATGACCATGTGTGTTCAGGAAGAAGAAAGGCTTGTAATGGAATAGAGTGAGAGTGCATTGCTGACAAGCACTCGCGGGAAGAACAAAGCTTTCAAAACTGACAAGTTACAAAACCAATCAGAAAGGGAAATTCAAAATACCACCGCAAGGTGATATCAAGAAAGAAGCAAAGTGTTACTTCTGTAAAAAGGGAGGACACATGAAGAAGGAATGCCCTGGATTCAAAGAATGGCTTGAGAAGAAAGGTAATTTATTCTCATTTATTTGTTATGAATCTAATATGACCGATGTTAATATTAACACCTGGTGGATTGATTCTGGATCAACAATCCATATAACAAATTCCTTACAGGGTATGCAAAACCTAAGGAAGCCAGTGGGAAGTGAGCGGACTGTCCTATCAGGAAGCAGGATGGGCTCACACGTGGAAGCTATTGGAACTTGCAATTTAATTTTGAATAATGGTTTTGTTTTGAAATTAGAAAGGACCTTTTATGTACCAAGTTACTCACGAAACTTAATTTCAGTTTCTAGACTTGTACCTTTTGGATATTCCTTTAATTTTAAAGACACCTTGTTTGAATTATTTTATAATTCAGAATGTGTTGGGAATGATATATTGTCTGATGGTCTTTATCGTATTAATTTACAAATCGAATCCATTTATAGTTAAATGCATGTTCAAACTGGCACTAAGCGGTGTAATATTAATGAGAATTCTTCTATGTTATGACATCAAAGATTAGGATATATCTCCATAGAGAGAATTAAAAGGTTAGTAAAAGATGGGGTACTTAATACTCTAGATTTTGCTGACTTTGAAACTTGTGTTGACTGCATTAAGGGAAAGCAGACTAACATGTCTAAGAAAGGTGCCAATAGAAGTTCAAGTATATTAGAAATAATTCATACAGACATATGTTGTCCTAATATGGATGCACATGGTCAGAAATATTTCATCACTTTCATAGATGATTACTCACGATATATGAATATTTATTTGCTTAACAATAAATATGAAGCATTGGATGCCTTCAAAGTCTTTAAGGCTGAAGTTGAGAACCGGTGTGGAAAACAAATAAAGATAGTGAGATCAGATCGAGGTGGTGAACACTATGGTAGATACACTGAGAGTGGACAAGCACCTGGTCCATTTGCTAAGTTTCTTCAAGAACATGGGATTGTTTCCCAATACACCATGCCCGGTTCTCCGAACCAAAATGGTGTTGCAGAAAGAAGAAACCGAACATTATTGAACATGGTACGGAGTATGCTTAGCAACTCTAATCTTCCTAAATCATTGTGGAATGAAGCACTAAAGGCGACTGTGTATATTCTAAATCGGGTTCCATCCAAGGCTGTCCCAAAGACACCATTTGAGTTATTTAAAGGATGGAAGCCGAGTTTACGACATATGCGCGTTTGGGGATGTCCGTCTGAGGTGAGGATTTATAACCCACAAGAAAAGAAACTAGATATGAGGACCATTCGTGGGTATTTCATTGGATATGTCGAAAGGTCTAAAGGTTATAGATTTTATTGTCCATCTCATACAACTAGGATTGTGGAGTCAAGAAATGCAAAGTTTCTTGAAAATCATTTGACTAGTGGGAGCGATCAAATTAAAAATTCAATTTCTGTGCATGATCATATAGAGTATGAAACTTCCACTTCAAGTAATAGATTGGTTACTATTTACAACATCCCTCAAGTTCAAATGGATGTTGATCAACCAATCATCGAGACTCCACAAGCTACTGATGATCCAGTAAATCAAGTTGGTCATCAAGATGATGAACAATTAGTTAAACAAGAAGATCCACAAGAAAATGTTGATCAAACATTAAGAAGATCTACTAGGACAAGAAAATCAGCTATTCCTAATGATTACATTGTGTATCTACAAGAATCTGACTATAATGTTGAAACTGAGAATGATCCTGAGAGCTTTAGACAAGCCATGAGTTGCAAAGAGTCAAATTTATGGTATGATGCCATGAATGATGAAATGAATTCCATGAAAAACAACGACGTATGGGATCTTATAGAGTTACCTAATGGGGCAAAGGCCATTGGTTGTAAATGGGTTTTGAAAACCAAGAAAGATTCATTAGGCAACATTGAGAGATACAAGGCCAGACTCGTTGCTAAGGGATTTACTCAAAAGGAGGGAATCGATTACACAAATACTTTTTCTCCTGTATCTAAGAAAGATTCTCTTCGTGTCATCTTGGAATTAGTTTCACATTTTGACCTTGAGTTGCATTAAATGGATGTGAAAACAACCTTTCTTAATGGTGATTTATAGGAGGAGGTTTATATGAAACAACCTGAAGGTTTCTCTTCTAATAGTGGTGAGCATTTGGTTTGTAAGCTTAAGAGATCCATATATGTTTTAAAACAAGCCTCTCGTCAATGGTATCTTAAATTCAATGAAACGATATCTTCATTTGGGTTTATTGAAAACCCCATGGATCAATGTATATACCAGAAGGTCAGTGGGAGTAAAATTTGTTTTCTCATTTTGTATGTGGATGACATACTACTTGCAACCAATGGTAAAGGTTTTCTACATGAGGTGAAACAATTCCTCTCTAAAAACTTTGATATGAAGGATATGGGTGAGGCATCTTATGTCATTGGCATTAAGAACCACAGAGATAGACTTCGAGGAATTTTGGGTCTATCACAAGAAACCTACATCAATAAAGTTTTAGAGAGATTTAGAATGAAAGATTGTTCACCAAGTGTTGCACCCATTGTCAAGGGCGATAGATTTAATTTAAATCAATGCCCTAAGAATGATTTTGAGCGGGAACAAATGAAGAATATTCCATATGCTTCTGTTGTTGGAAGTCTTATGTATGCTCAAGTATGCATAAGGCCCGACATTGCATTTGCTGTTGGAATCTTAGGAAGATATCAGAGTAATCCAGGTATGGATCACTGGAAAGCTGCAAAGAAGGTGTTGAGATATCTTAAAGGAACAAAAGATTACATGCTAATGTATAGGCAGACGGGCAATCTTAATGTGATCGGCTATTAAGACTCCGACTTTGCTGGTTGTGTTGATTCTCGCAAATCAACATCAGGATATATTTTTATGATGGCTGATGGAGCTATTTCATGGAGAAGTACTAAGCAAGCCTTGGTTGCTACTTCTACTATGGAAGCCGAGTTTCTCTCCTGTTTTGAGGCTACTTCTCATGGTGTATGGCTTAAGAGTTTTATTTCTGGGCTTAGAATCATGGATTCTGTTTCTAAACCTCTGAAGATTTTTTGCGATAATTCAGCAGCTGTCTTTATGGCTAAGAACAATAAAAGTGGAAGTCGAAGCAAGCACATCGACATAAAGTATTTAGCCATTAGAGAAAGAGTTAAAGATAAAATAGTAGTTATTAATCACATTAGTACTGATTTAATGATCGCTGATCCTTTGACTAAGGGCATGCCACCAATAAAATTTAAGGATCATGTAGAGAACATGAGACTTGGGTCCTCCTTATGATTGTATACATATAGTTTATTAATAAAACTCTTATATTGTGATGTTTTCTCATTTTCATGCGCACATCAGTTTGAGAAAATATGTTACATCTGGACCAAGAGTAAACATTGGTTTATTCATCAAGTTAGTTACCACATTACAGATATATACTTGAACATAGACATGTTGTAATACATAGATGAGACTACTGGCTTTAAGAGGGACTATCTCTATGATTCACATATTTATTTCTTGAGTAAGTTTTCCATGACTCATTTATGCCAATAATCAGTTCTATGGACCAAGTGGGAGAATGTAACGGTTTCTTATTTTTATTATAATAAGTATTAATAATAAAAAACCAATTTAATGTGGTCCATAGTTTTGGGATTTTGGTTCTGAAAAGGGTATGATTTATTTTGGTTTTAATGTAAATTGATATGACCATTTAATTGGGTGATAATGAGTTTTAATGGCTTTAAATTCTTGATGGTAGAATCAAGCCTATAAATAGTCTTTGGTCCCCAAAGCTTTCTCTCATCACAAAAGAAATACACTATCTATATTGAGAGAGCAAGAGCTTGGAAGAATCAAAGGCAGTGCACTCACAACACTACAATAATGGCTGGAGGTAAAACCTCTAATTCTATTTCCGCATTTTGTTTTATTGATCTTGTTGTTCTTTTGTTATCAGGTACATGGGATCAATATATATATATATATATATATATATATATATATATATATATATATATATATATATATATATATATATATTAATCTAACATGCATCACTAATATCCCATATATGAGTGAAGTAGTACACATATTTTTATTCACACCATTTAGGCTTACAAGTTCTTGGTATTGTATATGGAATGGTTGGACGAAATTATTTTCTAAGGTTTCTTGCCATACAATAGTGTTGAATAAAATCTTGGTCCATTTTTGTATCAAGGCGGCGATGGTAATAGTCTGGGAGATGTACTTCAAATGTTGTACATAGTGTAGTGATCAATCCATGGAAGGCTAAAAGAGGTTTTAAGATTGAGTGCATAATCGCCTAAATCCTATATGAGATTACGTTTTATATGTTTATATCTTATTTGGTCAAAATGTGGCAGATAAGTTGGGTTGGCTGGAGGGTTGATGAAAAGGTAGAAAGTTTATGGGTGACATTAAAGGTTTGATCTTTTGAATTGGATATGTTACTTGGATCTTCCTACCTTATAGATTTCAAATCCAATGCAAATATTAACGACGATTCTATCATAGTCCTAGTTGTTTCTCACAAGTACCTTTGATAAGGGGTCTACCTCATTTGGATTTTCCATAAAAGTATCCTCTAAGTACTCATGTATGGTTTCCCTATCATATGGAACTTGTCACCCTCTTACCCAGGACACCCTTGATGTCATGGCATCATCATCTCAGGATTTAGCATTAGCATATAAATCTTTTATAATATCCAGATGGATTTCTTCGGAAGGGTCTCTTAGCACATTTCACCCCATATTTTCAAGTTCTTGCACAAAGCTAAAAAAGTTGTTTGGGTCTTGTAATTGCATATTTCTTTCCATAATGAATTTCCTACTACTTAATTGGTTATGGACCTCTTCATGATCAGGGATATGGAACTTGTTACGGTCATAAGGCACTTGTGGAAATTCAATACTTGACTGCCTTTTCTTCCAATGATTAACTTTTTTGGAAGCCATATGTAACTTTAAACAATATATATTTTGACATTTTTATATATAGCTCAAGGGTACACATGAAATTGACATACTTCTCTCATTATCAAGACCAATACCATGTCATGATGTTTTCTTGCTAAGCGAAGCTTGTAGCCCGCTTAACGCAGAAGTTAGTATTATATGTTTAAGTGAGACTTGCAGCTCGCTTAGCGCACAACCTTTCTACAAGAAACATCTTTTATCATGTAAAAATAATTCATGCACTCATGCATGTTATGTTCTTCAGTGTAATGCTCATTTTAATGGCATGCGTTAAGGATTTCTAACAAAAACATGTGATCAGGGTAACATGCACATATGTGCAAATGTGCTTGCAAAGAGTGTAAATACATTGTAATACCAGATTTTTCTTTGGAGTTTCAAGAATAAATTTGCAAGGAACTTAGTGATTGAGTGTATTCAAAATGAATTTAAGTTAGTTTTTTTCTCAAAGTGTTTCTTTGGTTCCTTTGCATTGCAATTTTGTAACAATAGCCATGCAAATAGTGCTAGAAGAATTTTGATGAGTGTTTTAAGTTTTTGAACTTAGTAATAATGCTCCTTAACTACTTTCTTGCTAAGAAATCTTGAAATTATGTTCATCTAGTGGAAAGATGTCTAAAACAATGTTTGGCATAATGTGTATGACAAGATAATTACGTAGTAGACAAAATAAAAGCAAAAAAAAAAAAATTAACACATGAATTGTTAACACAGGTCGGTGCAAAATCATCAATGTCTGGAGGACGTTAACCCAATGAAATGAAATTCATTCTTAATAGTCAAACTACAAATTGGTCTTAGTTGAACCCTCCTAGTTCAAAGTCTATTTTCCTAATACTACCCCGTAAATTTTTATTCAGGACTCCTTATAGAAAGAACTCCACTCTTAATAGTCATAAGTATAATTGGTCTTATCTAGACTCACTTCTTCAAGTGTTGTTTTCCTAATACTACTCGTGAAAATTCGATAAGGACTCCCCCTAAATATGAGACACCTCTCACTTTCACTCAAACATTCTCCTAAGTATTTGGACAATTGCAAAAGTATAAGAATGATGAAACAAAGTTACAAATAAAAACAAACTTTATTCCTTAATATAAGAATGATATTAGTGAATATTGTTTCACAATAAATACAAGACTCAATAAACCTCTCCTATATAGTAGATTTTCTCTCTCAAGTTCTAAGTCTTCACAAAGGAGATGAACTCCTTAAATAGCCACAAAAGTCTAACTCCGAAAGCCCAAAATGATTTAAGTCATGAATTCGGTTGGAACCTAAAAAGTGCAAGGGATCAATCTTCAATAATCGTTGATTGTAAATCTTGATTGATCAAATTTGATTTACTTCATATTAGTAGCTTCATTATTGATGAATTTTTTTGAGATTAAACCTTTCCAAAAATGCACATTATCAATCAAATATTTATTATGGTAATTGATATCCTTTATTGATATAAATTTTGAACAAATAAGAACACCAAATGCAATCTTGCTAGAAATATATTTTTTCCAAATCCAAACGTGTGCTAACACACTTATATCTTTGATATAACATAAAAGGAGACAAAAATATTTAAGGAAAGATATATAGTTCAAATTATCTTGCGCTATAAGCAAACAATCTGAGACATCTTGAGACATGATGTATGGGACATTATGCTCAACATATTGCTTTCTGCACCTCTACATATAACCAATTTGAATATCCATTAAATCAAATCATATATTGTCTTTACTTAATATAAATAGGACGTCCAGTCTCTCAAGTAAAGGTGACCAGTGTATTTTAATACACCATATTTAACTTTGTGCTAAGGGATCTTTTATGAATTGTTGCTTTTATTTTACTATTTTGAGTGTGTTTCCTATGTTTAGCTTATTTATGCTTTTATTTTAATTCAATTATTTATTTTATGATTAAGCGGTAATTTACATCTTCTCATTATACATGTCATAACTTGAGCTATGAGATGCTATTTGACGCGTTCTAATATGCGTTTGAAATCTGAGAGGATAAGTTGTAAGTTTTAAGTTGAAGTCAAAAACAAATTAGGAGTGTAGAAGGGTCTAATAATTCGTTTTATTTCTAGACTTAATAAAATAATTAGTATTGGGTCGGTTTTTATGTTTTTCAGGTCGGATGCTATTAGGGCCCGATTTCCCTTTTATTATTTAAGTAAATTTGAAGCTTTTTTTTATTCATTAAGTATTCACGAAATTAGAAGAGTCGTTACAAATTCTATGAGGAAATAACGCCCTAGGGATTCATCTGTTGTAACCGTGTCTCCATCCTTTTTGAGGTTTTTCTTAATTTCCAAAGCAATTTTATTGTTGCTTATAGAATAAGATTGATTTATTTTAATTGTTGTATGTTCCGTACTATAACCGTGTTTGATTAATTCGTGTCTACTTAATCTGTTTGCTTAATTCAAAAATTAGGAACATATATCATATATTAGTATCAATTATGCTTGTTATTGTTGTTGCAATTGTAAGGGAGTTAAAATCGTTTAAGGCTTTGGAATTATATTAATCAATGATAAGTTAGAGACCGAACAATAGATTAATTATTCAATATAATTCGTAATTAAAATTCTATTAATTGTGATCTTAATCGAAACCTAAAATCCCCCTTAATTGTTTCGATCACTTGGTTAAATATTCAAGAGTCCTTGCAATACGACTCGAGTGTCGCTTTTGTTTTACTATATTTTTAATTCTCATTTTTGACCCGTGTGCGACAGCAGATCAATTTGGCGTCATTGTCGGGGGGACTCTTTGTTGATTTTAGCCAATTTTAGAATTCTAGTTTAGAGTTTTGTTAGCAATTTTTTTTGTTTATGTTTGTTGATTTTCATGTGCCATACCCAAAATTTTCCCCTCATTCAATAAATCGAAACATGCATCATGACATATACATCATCTACATAGCATAACATGCATTTCATCTTGCCCAATGCCTATAATGTCAACAAGAATAAATTCTTGGATCTACAGATAGACCGGTCGAACTGATTTTCAAATGTACGTGATTTTAACTGGCGAAAAATTTCAAAATCGAGCTTGCAGACGTCAATTTTATTAATCTATGATTCACGTAGTTTAACTTGGCGTGCTTGTTTTATTTTTTGATTACTCTTTCGATTGTATTTTGATCAGCCTAAGCCTTTTAACCGATCATTTTTTGTTTCAAAATTTGATTAAAACTTGTATGTTTCTGAGAATTTTATTTCGTGCTTATCATTTTGGTGTATTCAGTTTAATTTTTGGAGCACTTTTCCGCCTGATTTTTCTTCATTTTAATTCCTTTTATTTTTTTCTTTTGTCAAAATGTCAAGAAAAAATAAATAGAGACAAATATGTGATCATTTGATTTTTATTTGACTTTATAAAAATAGTTAATTTTATTTCATTTAATTTATTTTTGATCCAAAAATATCTAGAAACCTTTTTGTTATCATTTTCCTTTTCTCTTTTCTCTTTTAATTTACTCAAAGAAAATAATTAACATAAATTAACATTCAAAACACAAGTTAAACTAAAAGGTTTTCATTGAGTACAACGGACGTGAGATGTGCTAATACTTTCTCATTGCGTAATCGACTCCTGAACCCAAATATGGTTGCGACGATCATGTTCTTTTCAAAGGTTTTATCGACTATTCCTTCATTGGAATGAATAAAGTTTGATGGTGACTCTATTCGAACATATTTTTTCTACAAGTGTGTGATGCGTTTGGCGAATGATCGTATTTTTTAAGGTACAACATTTGGGTTGAAGTATAATGGTAAAAATCACAGCCTATCAGATGAACTATAAGCAACTATTTCGAATTGCTCAGAATTTTTTTCCAGAAAAAAAAATAAACAAACAAGATTTTGACACTCAGAATCGCAAGTTCCTCTTTTTCTATTTTATTTGATTTTTTTCTATTTTTTCGAGTTTTCAAATAAATCTATTTTTTCTTGTAGATTCTTCATTTTATTATATTTTATTTTTATTCATATTTTCATAATTTTTAGATTTTATTTTAATCATTTTTCTATTTTTCCATTCTTTTTATCAATAGGGACATTGTTGACATTTTCGTAATTGTTACATTACAATGCTTTCTGATTTTATTCGATTTTGTGTTGATTATGTGTTGGTTTGATTTTTATTTTATTAGTGATTTTATTCTATTCATATTTGATAGTGATTTTATTAGATTTTATTTTAATTTGATTCTGATTTTATTTGATTCTACTTTCTCATTAGTGATAGTGATTCTCATTCGGTGTTCTCTCATAATTTGTTTGATTCTGATTTTGAGTTTAATTATTATGACATGTTTGAAAACATAACTTTAAGAGAACTTATTTCACCAAATACTAATTATAACACATTGTGTATTGAATATTCTGAAGTTGCTGCAACTTTTGAATTGAAATCTGGTTTAGTACACTTGTTGTCAAGGTTTAATGATCTTGCAAGTGAGGATCCACATTTGCATCTGAACGAATTATAGGATGTATGTTCTAACCATTGAGGCCTCAAGGAATCACTAAATATGATGTCAAGCTCAAATTCTTTCCATTCTCACTACAAGGTGTTGTGAAAGATTAGCTGTATTATCTTGAGCCGAACTCTGTCAAAAGCTGGAATGATTTGAAAAAAGTGTTCATAAAAAGATTTTTCTCCGCCTCAAGAGCTTTTTGAATCATAAAATAAATATATGGTATTAGGTAGGTTGGCATGGAATCCTTGGCTGAATACTGGGAGAGATTTAAGCAATTAGTGTCGAGTTGTCCTCGCCACCAGATTTCTAAGCAATTATTAATCTAGTACTTTTATAAGGGATTTCTATCTATGGACAAAAATATTTTGGATGCTGCTAGTGGATGAGCATTTGTTGATAAGACCCCAACAATAGTTAAAACCTTAATTGAAAACATGTCACTCAACTCCCTACAATTCACAACTAGAAACGACTTTATGGTCAGGACAAAAGGAGTGCATGTAATACAAGCTTCTTTTCCTAACAGATCCCTAGAAAGAAGACTTGATGAACTAACCTCATTTCTTAAACAATTAGCGTAAAGTAAAGCTCAAACAGAAAGGTTATGTGGCATTTGAACTTATCCCGAACACCTAACAAATACATGTCTTACCTTTCATGAGGGTGTGGGTATTGATTTTCGTCAAGCATATGCAACAAATGTCTACAATCCTCAGAGCAACAACCAGTATAAATACTTTTTAAACCTATGGTATGGGAATCCACCCACACAACAACATTCTAGGCCATAACAACATCCATTGTTACCAATTCTACCGCCATAAAACACTCCACAAGTAACCACCTCTGCACCTTTCGGACCTTCATTATAGGACCTTATTAAGCAAATGGGTGTACAAAATCTCTAATTTTAGCAACGAATAAATTCTAGTATTGTGAATTTGCAGACACAGATTGGGTAGCTTGCTAGTTCAATGAATGCCATGCAGGTTCAAGGATCGAACCAACTACCTACCCAAATAGTATTAAATCCAAAAGGCCCTAATGTGAGTGCAATTTCCTTGAGATCTAGAAAGAGCGTTGAATCGGTTGAACCAACCCTAGAAATAAGTAAAAAAGTTATCGAGCCCATGCCTGATTCTGAAGTTGTGGTAGAGAAAGAGTATGTGCCACTAATTCCTTTCCCACAAAGAGTAGTGAAAACTAAAAAAAATGGATGAGGAAGAAAGGGACAAGGAAATATTGGATGTGTTCAGGAAGGTAACAGTGAACATCCCACTTCTTGATGTCATTAAGCAGGTTCCCAAATATGCAAAATTTATGAAATACTTGTGCACTCACAAGAGGATATTTGAGGGAAATGAGAAAGTTAATATGGTAAGAAGTATATCAGCCCTTATTCAACCCAAACTTATACCTGAAAAATTTATAACTGAGAAGAATGTCTCAGCTCTCACTCAAACCATGCCCCAAAAGTGTAAAGATCCAGGAATTTTCTCTATTCCTTGTACCATTAGGGATAGTAAATTCGAAAATTGCATGCTAGAATTAGGAGCTTCCATTAATGTTATGCTCACTTCAATTTATAAAAATCTTGATCTTGGTCCTTTGCAGAATACAAGTCTTACCATTCAGTTGGCAAATAGAAGCAATACTCGCCCAGTTGGAGTAGTGGAAGATATACTTGTTCAAGTTAATGATTTAATTTTTCCTACATATTTCTACATTATAGATATGGAAGGAGAAACTAATTCAAATCCAAGAAATGCACCTATCATTTTAGGCATACCGTTCTTGAATACAGAAAAAACAAAAATTGATGTCGATGATGGAACAATGTCCATGGAGTTTGGTGATATTATTGTAAAATTTAAAAACATTTATGCTATGAAACACCCCATGGAACAACATTTTGTTTTTCAAATTGATTTGCTTTTTGAATTAGTTGATGATACATATTTTGACTTGTTTTCAATTGATTTTCCATCACTATCTAATTTGGGTGATACTTACACTTGTGATGCATATACTAACACTCACATTTGTTCTATTTATGCTGAGATAGAAGTTGTCTTACATGTTTATATTACCTCTAAATCTTCCATAGACACCCCTCTTTGCATTGTTCTTATGGATGAAGCTCTCAACATTTGGCCTCCCGAAACAAATCATCTATTGAAAAACCAACTTCTTTAGAGCTTAAACCACTCCCTAGAGATTTAAAATATTCATCAAAGCTTGAATTTGAACATGAAGAGAAGTTATTGCAGGAACATAAGAAGGGAATTGGATGAATTTTGGCTGACATTCCTAATATTAGCCTATCCATGTGTATACATATGATCTTACTTGAAAATGAAGCAAAAGCAGTGAGGCAGTCCCTTAACCCTTTGATCCTTCTCGTTGTGAAAATGAGACCACTTTCACGTGCCCATTCGACATTTTTACTTATCTAAGACCATTCTTTGATCCTAGAATAAAAGGCGGAGGCACTAATAAAATTTTCGAAGTCAATGGACATTGCTTGAAGCTACTCCATGAGAGCCCCACTTTGGAAGAAGAAATTGTAGAAGAGCTCTCACTAGGAAATGTTACTTATGCAATCATCTACCCCCTTGACTCCTCGAGTGTGTTCTTTCCTCTCTCTCTCTCTCTCTCTCTCTCTCTCTCTCTCTCTTATTTTGTGCTTGTTTATTTCATTGAGGATAAGATGTGTTTTAAATGTAGGGGAGGAATGTCATTTACTTTTGTTGTTTTGTATTATTCATTTATTTTTGTTGATTTGTTTTCAATTTTTTTAATAAAATGGATACTTTTTCGTTGGTTTTTAGGGTTGTAATTGTGAGCAATTTCTTTTTTCTCTTGACTAAAGACTTGTGGTGTGATGTGGGTGATTTTCTTTGCATTCTTAGTATGATAAGTATGACTAAATTCTAAATTATGCATCATTTGTGGTTGATCAATGTCCTTTGTGAGATTTTGAGCCTTAAAATGGATAACATACAAAACTTCATTTCTTTCTTCTTTTCTTGTGTGATTTCACTCATGTCTGTTAGTTACTCTAGAACTTGACTGGACTCTTATTGAAACTTTTTGTTTACCTATTTACACATATATGATAAAGGCAAGTTGTTTTTGTTTTATTTTTAGCCACTTAGCCCAAAAGAAAACCTTAAAAATATCATCCATTGTTTGAAACCCCTTTGAGCCTATTTATCTCATTCTTTGTTTGAAACTTATTACAAGCCTAAAGGTGAAAAAGAATATTATACCCCTATTTAAAGGGTTGAAAGAGTCTTGTTTGGATTTGTGTGGGGTTGAATTAATATAGTTGTGATATTTCAAAAGTTAAAAGAAAAAAGATAGAAAAAGAAAAGAAAAAGAAAATAAAGAAGGAAGAAAATTCATGTTCTTATCATATTCCTTCTAAAAAAGAGAAAAATAAAAAGTAAAAATAAAATAAAATGGTTGCAGAGAAGTTGCTGAAAAGTGAATGAATTATTGTTTTGCTCAACTCCTACAGTCTCCTTCAATTCTCTTTTACCCATTTAAATTTTAGCCTAGTACCCCTTAGGATTTATCATACCCTTACCTTAGCCATGTTACAACCCGAATAAAATATTTTTGATCTTTGTGTGTATGTCATTCAAATATAGATGTTTGAGTATTTTCGAGCTTATGGTAGTGTTAATTTTCATGATGTGTTTTGAGTGTAAAAAGTTAACCTAAACACTTGAAAGTTGAGAGAATTTTATCCTTGTGATGATCTTGCTGCTTATGGTGTACTTTTTGATAAACCGTCTTCTTACTTGCTTTGAATGTCACAAAAACTTACTCACTAACACCATATTACTTGAATCTTAGAATAAGGATTTTACTTACCCCATTTTGTTCCCAAAAATCGTTGAAATTGCATGCTCTATTTTGTTCTTATTTTTTTTGTTTTACTCTACTTTGAATTTTGACTTTAGAGTTTTGCTCGTAGTGCAAAAGTTTAAGTGCAAGGGAATTTGATTAGTGTATTTTGATACACCATATTTAACTTTGTGCTAAGGGATTTTTTTATGACTTGTTGCTTTTATTTTACTGTTTTGAGTGTATTTCCTAAGTTTAGCTTATTTCTTCTTTTACTTTAGTTCGGTTATTTATTTTCTGAATAAGCGGTAATTTGACTCCTTTTCGCTGCGTAGTTCATAACTTGAGCTACGATATGCCATTTGATGTGTTCTAATATGCTTTGGAAAGCTGAGAGAACAAGCTACAAGTTCTGCATTGAAGTCAAAAGCTAATTCGGAATGCAGAAGGGTCTAATAATTTGTTTTATCTCCATACTTAATAAAATAATTAGTTTTGGGTCGGTGTTTATGTTTTTCGGGTCGGATGCTATTATGGACCGATTTCCTTTTATTATTTAAGTAAATTCGCAACTTTGTTTTAACTCATTCACTATTCACAAAATTAGAAGAGGTGTTACAAATTCTATGGAGAACTAATGCCCTAGGGATTGATCTGCTGTAACCGTGTCTCCATCCACTTTGAGGTTTTTTATAATTTCCAAATAAATTTAATTTCTTTTCAATTCTTTATATAAAATATGTTTGCTTAATTCATTTCTCATTTTTTGCTTAATTTGATTTTTGCTTATAGAATATGATTGATTTATTTCTATCGATGTATGTTTCGTACCGTAACCGCATTTGCTTAATTCACGTCTTCTTAATATGTTTGCTTAATTCAGAAACACATATCATATATTAGCATCAATTGGCTTGTTATTGTTGCTATAATCGAAAGGGAATTAAAACCATTTAGGCTTTGGAATTATATTAATCATTGATAAGTTGGAGACCGAACAATAGATTAATTATTTAATATAATTCATAATCAAAATTCTATTAATCGTAACCTTAATCGAAACCTAAAATCCCCCATCATTGTTGCGGTCATTTGGTTAAATCATTTCAGAGTCCTTGTGATACGACTCTAGTGTCGCTTTCATTTTACTATATTTTTAATTCTCGTTCTTGACCTGTGTGTGACAATGAATCAAATTGGTGTCGTTGTCGGAGACTCTCTGTTGATTTTAGCTAATTTTCTAGTTTAGAGTCTTGTTAGCATTTTTGTTTTGTTTATGTTTGTTGATTATCGAGGTTGCAGTATAGTGGTAAGAATCATAACATATCAGATGAATTTGTAAGCCACTGTTTCAAATTGCTCTGAATTTTTTTCAGGAAAAAAAATCAATAAACAATACTCCCTTAGAAGAGACTTCTAAGAGATTTGGACCCTCAAAATTACAAATTCCTCTTTTTTCTATTTTATTTGATTTTTTTTCTATTTTCGTGTTTTCAAACAAATCTAATTTTTTTTATTGTAGATTCTTCATTTGATTATATTTGATTTTTAGTCGTATTATGATTTTTAGATTTTATTTTAATCGCTTTTCTATTTTTCCATTCTTTTTATCAATAGAGACATTGTTGACATTTTTGTAATTGTTGCATTACAATTCTTTCTGATTTTATTTGATTATGTGTTTATTATCTTTTGGTTTGATTTTGATTTTGATTTTATTAGTGATTTTATTCTACTCATATTTGATAGTGATTTTATTAGATTTTATTTCGATTTGATTCCGATTTTATTTGGTTCTGCTTTCTCATTAGAGATAGGGATTCTCATTTTGTGTTCTCTCATAATTTGTTTGATTTTTATTTTTAGTTTAATTATCATAACATGATTAAACAAATAACTTTAAGAGAACTTGTTACACCAAATATTAATTATAACACGTTGTGTATTGAATATCCCGAAGTTGCTGTAACTTTTGAATTGAAATCTGGTTTTATACACTTATTGCCAAGGTTCAGTGGTCTTGCAGGTGAGGATCCGCATTTGCATTTGAAAGAACTACAGGATGTGTATTCTACATCATTGAGGTCTCAAGGAATCACCAGAGATCATGTCAAGCTCAGAGCCTTTCCATTCTCACTACAAGGTGTTGCAAAAGATTGGATGTATTATCTTGAGTCAAATTTTGTCAAAAGATGAAATGATATGAAAAAAGTGTTCCGAGAAAGATTTTTCCTTGCCTCAAGAGTTGATTCAACCAAAAAATAAATATTTGGTATTAGACAGGTTGACATGGAATCGTTGTCCAAATACTGGGAGAGATTTAAGCAGTTAGTGTCGAGTTGTCCTCACCACCAGATTTTTTAGCAACTATTAATCTAGTACTTTTATGAGGGATTGCTACCTATGGACAGAAATATTTTGGATGATGCTTGTGGAAGGTCACTTGTTGATAATACCCCAACAACAACTAAAACCTTAATTGAAAACATGTCACTCAACTCCCAGCAATTCACAACTAGAAACAACTTTGTGGTCAGGACAAAATGAGTGCATGTCATACAAGCTTCTTCTCCCAACAAAGCCCTAGAAAGTAGACTTGATGAACTAAACTCACTTCTTAAACAATTAGCATAAAGTAAAGCTCAAATAGAAAGGTTAAGTAGAATTTTCACTTCTCGTGAACACCCAACAAATACATGTCCTACCTTGAATGAGGGTGTGAGTACTGATTTTCATCAAGCATATGCACCAAGCATCTAAAATCCTTAGAGCAACAACCAATATGGATACCATACAAGCCTATGGTAAGGGAATCCACCCACAAAACATCAACCTAGGGCACAACAACAACTATTATTACCAATTCCATCGCCACAAAACATACCACAAGTAACCACCTCTGCACCTTATGGACCTTCATTAGAGGACCTTGTCAAGCAAATGGGTGTACAAAATCTCCAATTTCAGTAACTAGCAAATTCTAGAATTTAGAATTTGCAGACATAGATTGGACAACTTGCTAGTTCAATGAATGTCATGCAGGTTCAAGGATCGACCAACTACCTGGCCAAACAGTAGTGAATCCAAAAGGCCCTAATGTGAGTGCAATTTCCTTGAGATTCAAAAAGAGTATTGAATCGATTGAACCAACTCTAGAAATAAGTAAAAACGTTGTTGAGCCCATACCCATTTCTAAAGTTGTGGTAGAGAAAAAGTATGTACCACCAATTCCTTTCTCACAAAAAGTAGCGAAAACTAAAAAAATGGACGAGGAAGAAAGGGACAGGGAAATATTGGATGTGGTCAAAAATATTTTGAGTTAGTGTAAAATAATTTGAGCAAGTGATATTTATAAAAAGATAGTGTTTTTGTCTTTTTGCACCCTATTTCATATGCTGGTTAATTGGTCAAATGGTCAAAAATATCAATTACACAGTGTCGCCCATTACATGATCAGTTGGTAGACAAATTTAACATTGTCTCCCAATGCATATCCGGTCAACATGCATGTTGCAGAATGCATTAATACACTGCCACCCATTGCAGGACCGACTGGAAGACACAAAAGTAACGTTGTCGCCCATTGCAGGACAAACTGACAGACACAAAAGCAACCCTGCCACCAATCCAATGGTCAGTTCTTAGTTAAATTCAACTCTATCACGCATTCAACTACCGAAAACGAATCTTCTGCATGCATGTAGAGATTCCTACGTACAAGCATACATTTATCTCTACCAACATCATTCATTTCATATTAAATTTTTTCTACCAACATACTTCGAGGTCAACGAGATGATCCGACCATATTTGATACAAGCGGGATTTGGTCACGTTATTAACATAACTTCATACAACGTTGATAGAAAATTTCTTTTCACCTTATGCAAATGATGGAGTCCGGAAACCCACACATTTCATCTTCCAACTGATGAAAACACAATCACTATGGAGGATGTACACATGTTGTTAGGTGTCCGTGGGAGTGATTTAGCAGTAGTTGGGCGCACAAATGTGGCATACGAGACGATTCTAGAACTATTGGGGATCCCTTTTGAGGATAATGAGAGAAAAGGGAAAAACATTAACATTAAATGGCTAAGGGGCCACTACAATGCTTTAAGATTAGACGAGAATTCCCCCAAGGAAGTGAAACTTTGGAAAACTAGAATGTATATTTTATTTCTTTTTGCATGCATATTATTTCCTGATACTAATGGTAACACTATACATCTTCAGTTTTTACCATTATTAGCATACATTAAAAAAACAGGTAGATATAGTTGGGGCATTGCTACTTTATCGCATATATACAAAAATTTGTGTAAATGTGCTAAAAAATTATGCATAATTTTGTTGGTTGTGGAGTTTTACTTAGAGTTTGGTGTTGGTCCAGAATGCCAAGACTATCACCAACAAATCCCAATCCATTCCAGTTTCCATATGCGACCAAGTACGTATAAAAAAATTATTTTTACTATATGTTTTTAGGTATGTTTTTTCTAGGTATTTTTTAATAACTATTTCTTTTTTAGGTGGTATGCATATGGGATGGATTACGAAAAAATCCTCATTATTGTGCTCTTGGATATTAGGCATTCTTTGGTCATTTCAAGGCGGATGATGTGTTATCTTCAAGACTTATACAACTAACATTTAAAGTTCATTTATACTTTTTTTTAACTATCCTTTTTAATAATAAGTTATAGTTTTTATGGAGGCCCTACATTGGACTTGAAGATGAAGATCCAACTGAAAGTGACATGTGGAGTTCGACAACGCTTTTAATATGTCTCACTTATGTTGAAATGCATCATTCTGATAGGGTTAAACTCCAATTTGGGATTCAACAAGAAATTACGGATCCATCTAGGAGCATGAAGGAGTACCACAAAAGTCAGACCAATGTAAATTTCCAAATTGGAAAGACCATTATAGAAAAGAGCATTAAGAATGGAAAAATCGTCACAGCAGTGTCTTACAAGGAGATATCATGCCAACCAAATGTAAACCCAGTAGGGAATACATGGATTGGTATAGATCTGTGTCCACTTTGTATCTATAACAAAATAGATACCTATTTGACCCTCATAACCAACCCACATCTTTAAACTTCCAACACACCAGACCACGAACCAACACTTACACTCAATAACCAACATGTAACACCTAACAACCGACATTGAACACCCAATAACCTTTCAACCCAACACAACAACATTATACCCCAAGCCAACACTATAACACCCTAAGTTTTCCTTGTGTAAAATTTAAAACATTTATCAGAGTAAAACATATCAACATGCAATTTAGGATGCTACGCTGCAACATATAACCAACTTGCTCAATCGAAAATACATGTAACACTTTACAATTATAAAAATAGTAGTAATAACCACATGTCTGAATGTTAACTTTTATTAAATAGCAGCGGAACAACAATAACAAACAATTAACTCAACATATCTAACATCAACATTCCAAATTCCTGGGTGATACACATCAGAGCATACACTGGCACTAAAATAAAATGGAAGACTTCATCTTCCACTCACATTTGAGCTCCTACTGCGGATTATCTGCATGTTACCCACGTGGAGGCAACATTCAAACAAAATGGGTGAGCAAGACAATAAGTAAGCATCAGATTATCACATTCACATCACCCATTCCACAACACAATTCCATATAATCCAGACAACAACTATTCACACATAATAGTAGCATAACAACCATCCAACATAATAATAACATAATCAACCATCAAACGCAATAACAAATGCAACCAATGTACAATGCAATGAGACTTAACAACTCGACTCAATGCATGTGGTACCAATACATGAACACTCAGGTTCACCGCTTCGATCCTCACCTCTTAGGATCAAAGTCACCAATTCGTTACCATCACCTCCAATAACATCTTACTGATTCCATCACCTCTGAAATCAACTACTCGCCCAATCCACACAATGGGATTTGAGGCTCACCAACGATTGACCATTTGTCTAACAACATGAATGAATGCAACATATAATACATGCAACATCAACATCATGCACAATGACTCACCTCCATAGTCAATGTACACCACCAATACTGGCCATCATGCATCAAACACATGTTATATAACTCAACAACATCAACATATGACTTAACAAGCAACAACAATGCATTTAAGGTTATGTCACACCACCACATAAACATTTCAATTCATATCAATGCCATCACATGGAAAAATATTCATTTTCAGGTACTGAAACTAATTTTAAATGACATTACACACTCTTAGCTTTCCAAAACTTTGAACAACACTCGAATCAGACATTCTGAACAAAAGTTATGAATTTTTAAAGTTTTTAAGAAAATACTCCTAGTGTAACCGGTTACCCTAAAACTAGTAACCGATTACACTACATCTAGTAGCACAACCCATGCTACCACACACACACGGTAACCGGGTATCCAAAAACTGGTAATCGATTACACCCCTATTTCCAGCCCCTGCATGGCCTCTATTACACAGAGTAACTGGTTACCCAAAAATCAATAACCGGTTACACCCCTCAAATTTTGGCCAGAAACATATTTTTAAGGAGTGTAACCGGTTACTCCAATTCTGGTAACCGATTACACTATTGTAGAAGCACTTTTCTACAACTTTTCAAAACGAAAATCATCTAAAATTCACCCCAAAACCCCATTTTTCTTCGAAATCATTTACACCATATTTTAGCAAGAAAATCACTTTCCCAAAGTTCAAAACCACAACTTATTTACACCGAAATCATTCATAACTCAGTTCCGACTCTGACTTGAAACAACATCAACCACACAACATTGACAACAACCAATCCAATTAATTTTATGATTCTAACTGTAGCAATTCATCATTTCAATATCAGTCACAACATCATCATACATACAATTCAACAATTAACAAATATCACTATGATCATGAACATAGAGAAGAAAAACACAAAACCTACATGGCATAATCCACCCACCATCATCATGTTAACCATTAGACAATCAGAACCCCACCCTTACCTTAGAGTTCCTAGAAATAGATTCTTTGACCCTCAACAATGGTGAATTCTTCTCTTGAGCCCTAGCCTCTCTTTCTCCCTTTCTCAGTTTCTTTTCTTTTCTCCCAAATGTTACGTTCTTTGAGTTTCTATCCCTCAATCCCCTTTTCTATTTTTATTATAATTCTTATTATTTTATTAATTTATTATATTATCACTAATTTATTATTATTAATAATAATTATAATCATAATAATCCACTCAATTAACTAATTAAATTAATATTAACCAAAATAGTTAATTAGTTTTACTCACCAATCCACCATTTCTACACTTTTGCTCATACACTCCCCAATACCTTAATTTCTATACTTCTAAGGCAATTACCCTACACCAAGGGTAACACAACGCATCAAAACACCAATCAACATAACACAACTACAACTATCACATAATTAATTACGAAATATAATTTAAATAAAATCGTGGCGTTACAACTCTTCCCCACTTAAAACATTTTCGTCCTCGAAAATTACCTGATGTGAATAACTCTGGATATGCCTCTCGGATCTTGCTTTCCAACTCCCAAGTCATATTTCTTCTGGCATCTCCTCCCCACACTACCTTGACGAGAGCAATCTCTTTGCCTCTCAACTGTTTCAGTTCTCGATCATCAATCCTTATAGGCAGAGCCTCAACTGTAAGGTTATTCCTTACCTGAACATCATCCATCGAAATTACATGCGACGGATCCAAAACATACTTCCGAAGTTGTGAAACATGGAACAAATCATGTAGATTTGACAAATTCAGTGGTAACGCCATTCTATAAGCAACAGATCCAACTCGCCCGAATATATGATACGAACCAATAAACCAAGGAGTGAGCTTCTTCGACTTCAAAGCACGTCCTACACCGGTCATCTGAGTGACTCTCAAGAATATATGGTCTCCCTCTTGAAACTCAAGATACTTTCTCCTTTTATCATGGTAGCTTTTCTGCCTACTTTGCGAAGCTTTCACCTTCTCTCGAATCAACTTCACCTTCTCAGTAGTTTGTTGGACAATCTCAGGTCCAAGCACTACACTTTCACAAGATTCATGCTAACACAAAGGTGTCTTACACCTTCGACCATACAAGGCTTCAAAAGGTTCCATTCTAATACTATAATGGAAACTGTTATTATACGTGAACTCAATCAACGACAAATGACTATCCCAAGCACCTCCTTGCCCGAGAACACAAGCTCTTAACAAGTCATCTAATGACTGAATGGTCCTCTCTGTCTGACCATCAGTTTGCGGATGATAAGTTGAACTCAACCTTAGATTCAAACCCTAAACTTCCTGCAAACTCTCCCAAAATTTGGAAGTGAACCTCGGATCTATATCCGACACAATACTCAACGGAACTCCATGTAACTTCTGATCGCGACTTAGTAAGTCTATGTGAATCGTGACTGCAAGTGCACAGTCCTATCGCGTAGTTTTAAAGATTATCGAACCCACAAGGACTAATAATCGAACGTATTATGGTATAATGTTACTATATAAATCTAAGGATGATGATTGTTCTTAAGATTGGAGGGATGAAGAGAAATAACTATAACGTAAATAGAATATTAATAAAGATATGAGATATAGAGGATATCGGTATGTAATACATCAAACTTCATGGATTCGATAGATAGTTGGTGTAATCTTATTGGATAAAAATATTCTTCAGTAGAAATTATTTATAGAAAGGACTTAGTCTCACACTCTCGTTTTTATTGACTCTGATAGTACTCCTAAACCAGAATGCTTGGCTCTCGCGGTCTCATTTTGAATTTAAAAGTATTTTTTGAATATAGATAAAGTCTAATTAATCCTAAAGCTCTCTCGATGTGTTTAGGATTAATGCCTAGTTTCAGCTATCTGGTTAAAATATCAAACTCTCGTTCTTGTTGACCGTAACCTTAGTTTGTTTTGTACTCTCATACGAAAAACAGTTTGATTAAAATAAGAAACTAAAACCGGAAAAATAAGTTTTATAAAAACTAACACCAATTATTTATTGAATCTCGTCGTTTCGAAGGTCTTTACATACCGATACCTAAGGGTTTAGTCGGACATAGAGCCGGTAACATACATGGCAATTGGGGAATTAAACATACAGTAAGGCATAAATAAATAAACAGTAATCAATAATAAACCTGGATTGCAATTTAAGACTTGGAATTGAATCTTCGATTAAATAATTCCAGCAGGATTTGGCAATGAATACCTTACAATTGAATCCCAAGTGTGTAAAAAATAATAAACCGTAATAGTCCCCAATGTGGAGAAACTATCACTTTTACAATGGTAAGAAAACTTCCTAAATAAACTAAAAGAAAAACAGTGCTGAATAAAATTAAGCGTAAACTGAATACTGGAAGAAGAGAGAGGGAGTCCGTGTGAGTCTGGGAGGTCTTTTTTATATCCTTTCCATATTCCTCATTTGTACCAAAAGTAATGGAAATCGTGGCTAAAAAAGTGGATGAAAAATAGGAAGACTAGGTTGTGGCAGTTGCCACAACCCTAGCTTTATGATGAGTGGCGAGCGCCACTCTTGTAGCAACTGCCTACCACTTCTCAAGCGTTGGTGGCGGGCGCCACCTCCCTCTTGGACCAATGTGGTGGGCGCCACACTCTTTGGATAATGGGCACCACAAGCCCATTTGCTTTGGTGGCCCATTATCCCTTTGGAAACCTCATTTTCTTCTCTTTTCTTGAATTTTTCTTTCTTTTTTGCTATTTTCCCTTTTTCTTGCGGTAAACCTTTTAATCGATAAATACCTGCAATAAATAAAAAATACCGTGTAATAATAAGTGTTAATCGAGTAAAAAGCAATGCATATGGAGCCAAAAATACGATACGTTTTTGTGTTATCAAACTCCCCCATACTTAAACCTTTGCTTGTCCTCAAGCAAATGCCGCGTACATAAAAAGTTTTGTAAAATACTTGCAGCGTGTAGTATCAAGACTCGTAGAAAACACAGTTGCATTCGAATACTCATTCTAGTCTATAAACTTTACTTTGGTTCAAAATTGTATTAACAGGTACTCACTTCCATACTAAGGGTATCGTTAGAACACACAGTCGCAATGTTGCAACCATAAGTCTCCCTCCTATACAAACCAATCTGAATCATGTTTTCATGCCTAACCCTACCTTACTAAACCTTTTTTTATCCTTTTTCATTCCGGCGCAATCACATTAAGCCTGTTATCCTTTCACATTCATAGCAAGATAGTCTGTTAGTGACTATGATCTCATCATTATTTATTTCTTTCTTTTTCACACTTTAGCTCAAATAACATTTGAAGATGGTTATACCGTTGGGCTAAATGGCCGGGTGAGGATCACCTAACTTAGAGGGTACAACGTTTTTCATAAATTTTATAATCTTTTCTTCTTTTAAGCCTGAAATCATACACTTATTTGCACCGACTTCTTGCGTAGTGTGTGCTTAGGATGGTGCTGACTGCTAGATAAACTACTTAAGGAAATATTAAAGGATAGAATTTAAGGCTCTGGCATGACAAGTACTCAAATCGATCTTATACTCGGGAGATTTAAGGTGTTAAAGCGATACCGATCTTATAAAGCTTTTCCAAATCTCTACAATTCAACCTCAGTTTGGTTTATAGTTCAGAATTTTCAAAAGATGCACTGTATTTCTAAGTCTAGATTTTTGCAAAAAAATTGTATGGCTTAAGTAAGTAGGAGAATTAGTAAATAACGGAAACCACGCATAAAGACTCGACAACACATTGATATTTAACTCGACTGACACTTTAACAAAAATTAAAATAACCAAAAATTATAAAATAACAAAAAGAAATAACAATAATTTAAATCTAACTAGAAAGCGGTAAATAAAAAGAGGTAAAGCTTCTTCCCCCATACTTAAATCTTGCATTGTCCTCAATGCAACGACATAAGATAGGAAAGAAAGTTAGAACCTGGTTATTCTTCTATTGACACCTTCTGCCACGTGTACGTGGACGTCCACTGTTTCTTGGCTGGTGAGGTGGCGTATAGTTTTGGAGATCTTCCACACGCATTGTCAATGTTGCCATTTCATCGATCAAGCCAGACATGTTCTGTTCGGTTCTGAAAGCATAGTCGTGCTGATCATGCTGCATTTGGCAAAGGATTTGCATCATTTCAGTTTGCTGAGCTCCCATGGTTTGGATCTGTAGGTCTCGCTGAGCGTCTAATTCTCTACGCCGCAACAGTTCAGCATAGATCTCATCAAGAGTGGCTGGTGCCACATTTCTTCTCGGTCTTTGACTGGAAGATGTACCTGTAACATTTTCAAATGAAGTGTGTGTGGTGTATGGGTCAGTAGCGGGAGCAGTTTGCTCTAGAATATGATCCTCATTGGTGTCCCCGCCAGCAGCTACATTCTCATGAATGTGCGTGGGGACTTGGTTAGGCACCAGATCATTAGTATAACAATAATTATCCAGGTTGCGCACATCTGTGCGATTTGGATTTGGGAGGATAAATTCTTGTAACACATTATTAGCAATTATTAAATTAAATTTACCGTCACTCCTTCGTTTTACTAGTTTCATGCTCCTTGCCATGTCAATGTCAATGGCATGATGCGGGAGCAGGGTTAGCCTGGAGAATTTTTCTTCGAGTCCTAGGACTCTAGCTATGGAGGTTATTAAACCTCCAAAAGTAATCAGGCCTCGCTTCACATTGATAATGGCCTGCATGTGAGATAGCATAAAAGGGACGGTATTCAACTTTTGTGGCAAAAATGTGGCGAACAAATAAAAGAGTTCTTTTCTGTTCACCTTGTTAGAATTTGCTCGGCCAAAAATGGTGCACGCCAATATTTGGCGGAAATATCGAATAGTCGGGTTTTGAATTAAAGTGGCTTTATTTCCCTCAAAACTATGGGTTACTGTACTGGTTAGTGCCCTCCAAAATGGTTGTAAGGCGCGTTGCCAACCCTCAGTATCTAGGACCTCACTTACTACGCCATCCCCATGGGGGAAATGTAGCAGGTCCGCCAGTTGGGAAAATGTAAGGGCGTATTCGACATTAAATAAACGAAACTTGACAGTCCCACTGGAGCAGTTTGTGTTGGGTGTGGGACTAAAAATTAATGAGCTCAGGAATTCTAGTGTTAGTTGAGCATAGAAAGAGTCCTTGAGGGATAGAAAATAATTTAAATTTAACATATCTAGCATATAGTTAACACTATCTTGAATTCCTAAGGCATATAAACAGTCTTCATCGGCGTACCTTGTCGACTCGATCTTTCTGGCGCTTAGAGACGTGTATGTCTCCTCTTGTAGTTCGCCCGACTCGCTGTTTCTGAACACTATTTCGTATTCCCTCATCTGTGCCATAATGGATTTCACACTCTTTGTGTAATATAGTGAGAATAGAGCAAGAGAGGAAAGAAATATGAGAGGTGTGATTTGTTGAGGTAATGTTGGTGGTTTATATAGAGGTGATGGTGGTTGGAAAATTAATTGGTAAGTAAATTGCATTTACGGTATTCAATGCCTTGGTCGAAGAGTTTTTGAAAATGGTTGAATGGCTTTAAGGCATTGTCTGCGTGCAAGGAACATCACAATAAAGGTGATTTGAATGGTCCAAAATACACAGCCTACGCGTGCAGGCTTGTGTAGTGGCCTGCGCTACTTTTGGTGTTGGTGGCGGGCGCCACTATGGGCCCTGTGGCGGGCGCCACGTCGTTACATGGGTGCCACAACTGTGTGTGGTAGGCACCACATGTAGTGTGGTTTCCCATGTGTGTGCTTTTATTTTGCTTTGACCATGGAATTTTAATTTACCAATAATATAGTGTATGGGAATAATAAACATGATAGTGGAATGGAATTTTACTCGCAAAATTTACGAACAAAAGAATCGAGTAGACGGGAAAAGATGAAATAGTTTGTATACTGGAATAAAAAGAAATGAAATAATGAAATAGATCCCAATGTGTAACAACAAATAACAATAAAGTTCCAAACAAGAAAATAAAATAAAATAAAATAAAGGTCAGTAAATCGGTAATACTATAATAAATTAGCCATTACGGCGACTGCTGGTAGGAGGAGCGAACGAGTAGAAGTGCTGGTAAATGTGATCCGGGTTCTCTGTCACTACATCCATAAAGCCGTGGAATTCCACGCGGAGGGTGCTCAGCTCGCCTCTCAGATTGGCGACGTCTGTCTGAACAACTTCGATAGTAGTAACATGATCGGTCAAAGGTGCAGCAGGTATAACTGGGGCATGTGATTCAGCATCAAAGAGATAATTGTCAAAGTGGTCGTAGATTTGGGGTGTCTCCGAGGAGAAGGTGGTGCATCTTGTGGTCCATCCAAATCATAGAGCCAGTTGTTCCTATCATGTACACTCGTCCAAGGGTCTGGCAGGTGTAGCGGGGTATTCGTCACCATTAGAGATATTGACTAAATCCAAGGTAAACCATACAAGTCGAGTCGCCACCGCACTTCTATTTATCCAAAGGAATGGTTAGAAAGCGAACAAAAACCTAAAAGTTTTATCGAATCAAAAACTAGTAAAAATGTCAGAGACCTGGGTAAGGGGGTTGATTATGCAATGGGAAGGTTTTAAGCACCCAAAACATCCTAGGTACTCCTAGGGAGCCTTTTTCATAAGTGTAGTTCTTGTCTAAAGGGTGTAGGTATATCTAAAGTACTATTTACTAAAAGGAAGGTTAAAAGAAAATGACTCACAAGGATGTCGCATCCACTGCCTACGTATCTCATCTGAGTATGAGAATCAGAGTCTTCGTAGCTCAGCTCCCTATAGGTTAAAGAGAAGTGTGCTCGGTAAGACGTCGCGTCTTATGCCTACGTATCTCATCTGGAATGAGAATCAAAGCAAAACGTAGTTCGGCTAACTAGGGGTTAAGGATTGCCATATGAACATGGACTTACAAAAGAGGACACTAGCTGTGTTAAAGGAGGGTGGGCAGTGTGTTCAACATCCTAGTAGTAGGTGTCGCAACTCGCTGAATCGAGTCTTAGGCAGTTACCTCTTTGCAATAGAACAGACTGACATCCCACAAGATCGGAGACGCACAGAAGGTCTAAAAGTGGGGAAGCTCTGCTCTAGAGTTGTCATGCAATATGGACCTATGTGTTAGGATTTACAAAGGGGAACATCTACCTAATGTTAGCATGCAAAGAATAAGGGAATTCTACCTATGTTATCATACAAAGGGTTCTACCTAATGGGTGCTACCTAAACGGAACAAGAGTCGACGGATGGAGCGCGGAGAGGAGTTACGGATGAGGGTAGATGGAGATGCCGGAGGCAATCGACTTACAGGTAGATGGCGATGCCTGAGGCAATCGACTTACAAGAGAATGGATGAATGCGTGTTGGTTCTGTTAAGTTTTGAAAATGATTACTCGATGTTGGATCGAGCTTTTGATCTTATTTTGAAATGGTTATCGGATGTTCGTTTTAATTCTTGTATTAACAGGTGACTAAATAAATAAAGAAATAAATATTATACACTTTATGGGAGAGGGGTACATTTGTTATGAATGGGGATTGTTCATGGCAAACAAACAATAAGAATATATGCCTCATACATCATACAAGTAGGCAACAGTTATCAATCAGATCGGATAAATAAAAAATATATAATCAAACCAAAGAATCAAATAATGGAGCATTTAAACAATGCATGGGAGTATGAACATGTTAAATAATCCAGCAATAGAAAGCATGAATGAGAGAAACAAGTATAAAAGATAACAGATGAATCAAACAAATGAAAATATGCACACGAAGGGTCCACTGAATAATTTAATGAGCAAATGAGGTAAGGACCAAATAAAATCAAGGTAAAAGGCCTCTAATACATGGCATATGAGATGAACGAGGGAGGATCAAAAGATCTCTTCAATTGCCATAATCAATCCCTAGGTCAAACATCGATCATAAAGAAGTCAACCGAAAATTCAAGTCAACTTAAAAAATAACAAATAAATAGCAAATTAATCAAGAAAATTATGAAAAACAAAAGTAAATAAAGTGGGGTCAGGACATCATCATACCCCAAAAAGATTTTAAAAATAATGAAAATTCGCACGTGAATTAATTAAAACAAAACATAGGTCAAACCAAAAGTCAGTTAATAAGACTAGGTTAGAAATAAATCAAGAATAAATAGTAAATTAATCAAGAAAATTATGAAAAATTAAAATAAATAAGATGGGGTCAGGACATCATCATCCCCCAAAAAGATTTTAAAAATAATGAAAATTGGCACGTGGATTAATTAAAACAAAACATAGGTCAAACCAAAAGTCAATTAATAAGACTAGGTTAGAAATAAATCAAGAATAAATAGTAAATTAATCAATAAAATTATGAAAAATTAAACTAAATATGGTCGGGTCAGGACATCATTATCCCCCCAAAAGATTTTAAAAATAATGAAAATTGGTACGTGAATTAATTAAAACAAAACATAGGTCAAACAAAAAGTCAATTAATAAGACTATGTTAGAAATAAATCAGGAATAAATAGTAAATTAATCATGAAAATTATGAAAAATTAAACTAAATAAGGTGGGGTCATGACATCATCATCCCCCAAAAAGATTTTAAAAATAATGAAAATTGGCACGTGAATTAATTAAAACAAAACATAGGTTAAACCAAAAGTCAATTAATAAGACTAGGTTAGAAAATATCAAGAATAAATAGTAAATTAATCAAGAAAATTATGAAAAATTAAAATAAATAAGGTGGGGTCAGGACATCATCATTCCCTAAAAAGATTTTTAAAATAATGAAAATTGGTACGTGAATTAATTAAAATAAAACAGAAGTCAAATTAAAAGTCAACCAACCAAACTAGGTCAAAGATAAATCCAAAATAAATTGAAAACATGAAATAAAATTCCAAGAAAAGGTCAGGTTGACCATGAGATAGTGGTCAACCTATATCCCAAAAATCAAATGCTAACAACAATTTTAAGTTATAAAAATAAAATCAATAAAAAAAAGTGTGTGAAAATGGACCATTTAGAATAAATAATTAAAATAAAATATTAATATTAAAAAATATGAAAATAAAAATGATATAAAATTAAATAAAACATTAAGAAAAGTGAAAAATATTTTTGGGTAATTTTATGGACGAAGAAAATATTTTAAATAAAAAAAGAAATATGAAAATGGAAGGATTAATGGTGATGAACATGGTAAGCAAGCGTAGATATATCAAAACATGGCCATGGAAGAGATGATTACCCAATGGAAAATAGAAGTGGAATGGAATCTGATATGTGACGAAGCTTTGCCTCCTTGCCACGAAATTCAAATGCTCCTTTAGGGTTAGGGTTTCAGCTTCTTAAATAGGGTGGATTAGGTGTTCTCATGGGCTTTTTAATAAGTGATTTATCCATAAGAATAAAAGTGTGAAGTGAGGTGTAAAATGTTGTTATTTTTGGGCCAAACTTAAGTGAATGGATGTCCAATGCATGACCAAAAGAGGTAAAAAATGTGACTGGTTTGTGCAGCATGCTTAGAAAATCTGATTGGGCCAGCCAGGCCCAAAATCTGCCTAGAAAATCAAGTCATGGTGCCCACTTTAAATGAATGTATCTCTCAAACCATGGATCCAAATGAGATGATTCCAAAAGGATGTGAAAGAGGACATGGCAAGGTAAATTTTTTGTGAAGAAAGTATTTTCAAATAATGCCTTGAAGTGCAAGAAAACTGGCCAAGAAGTCTTGACAAATTTTGAAGATTTTGGACTAGAAATTTTTCTAAGTATCCTAAAAAAATGTCTCATTTTGACTAAGCATAACTTTCTCAATTCTAATCCAAATGGAGCAAACTTTATATCTCTAGAAATATTGGGACAAGAGGAACAACTTTCATGTTGGAGAAATTTTCAAATGGAGCTTTTATCTTGAAGCAAAATGGGCTTAAAGTGAGTGCAACCATCATGAAAACTTGCCCTAAATGGAAAGTCAACCATTTCCAAATTAAGTAACTTTTCCAATTCCTGATTAAATGATGAATCCGTGATCCAACCATGATCAAATTTTACATGTAGGATCCCCTAGGCATGGATTTTGAGATTCCACTCTCAAAATGTCAGGAGTTGACTTTTCTGGCCCCACAGTTGACTTTTCCCAAATTGTCTGATTCCCGATTCCATTGATCAATTGAAGCACTTCTAGCTCAAATAAAGAGCTGATTTTTTGTATGTAGACCCTTGTGGACATATGGAGGGCTATGGAAAAGAGTTTCACCCAAAGAATCAGAAATAAACTGATTTTATACCAAACCCTAGTTTTAGGGTAAAATGATCAGGAACTGATTGCACTGATTGCCAATGGATCTTTCTGAGATGATTGTGAATCTTCCTAGGCCAAGATGCCTCTATAATCATGACATGGATGAGCTCCTCTACTTCTAACCAAACATTTCCTGTTGCAGGTAGCCATGAAACCCTAATTTCTGATTAAATCCAGATGAACACTCTGATAGCTTTGAATCCTTCATTGATGAACTGAGGACCATAATAAGATACCTGGACCCCCTTGAGACCCTTGAGACTTGTATATTTAGAAAATGAAGTCCAATTCTCAATCTTGCTTTGTGTGGGCTCCTTCTGTTTAGGAGTGATCAATCAAAACCTGATTTCCATGTCACTAATGCAGTATGCAATAAGTATGACCTAATATGATGCTAATGAAGTGTAAAACATAATCCCATGCTTCCAGGAAACATGAAGGGTAAATTTTGGGGTATTACAGCTGCCCCTATTCAATCAACTGGAAATTGGAAACCCGAAAGGAAGATAGCAACGACTTTCGCACTTTCGAGGTATCAAGTGATTGAATACGATAAAAGCCCGAAAATTTACACTGAAGTGAAAAAATGAAGTAACAATGCCTGTCAGAATCGGCCAAAAGGTGGTCTTGAAAAAGAATCTGTCTGGTACGGTGAGAGTCGGTCTGAACACCGAAACAAGGAATGTTAGCTTGAATACCAAAATAAATGGTAACCATGGCCTGAATGCCGCTCATCAATCTGAATACTGGAAATGACTTCGATCTGAGCATCAGACGATACTTGATTATCAAACATCGGTCTGAACACCGGGAAATTGGCCTGAATGCCACTTCAGTCTGAGTACCAGAAAACTGGCCTGAATGCCACAAGTTGCATCGACCTGAATGTCGGAAACTTCTTCGATCTGAACATCGGAAGATATTAAATTATCAAACATCGGTCCGAACACCGAGAAACTGGCCTGAGTGCCACTTCGGTCTGAACACCAGAAAACTGGCCTGAATGCCACAAGTTGCATCGACCTGAATGTCGGAAACTTCTTCGATCTAAACATCGGAAGATGTTAGATTATCAAACATCGGTCTGAACACCGGGAAACTGGCCTGAGTGCCACTTCGGTCTGAATACCGGGAAACTGGCCTGAATTCCATAAGTTGCATCTACCTGAATGTCGGAAACTTCTTCGATCTGAACATCGGAAAATTGGCCTGAATGCCACTTCGGTCTGAATACCAGAAACTTTCATGCCTGTCAGCATCGACAGAAATAGGGAAAATGATAATTGAGGCGGCGCGTGGGCCAACGACCCCTGCTGGGAATAATAAAGATAAGTCATGAACAATCTTCAGTCTGAGTACTGGAAACAACTTCTGGCTTATCACTTGGGATACCGAGAATGCCTTATGCTTTGCATGCGTATGTTTTAATTTTTCAATGGCGTAATGCTCCATGAAAATGGAAATGCTACGCAATTTGGGAGGATGCAATGCAATATGATTCTACATGCAGGGATGCAGAATGCTTGATTAGAGAGAACGCCAAGCTGAGGCAAGGAATTCTGCTGGGGAAATGATCACCATCTTCTGGACCCTGGCAAGGCTGTTGGAGATGCACAACACAAAGAACTCTGTGGGGAAATGACCCGCCACACGGTGTTCTGGCAAATAACAAAATACCGAGGCTCTGACTGGGGAGAGAATGACACTGAAAACTTGCTGCTGAGGAAAGCGACAGTGGTTCTGGAAACCATAATTTGCGAGAGAGACGACTCAGCAGGGGAAGCAAACACCGATACGATACCGAGATTCTGCTCCAAGGAAAGAGACCATGGGTCTAGCGTCTAGATCATCGATCTGGCATCGAACTCTGAGGAGCAGCCGCTTCTGCTGAGAAGATACAGTCAGACACTGTCAACTCCGCTGGGGATATACAGTCAGACACTATCAACTCCGCTGGGGATATACAGCCAGACACTGTCGACTCTACTGGTGAATGTATAATCTAAAACAAATGCTTGGGGAAGTACATCAGTGAGAGCCTGCTGGGGATTGAAAAATCCAATGCTCGGACCAACTCTGCAGGGATAAGATGCCAAATTCCAACTGTTGAGGAAAAACATCCGCGATCATTTGATGGGGACCTTAAGGAAATGCCCCGAGTGTACCTGTTCTGAATAGAAGATCCAAAGCACTTAAAATTTACAGCAATTTTCAATGCTTATTAAGCACGTACCTGTAAAGCTCTTATGTTTCATGATGCAATGTTTATCAAAAATTCGGACGTCATTTTTGCAAACAAAACAGTAAAATGAAAATGAACATAGAGATGTACTGAATAACATGATTTTATTGATTGAGTGGCCTCTGAATAGGTATTTACATCAGGAAGCAATCCCTGGAAAGAGGTAATTGCATAACAGATAAAAACAGAAATTAATCTAATGGCAATGTGAAATGGATTTCTATCGGGTTCCAATTCTGCTATGATTCGCTCGTCTTCAAGATCCTCCAGATGATCAGCTTTCTGAAAAAAGGTGATTGGACTGTTTCCTATCCTTCGGAAGTTTCCGGTTATCGACACGAGATGATATTCAGAACTACTCAGAACGCAGCCATTCGCTTAATCCCTAACTTTTGCCTGGATCGCCCTTTCGGGTTTTCAATCCACCGGGATACCCATTTTTTCCTAAGTTGCCCTTTCAGGTTTTCAACTTACCGGGTGTACAATCTTTTTATTTTTTTAATCCCTAACTTTTGCCCGAACCTTTTTCATTTTCTTGGTTCGCCGGGATGCCCATTTTTTTTCCTGGACTATTCTTTTTATCGTCCAGCGGGTCTATTTTATGCGAAGTATTTTTTAACTGCGTTTGAGTTCACAGGGGAAGTGAAGTTTCCACCATCCATAGTTGCAAGCATTAAGGCTCCACCATCAAAAACCTTGGTGACAATATACGGTCCATCATAGTTAGGAGTCCACTTGCCCCTGTGATCTGTTTGAGGAGGAAGGATCCTTTTCAACACCAAATCTCCGACTTGGAAGCATCGAGGACGCACTTTCTGACCAAAGGCTCTCTTCGCCCGACTCTGATACAACTACCCATGACAAATAGCTGTCATTCGCTTCTCTTCGATAAGACTCAACTCATTGAACCTTGTCCGAACCCATTCAGCTTCGTCTAACTTGACATCCAGCAGGACTCTTAGAGAAGGAATCTCCACTTCAACAGGTAGGACTGCTTCCATACCATACACAAGGGAGCAAGGGGTTTCCCCGGTCGATGTACGTACTGAAGTACGGTACCCATGCAAGGCGAAGGGTAGCATCTCATGCCAATCTCTGTAAGTAACGACCATCTTCTGCAGAATCTTCTTTATGTTCTTATTTGCTGCCTCAACAACACCGTTCATCTTAGGACGATAAGGGGAAGAGTTGTGATGTTGAATGTTGAAGTTCTTGCACAACTTTTTTATCATTTTGTTATTGAGCTTAGAACCATTATCAGTAATGATTCTTTCGGGAATCCCATAACGATAAATGATTTCTTTCTTGATGAATCGGGCAACCACATGTCTGGTGACCTTCGCAAATGACGCTGCTTCGACCCACTTGGTGAAATAGTCGATGGCAACAAGGATGAAGTGATGCCCATTGGAAGCAGTCGGCTCAATCTTTCCAATCATATCAATGCCCACATAGCAAACGGCCACGGCGAAGACATCACATTCAGAGGATTTGGCGGCACATGCACCTTATCAGCATAAATCTGGCATTTATGACACTTCCGAGCATATTTGAAACAATCAGATTCCATGGTCATCCAGTAATAACCCGCTCTCAACAATTTCTTAGCCATTGCATGTCCGTCGGCATGAGTACCAAAGGACCCTTCATGAACTTCCTGCATTAACATATCTGCTTCGTGTCTATCCACGCATCTGAGCAAAACCATGTCGAAGTTCCTCTTATATAGCACATCATCTTTGTTCAAGAAGAAACTTCCTGCCAATCTTCTCAAAGTCTTTCTATCATTGTTGGATGCCCCTGCAGGGTACTCTTGATTCTTCAAAAAGCACTTGATGTCGTGGTACCAGGGCTTGTCATCAACTACCAGTTCAGCAGCAAACACATATGCGGCCCTATCAAGGCGCATAACATTGATCCCGGGAGCATAGTTCCACCTAATCACCTTGATCATGGAGGATAGATTAGCAAGAGCATCTGCCATCTGGTTCTCATCACGAGGTATATGATACAACTTTACTGTTGTGAAGAAAGTCAACAGTCTTCTCGTGTAATCTCTGTAGGGGACCAGATTAGGCTGGAGAGTATTCCAATCACCATTCACTTAATTGATCACTAGAGCTGAATCTCCAAAGATGTTCAGAGTCTTGATTCTCAAATCAATGGCTTACTCAATACACAAGATACAAGCCTCATACTCAGCTTCATTATTGGTGCATTCAAAATTCAGACGAGCGGTGAAAGACATGTGGGCACCTTTCGGAGTGGTAATGACAACACCAATTCCACTTCCTTTGGCATTGACGGCCCCATCAAACATTAAAGTCCACTTTTCATCTGGATCAGGTCCCTCCTCTACAACTGGCTCTTCACAACCTTTCATCTTGAGGAACATGATGTCTTCATTCAGAAAATCAAACTTCATCGACTCATAATCATCAATTGGCTGCTGAGCAAGATAGTCTGACAGAATACTCCCTTTGATGGCTTTCTGGGATGTATACTGGATGTCGTACTCTTTCAGTACCATTTGCCAACGAGCAACCCTTCCGGTGAGAGCTGGCTTCTCAAATATATACTTGACTGGATCCATTTTGGAGATCAGTAAGGTCATGTGAGTCAGCATGTATTGTCTCAATCGCTTAGCAGCCCATGCAAGTGCACAACATGTCTTTTCAAGCATTGAGTATCTCGACTCGCAATCTGTGAATTTTTTACTCAGGTAGTAGATGGCATGCTCTTTCCTACCTGTCTCGTCGTGTTGACCGAGAACACAACCCATGGAATTATCAAGTACTGTCAAATACATAATCAGCGGTCTCCCTGGGACTGGAGGCATAAGGATTGAAGGATTCTGCAAATACTCTTTTATCTTCTCAAAAGCCCTTTGGCAATCATCATTCCACCTGATGGCCTGATCTTTCCTCAACAATTTGAATATTGGCTCACACGTGGCTGTTAGGTGAGAGATGAACCTTGCAATGTAGTTCAACCTTCCTAAGAAACCACATACTTGTTTTTCTGTTCTTGGCTCAGGCATTTCTTGTATCGCTTTCACTTTGGATGGATCCACCTCAATCCCTTTTTCACTAACAATAAAACCCAACAGTTTTCCAGATCTCACCCCAAAAGTACACTTGTTCGGATTAAGCCTCAGCTTGAATTTCCTCAAACGCTCAAACAGTTTCTGCAAATTCACCAGATGTTCTTCTTCCGTCTGAGATTTGGCAATCATATCATCAACATAAACCTCCATTTCATGATGAATCATATCATGGAAAAGAGTTACCATAGCTCGTTGATATGTTGCCCCAGCATTTTTCAGACCAAACAGCATCACCTTGTAGAAAAAGGTGCCCCATGGGGTTATGAAAGTTGTCTTCTCCATGTCTTCTGGTGCCATCTTAATTTGATTATAGCCAGAAAAGCCATCCATGAAGGAGAATACTGAGAACTGAGCCGTGTTATCCACCAAAACATCGATGTGAGGTAATGGGAAATCATCTTTCGGACTAGCTCTGTTCAGATCCCGGTAGTCAACACACATCCGTACCTTTCCATCCTTTTTAGGTACTGGAACGATATTTGCAACCCATGGCGGATAATTTGTAACCGCTAGAAACCCTGCATCCAACTGTTTTTGCACTTCTTCCTTTATCTTTACAGCCATCTCTGGTCTTGTTCTTCTGAGCTTCTGCTTGACCGGAGGACAATCCTCTTTGAGAGGCAAACGGTGTATCACAATGTCTGTGTCAAGCCCTGGCATGTCCTGATAAGACCAAGCGAAGATGTCAACATACTCTTGTAGGAATTCAATCAGCCCCTTCTTCACATTATCTTCCAAATATTTTTGATGTTTTGAAAACTGCAAAAATTGAAAGACAGTGAACAAAATATTTGAATGCAAAAAGACATCCTTTATTTATGATAAAAAATGCAGGTATTCACATAGATGAGCCCTACGATGAGTCATTACACCCTGGGCGGAACGTAAGACTTGGATATGCATGAATAAACAAAGAAAATTACTCTTCAAGAAGAGTGACTTGGATAATCTCTTCAGAAGACCAATTGCGGAGAACTTCACCCGGGACCCTTGGACGCACCCAGTTGTCAATGTCGCAATCACTATCCCCATCTTCTTTGTTGATTGCAGAGATCTGGCCTTACTGAATGATGCTAGCACTGGAGAAAGTAATCGGCCCCTGACGAGTCTGAGGCGTTGAAGTTGTAGAAGTCAATGCTGGCTGATACCCGATCCCAAACTTGTCTTCCTTCATAGGTAAATCCAACAGACATCCCTAACCAGGAGTAACACCTGAATTTATCAACGCCTGTGCTTGCCTGTAAGACGAAATAAAGATACTTGCTTCAACCTCTTCCACTGGAGCTGCATCCTTGACTTGAACTGCCTCAAAGGCCTGACACCGGGTCTCATGAATCTCACCTTCTACCTCTACATACTTGAATGTAGACAGGTTACTGACCAGAATATCCTCCTCACCACAGACAGTGATAATTCTTCCGTTGACCGGGAACTTGATCTTCTGATGCAAGATCGAGGAGACTGCCCCAACATTGTGGATCCAAGGACGACCCAGCAAGCATCTATATGAAGGACTGATATCCATCACATAGAATACGGTGTTAAAGGTTTATGATCCAATCTGAATTGGCAATTCTACCTCTCCGAACACCGACCTCTTAGAACCATCGAAGGCTCTTACCACAAGATCGGAAGGCTTCAAGATCAAACCTTCTACATCTAACCTTGACAGGGCTCTCTTGGGTAGCACATTGAGAGAGGAACCTGTATCCACCAGAACATGGGATAGCACAATGTCTTTACACTCCATCGAGATGTGCAAAGCCTTGTTATGATCGCGTCCAGCTGGCGTCAAGTCAGAATCAGTAAAACCCAACCCGTTGCTTGCATGAACATTTGCAACGATCCCTTCTAGTTGGTTCACTGAGATCTCCTGAGGCACATATGCAGCATTAAGGACCTTCAGGAGTGCCTCCCTGTGTGCCTCCGAACACAACAGGAGTGAGAGAATAGATATCTTGGATGGCATCTGAATCAACTGATCGACTACCTTGTAATCACTTTTCTTTATAATTCTCAAAAGTTCGTCCACATCCTTCGCAAAAGCAGGCTCAGAGCCAGCCTGTGGTGCAGAGGTACCCTCATTCACAACTTGCTTGCCTTTGGCCTTCACCGCGGCGTCAGCACTATCAGGTTGGGTAACCGATGGTGAGAACAATCTACCACTTCTGGTGAATCGCCCGATTCCACCAACATTGTCCACTGCGGGATCTTTTATCTCAATTCCAGGTTCAGACTTCTGATCCTGCACCTCTTATACTTTCAGTGGCTTCTCCACTCCATGATCATGCGTGTACACACTCCCCCCGTAATGCCAAGGAATGGCCCTTTCGCTGGTGAAAGGTAAAGGACCAGGGGTCGTGATGGTCATAGTGGATTGATGCGGTCGCACTGGTGGTACCGGTTGCGCTTTTGGCACACTGATCTGAGCGGTCAGGTAGAAAATTGTGATAGTGGCAACGTCACAGTCATACTCATAAATCTCATTCATTGAAGTACAAACATCCGAAACATCGGAATCAAGTTCAGCAAGTACATCAGAATCAAACACCATGTTAGGAATATCAGCAACATCATTAGAAAAATTAATTACATCATTGGGAATTACAAAATTAGCAGGAACAACATTTGTAAATTCTCCAGCATCTTCAGGAAAGAGAGGATCAACATCTGCATTCTCAACAACCCCTTCAACAAACCTTTGGGCAGATAGGTCTTCAACTTGGAGGATACCATCGTCAAGCAAGGCCTGGATACCCTGCTGCAGCTTCACACAACCCCCACTTTGTGCAACACAACCCAAACAACCGCTCCCACAGCCGGGGAAAACATCTGCCTTTAGCAAGTATTCTTTGATTTCTAACAGCGGAGTCTTCAGCTTCAACACCTCCTTGACTAATTTGACTTCTCCTTCAACCATGTTAACATTTGCTCTACCATGCTGCAACATAGGATTGTTGACAACATTAGGAGCCATCACAAAGTTAATGGCCTTTGAATCAATAAGGTCCTGAACTACGTGCTTAAAAGCTTTGCAGTTCTCAATAGTGTGGCCAGGTGCCCCAGAGTGGAAATTACACCTAGCATTGGCATCATAACCCACTGGAAGCCTGCCAACGGGAGGGGCCAAAGTGCATAACTGCACAAGTTGCAAATGTTGAAGGTTGGGAAGCAACTAGGCATACGACATAGGAAGAGTGTTGAAACGCCTATCCATCATCGTCTGTCTCTGTTGATAAGCAGGTTTGTTACCCTGTTGTTGTTGGTATTGATTTTGTTGATGTTGAGGTTGTTGTTATTGCACTGGTGCTGCAACCAGAATGGTCACTGCTGCAACATAAGGTTGTTGATAGTAATTCTGAAAACTGCTCCTCCGGTTACCTCTGTTCTGATAAGAAGATATGGCATTTGCATCCCCTTCTCTCCTCTTCTGTCCTCCTAAGAACGACTTCTTTGACCCCGAAGATGATCCAACCCCGTTTTGGATCTTAAACGTCTTCAAGTAGTTCTCCACTCTCTCACCGGTAGAGACCACATCAGCAAAGTTGGAGGCGTTGCAACCCGCCAGACGCTCCAAATAAGGTCCAGGAAGTGTGTTCATAAACATGTTGGCCATCTCTTTTTCCAACATCGGAGGCTGAACACGGGAAGCCAACTCTCTCCAGCGTTGATCATACTCTTTGAAGCACTCATTGCTCTTGAGAGACAAATTCTGGAGCTGAGTCCTGTCAGGTGCCATATCCGCGTTGTACTGATACTGCTTTACAAAAGCCTCAGCCAAGTCTCTTCAGCAGCGAATATGGGCTCTGTCCAGCCTCATATACCACTTCAAGGATGCCCCAGCTAGGCTGTCTTGGAAGAAGTACATGAGCAACTTCTCATCATCAAAATACGTGATCATCTTGCGGAAGTAAGCTTGTACATGAGTCTTCAGGCAAGAGTTTCCATTGTATTTATCAAAAACTGGGACTCTAAATTTTGGTGGAACTCTCACGCCTGGGACCAGCCCCAAGTCAGCAACATCCACACCAAGAGCATTCTACCCTTCCACATCTTTCAACCTCTCTTCCAGTCTCCGAAACATAGGGTCCATACCATGGCCTAGGCCAAAGTCCTCCTGAAGCAGGGGGAATTGATCCTCCTGATCATCATGGATGGGTTGTTAACCAAGGTTGCCATGTGGGATTGGGATAGGCCCCGGTCCATTGGGTCCATTAGCCTCTCCAGCGGAAGGATCAGCCACAACCTCCGGTTGAGTAGTAGGGGGATTCCCCTGTACCAACAATCTAATCTCCTACTTTCCCTGAGCCACTCCTTGGACAACTTCCATGAACTGATTCATGCGAATCCTCATCTCAGTGAGCTCTGCTTGTAAACCTTCCATTGCTCTCTATTGATTCCTTCGGGTACCGTATCGGTGAATGCCTGAGTCAGTTATCCTAATAATGGAATACCAAACAAGATGAGAACACTGCGGCGGTACCTGTTATGCAAGACATGCTAATGAATATGCAAATGCAATGACATGTTTATCAATTTCAAAGGGTATTCTACCCCTTGATTCCAGTCTCTCATTAGATAAACAGTGTAAGAAAACCCCGACTAGAATCAAGAAGAAGATATAAACCCCTAGGAATAGATAAACATGATGCATGCAATGCTTATGATTTAATTTTTATACCAGAGGAACTTTAGAGTCTTATTTTGCAAATTTTTATACCCCGTCAATTAATATTTGGAAATGTTTTTACGCCAAAGAAGTACAGTCTTGGTAACCAAATACAATACAAGAGAGAAGGAAAATGAACATCCTATGGATCCCTAGAAGAAATTGTCCAAAGCCCTCGAGACCGGAAGATAAGCTGCACGAAGCCTCTTCACCTCCCTCTCATAGGCTGCCTCCATATTTGCCTTCTCTTTGGCGAGTCGATCATACTTCCTCTTCAAAAACTTGGAAGACTGAGGAAGTAGAGAAGTCAATGCGTCATCAGGATCGTCAATAACCTGGTGCTCAAGGAACTCTATCAAAGCATCCTTCTCTCTGATCTGCTGAAGTAACTCCTCTCGTTCACGGATCCAAGCACGCGAACGGTCTTCGTCTCTCAACTCCTCTACTCCTTGGCTAGGGAGGGTTGAAGGCCCAGCCACAACCAAAGGTGTGGGTCTTGGATACTCATAAGGCATGAGGTACTCGGAAGCTCTCCTCCTAACCCAAGAGGTATAGGGTTCCAAAGCGATACAATTCTTCAGACCTAGATCCTTCCTTCCTTTCTCATGGATCTTGCGCCAAGCGCGGACCATCCTGCCCTTCAAGCCTTGGGGATCTTTACCCTCCTGAAAGAACACACCCTTTAACAGAATGTTATTGGGTTTATCCTTTAGGGGGAACCCAAGCTGACGACGTGCCAAAATAGGGTTGTAGTTAATTCCACCGCATGTACCAAGAAGAGGTACATTGGAGAATTCACCACAAGAGTCGATAATCTGCACACCATAGTATACACGGTTGTACCAAAAGATATCATCATTAGTGAGAGACATAAGTCTCCTGGACCACCGTAGACATCCTTTGTTCTCCTTGAAGGCGAGCGTCTGAGGCAAGTGCGAAATAAACCACTTGTACAACAAAGGCAAACATCACACAATGGTACCACCACCCTTTGCATTCCTCATATGCAAAGAGAAATAAGTGTCACCCAACAGAGTAGGAACGGGATTAAGAGTAGAGAAAATCCTAATGGCGTTCACATCCACAAACTTGTCAATGTTGGGGAATAACACTAGCCCATAGACGAGAAGTACGAATATGGCCTCAAAGGCATCCTCGCTCATGGCCTTCCCAAACATAGTAGCTTGATCAATGAGGAAATCAGACGGGAGACCTTGAATTCCACCTTTGGTAGTCATATGAGCACCAATAATAGATTCATCTATATGCAACAGATCAGCAATCTCTTGAGAAGAAGGAACTCTCTCTAAGCTACTAAACGACAACTGGTCTAGGATAGGTATGCCCACAAGATAGGCATACTCCTCAAGCGTGGGCAAAAGCTGGAAATCCGGAAAAGTGAAGCAACGGTACAAGGGATCATAGAACTGCACCAACACACTCATTAGACCTTCATCCACTTGAGTAGCCAGAATAGACAGAAGCTTCCCATGACGAGCCTTGAATTCTAAGGGATCTAATACATAGGATGTCAAACTCCTTAACTCTTTCAAGTCGGGTTGTCTGAAACTGTACTTCTTCGTATTCTTTCTTTGCTTATCCATGTCTGAAAATTTGCAAATAGACCTCTTAAGTTCCTTGAAAGTTTTCTCATTGTTGATGATATGGATGTGTATGAATGCATGAATGCATGGATGCAACAATCACACTCAAGGATCAAGCAAATCACACCACACAAAGGTCATGGGATGGATCAAGTCATCCTTAATATCAATCATCCATTTTGGTGGATTATGGTTTACACCTTATCAACACCCAAGTTCCATTGATATTAAGGATACACAAGAACGAATCGACCACGAATCAAGGATTTGTTGCGAGTCGCGAGCATGGAGTCTTGGTTAAGAACCACCCAAATGGAGTGTACTATGGTTAAACCTGACAATCATGTTCTACAAGAGGTTCCTATAGTCATCATCCCATCTTTCGGATATTATCGGATAAACGACTACTCGTATTCCAAAAATATTCTCAAGAGAGACTCTTATGAGTGTAGTATCGCATAACAATCGTATCAAATCTTACACTTGAACGATCTTCGCACTACGTCCTAAAAATAGGCCAAGATGGGCGTGGTAAACTAAGGTCTTTGGCTTCTAAGGCATATATTGGAAAGAGTAATGCCTAACCATGACTACTCGTGTGACCTTATTGATCCCAACATAACCTCCACCATATGAATGGGCTTGCAAGTCAACTTGCTAAGGAATAACTCCACACAAGTCAACAAGACTATGCCATTCTCCTATTCTAAGTGCACTCGAGTTCGGGTATAGAACTCATCTCACGAAGATCACCAAGCATATAAGGAAATAATATTCAAACAATTCAATCATTACATACAATACAGTAATCCCAAATTGCACAAAAATATGTCACAAAGCAATATACCATACAATACAACAAATATGAAAAGTAGGCAAAACCCACTAGGAAAATGATAGTCCCCAGCAGAGTCGCCAGTTTTCTATAGCGGGGTATTCGTTACCATTAGAGATATTAACTAAATCCAAGGTAAACCATACAAGTCGAGTCGCCACCGCACTTCTATTTATCCAAAGGAATGGTTAGAAAGCGAACAAAAACCTAAAAGTTTTATCGAATCAAAAACTAGTAAAAATGTCAGAGATCTGGGTAAGGGGGTTGGTTATGCAATGGGAAGGTTTTAAGCACCCAAAACATCCTAGGTACTCCTAGGGAGCCCTTTTCATAAGTGTTGTTCTAGTCTAAAGGGTGTAGGTATATCTAAAGTACTATTTACTAAAAGGAAGGTTAAAAGAAAAAGACTCGCAAGGATGTCGCATCCACTGCCTACGTATCTCATCTGAGTATGAGAATCAGAGTCTTCGTAGCTCGGCTACCTATAGGTTAAAGAGAAGTGTGCTCGGTAAGACGTCGCGTCTTATGCCTACGTATCTCATCTGGAATGAGAATCAAAGCAAAACATAGTTCGGATAACTAGGGGTTAAGGATTGCCATCTGAACATGGACTTACAAAAGAGGACACCAGCTGTGTCAAAGGAGGGCGGGCAGTGTGTTCAACGTCCTAGCAGTAGGTGTCGCAGCTCGCTGAATCGAGTCTTACTCTTTGCAATAGAACGGACTGACATGCACAAGATCGGAGACGCACGGAAGGTCTAAAAGTGGGGAAGCTCTGCTCTAGAGTTGTCATGCAATATGGACCTATGTGTTAGGATTTACAAAGGGGAACATCTACCTAATGTTAGCATGCAAAGAATAAGGGAATTCTACCTATGTTATCATACAAAGGGTTCTACCTAATGGGTGCTACCTAAACGGAACAAGAGTCAACGGATGGAGCGCGGAGAGGAGTTACGGATAAGGGTAGATGGCGATGCCTGAGGCAATCGACTTACAGGTAGATGGCGGTGCCTGAGGCAATCGACTTACAAGAGGATGGATGAATGCGTGCTGGTTCTGTTAAGTTTTGAAAATGATTACTCGACGTTGGATCGAGCTTTTGATCTTACTTTGAAATGGTTATCGGATGTTCGTTTTAATTCTTGTATTAACAGGTGACTAAAGAAATAAAGAAATAAATATTATACACTTTATGGGAGAAGGGTACATTTGTTATGAATGGGGATTGTTCATGGCAAACAAACAATAAGAATATATGCCTCATACATCATACAAGTAGGCAACAGTTATCAATCAGATCGGATAAATAAACAATATATAATCAAACCAAAGAATCAAATAATGGAGCATTTAAACAATGCATGGGAGTATGAACATGTTAAATAATCAAGCAATAGAAAGCATGAATGAGAGAAACAAGTATAAAAAGATAACAGATGAATCAAACAGATGAAAATATGCACACGAAGGGTCCACTGAATAATTTAATCAGGAAATGAGGTAAGGACCAAATAAAATCAAGGTAAAAGGCCTCTAATACATGGCATATGAGATGAACGAGGGAGGATCAAAAGATCTCTTCAATTTCCATAAGCAATCCCTAAGTCAAACATCGATCATAAAGAAGTCAACTGAAAATTCAAGTCAACTTAAAAAATAACAAATAAATAGCAAATTAATCAAGAAAATTATGAAAAATTAAACTAAATAAGATGGGGTCAGGACATCATCATCCCCCAAAAATATTTTTAAAATAACGAAAATTGGCACATGAATTAATTAAAACAAAACATAGGTCAAACCAAAAGTCAGTTAATAAGACTAGGTTAGAAATTAATCAAGAATAAATAGTAAATTAATCAAGAAAATTATGAAAAATTAAAATAAATAAGGTGGAGTCAGGACATCATCATCTCCCAAAAAGATTTTAAAAATAATGAAAATTGGCACGTGAATTAATTAAAACAAAACATAGGTCAAACCAAAAGTCAATTAATAAGACTATGTTAGAAATGAATCAAGAATAAATAGTAAATTAATCAAGAAAATTATGAAAAATTAAACTAAATAAGGTGGGGTCAGGACATCATCATCCTTCAAAAAGATTTTAAAAATAGTGAAAATTGGCACGTGAATTAATTAAAACAAAACATTGGTCAAACCAAAAGTCAATTAATAAGACTAGGTTAGAAATAAATCAAGAATAAATAGTAAATTAATCAACAAAATTATGAAAAATTAAATTAAACAAGGTGGAGTTAGGACGTCATAATCCCCAAAAAATATTTTAAAAATAATGAAAATTGGCACGTGAATTAATTAAAACAAAACATAGGTCAAACAAAAAGTCAATTAATAAGACTAGGTTAGAAATAAATCAAAAATAAAGAGTAAATTAATCAAGAAAATTATTAAATATTAAACTAAATAAGGTGGGGTCAGGACATCATCATCCCCCAAAAAGATTTTAAAAATAATGAAAATTGGCACGTGAATTAGTTAAAACAAAACATAGGCCAAACCAAAAGTCAATTAATAAGACTATGTTAGAAATAAATCAAGAATAAATAGTAAATTAATCAATAAAATTATGAAAAATTAAACTAAATATGGTGGGATCTGGAATTTATCATCCCCCAAAAATATTCTAAAAATAATGAAAATTGGTACGTGAATTAATTAAAATAAAACAGAAGTCAAATTAAAAGTCAACCAACCAAACTAGGTCAAAGATAAATCCAAAATAAATTGAAAATGTGAAATAAAATTCCAAGAAAAGGTCAGGTTGACCATGAGACAGTGGTCAACCTTCATCCCAAAAATCAAATGCTAACAATAATTTTAAGTCATAAAAATAAAATCAATAAAAAAAAGTGTGTTAAAATGGACCATTGAAAATAAATAATTAAAATAAAATATTAATATTAAAAAATACGAAAATAAAAATTATATAAAATTAAATAAAACGTTAAGAAAAGTGAAAAATATTTTTGGGTAATTTTATGGACGAAGAAAATATTTTAAATAAGAAAAAGAAATATGAAAATGGAAGGATTAATGGTGATGAACAAGGTAAGCAAGCGTAGATATATCAAAACATGGCCATGGAAGAGATGATTACCTAATGGAAAATAGAAGTGGAATGGAATCTGATATGTGATGAAGCTTTGCCTCTTTGCCACGAAATTCAAATGCTCCTTTAGGGTTAGGGTTTCAGCTTCTTAAATAGGGTGGATTAGGTGTTCTCATGGGCTTTTTAATAAGTGGTTTATCCATAAGGATAAAAGTGTGAAGTGAGGTGTAAAATGCTGTTATTTTTGGGCCAAACTTAAGTGAATGGATGTCCAATGCATGGCCAAAAGAGGTAAAAAACATGACTGGTTTGTGCAGCATGCTTAGAAAATCTGATTGGGCCAGCCAGACCCAAAATCTGCCTAGAAAATCAAGTCATGGTGCCCACTTTAAATGAATGTATCTCTCAAACCATGGATCCAAATGAGATGAGTCCAAAAGGATGTGAAAGAGTACATGTCAAGGTAAAATTGTTGTGAAGAAAGTATTTTCAAATAATGCCTTGAAGTGCAAGAAAACTGGCCAAGAAGTCTTGACAAATTTTGAAGATTTTGGACTTAGAAATTTTTCTAAGTGTCCTAAAAAAATGTCTCACTTTGACTAAGCATAACTTTCTCAACTCTAATCCAAATGGAGCAAACTTCATATCTATAGAAATCTTGGAACAAGAGGAACACATTTCATGTTGGAGAAATTTTCAAATGGAGCTTTTATCTTGATGCAAAATGGGCTTAAAGTGAGTGCAACGATCATGAAAACTTGCCCTAAATGGAAAGTCAACCATTTCCAAATTAAGTAACTCTTCCAGTTCCTGATTAAATGATGAATCCGTGATCCAAACTTGATCAAATTTCACATGTAGGATCCCCTAGGCATGGATTTTGAGATTCCACTCTCAAAATGTCAGGAGTTGACTTTTCTGGCCCCACAGGTGACTTTTCCCAAACTGTATGATTCCCGATTCCATTGATCAATTGAAGCACTTCTAGCTCAAATAAAGAGATGATTTTTTGTATGTAGACCCTTGTGGACATATGGAGGGCTATGGAAAATAGTTTCACCCAAAGAATCAGAAATAAACTGATTTTATACCAAACCCTAGTTTTAGGGCAAAATGATCATGAACTGATTGCACTGATTGCCAATGGATCCTTCTGAGATAATTGTGAATCTTCCTAGGCCAAGATGCCTCTCTAATCATGACATGGATGAGCTCCTCTACTTCCAACCAAATATTTCCTGTTGCAGGTAGCCATGAAACCCTAATTTCCGATTAAATCCAGATGAACACTCTGATAGCTTTGAATCCTTCACTGATGAACTGAGGACCATAATAAGATACCTGGACCCCCTTGAGACCCTTGAGACTTATATATTTAGAAAATGAAGTCCAATTCTCAATCTTGCTTTGTGTGGGCTTCTTCTGTTGATGAGTGATCAATCAAAACCTGATTTCCATGTCACTAATGCAGTATACAATGAGTATGACCTAATATGATGCTAATGAAGTCTAAAACATAATCCCATGCTTCCAGGAAACATGTAAGGTAAATTTGGGGTATTACAGCAGGGTAAACAGGTGTACTACTTCGCAGTTGATTAGAAATTCAAACACATCTGGACCTAGGTTCCTAATGATACCGGTGTTGAAGCAAAAGTCAATATTCATTGGTCATATTCCATCTAAAGGGGTGAGCCTGATAAGTGGTTGTCTCAATCCGATGGCATTTGCTATCATGGTCACTAAGCCTCCCAGTAAGATTGGTCCATAGTCTTCTTGTGCCATACGGTACAGATTAGCTATCATAAATGTAGCAGCGTTAACAGGTCGGGCCTGTGATGCACAGTACATTATGAAGAGTTCGCCTTTGGACACAAAGGTTCTGTTTTGTTCCTTTACAAACAAGGTGTGAGCTAGGATCTTGTGGAAGTAACGAATCGCAGGGTTATGGATGTTCTTTGAATGCATAAGGTTTGGCTCGGGATGGTCGTTTCCTGTGATGCTACCCCATAAGAGATCTAATTGATGGTCTACTAGCCTGTCTTCCTGGGTAATGGTAAAGGTACTAGGGCCATTAGGACATTCTAGGAGTTTAGCCATTTCTCTATGGGTGTAGCGGTAATCCATATCAAACAACCTAAAGATGATTAGGCCTTTGTTAAGTCCAATACCATGGTTTGGCAGGTGTACTAGGGAGCTTAGGAATTCTAAAGTCAACCTACTGTAGGAACTAAATTTTCTCTTGATAGCGAAGGTGTCCCAACCTAGTTGGTTAATTAGGAATGTAACACTGTCTCTTATACCTAGTTTGGTCATGAAGCGTCCATCTGGGTACAAGGTTAGTGTCATTTCTCTCTGAGCTAGAGCCTTAAAACGTCTCCTTTGAGCTCTGCCTCTGAAGACTATATCCATGTAATCTAATTGTTGCATTGTGATAGTCAGTAGCTAGATAAAATCAAGTAGATAATAGCATTAAGTTAGTAATGGTCAATAATACAGAAATGTACCGATTAACTGTATGAGAAATAAATAAAGAAGAAAACAACGAAATGAAAATTAAGCAATAGTAATAATTCTATAATTTTGTGATGAAATTAAATAGTTAAAGACAGAGTGTGGGTTGTCTCCCACCAAGCGCTTTGTTTATTGTCGTAAGCTCGACAGAAATAGGATAGACGTTATTCTTTTGAATGAGCGTGAGGCTCTGCAAGCTTAAGATTTGCAATGAAATCATTGTTATCAATGTTGTGGTAATGTTTCAAACGTTGGCCGTTTACTATGAATGGTTCGCTTGTTTTTCCTTTTATCTCTATTGCTCCATTCGAGAAGATATTGGTAATTTCGAATGGACCGGACCATCTAGAACGAAGTTTTACGGGAAAGAGTCTGAGGCGGGAGTTAAATAGGAGTACTTTGTTGCCTTGGTTAAACTCTTTCCTTAATATGCAATTGTCGTGCCATTTTTTGTTCTTTCTTTATAGATTCGGGCATTCTCATACGCATATAGCCTAAGTTCTTCTAGTTCGTGGATATCTAATATTATTTTCTCGCCTGCGGCAGTATAATTGAGATTAAGGGTCTTAATGGCCCAATATGCTTTATGTTCTAATTCTACCGGCAGATGACATGATTTTCCATAAACTAGCTTAAAAGGTGTAGTTCATATTGGGGTCTTATAAGCTATCCTATATGCCCATAGGGCTTCTGGTAATTTTGAGGACCAATCTTTCCTAGAGGTGGGAACTGCTTTTTCTAAGATTTGTTTAATTTCTCGGTTCGAGACTTCTACTTGCCCACTCGTCTGTGGGTGGTAGGGTGTTGCTACGTGGTGCCGGACTCCATATTTCAGTAATAACTTTTCAAAAATCCTTGAAATAAAATGGGAGCCACCATCACTGATGATAAGTATCGGCCTTCAGAATCTAGGGAAGATTATTTGCTTAAAGAGTCTAATTACCACTCGTGTGTCATTCATTGGAGAGGCTATGGCCTCAATCCATTTTGATACGTAATCGACCGCAACAAGGATATACTTATTACCAAAAGAAGATGGGAAAGGTCCCATAAAATCGATTCCCCAAACATCGAAGACTTCTATTTCTAAAATGCCTTTAAGCGGCATTTCGTTGCGTCTAGATATGTTGCCAGTGCGTTGACACCGGTCGCAATTTGTGATCACGATGTGGACATCTTTCCATAGAGTGGGCCAAAAGAGGCCGACTTGCAAGATCTTAGCGTAAGTCTTTGAGGTGCTTGCATGTCCTCCGTAAAGGGAAGAATGACAGTGGGAAATTACGTTTTCTACCTCATCTTCTGGGAGACATCGACGAAAAATGTCGTCGGCGCCTCTCTTGAAAAGTAGAGGCTCATCTCAATAGTAGTGTTTAAGATCGTGGAAGAATTTTTTCTTTTGTTGGTAGGTCAAGTCTGTCGGAAGCACCCTAGCTGCTAAGTAGTTGACGAAGTCATCGTACCATGGTAGTGTGGTTTGGGGGTAAATTGCTTCCACTACTTCGTTTGTTTCGGTATCCTTATGGGTTAACGCATCTTTAGCTGAATTGCTTTCTAATTGGGATATGAGTCTTTCGTATGGAAAATCATCATTTATAGGCACTCGTTCAGGTTCAATACCTTCCATTCTTGATAAGTGATCGGCTACAACGTTTTCAGTGCCTCTTTTATCCTTGATTTCTAGGTCAAACTCTTGTAATAGTAAGATCCACCTTAGGAGTCTTGGTTTGGCGTCTTTTTTGTTCAACAAGTATCTAATTGCAACATGATTGGTATAGATGATTATCTTTGCTCCTACTAGGTAGGAACGAAATTTATCCAGAGCGAACACTACGGCTAAAAGTTCCTTTTCTATGGTGGCATAGTTCATCTGTGCAGGGTCTAGGGTTCTACTTGCATAGTATATTGCATGAAGTTTCTTGTCCCTTCTTTGTCCTAAGACTGCGCCTACAGCATAGTCACTAGCGTCACACATGATTTCAAAAGGTAATCTCCAATCGGGTGGTTGCATGATAGGTGCGGTAATAAGAGCTGTTTTCAATTGTTCAAACGCTGCTAGGCATTTGTCGTCAAAGATAAATTCAACGTCTTTCATCAATAAGCCAGTCAGTGATTTGGTGATTTTTGAGAAATCTTTAATGAATCGCTGGTAGAAACCAGCATGTCCTAAGAAGCTTCGTATTTCTATTATGGTTTTCGGAGGCTGGAGGTTTTCTATAACTTCTATTTTGGCCTTGTCGACTTCAATCCCCTTGTTGGATACTATGTGTTCGAGCACGTTTCTTTATCGGACCATGAAATGACATTTTTCCCAGTTTAGCACTAGGTTCACTTTTACGCATATCCTTAGTAACTTTTCAAGGTTCGATAAGCAGCCTTCAAAGCTCTGTCCGCATACGGAGAAATCGTCCATGAAGACTTCCATGATGTCATATATGAAATCATCGAATATTGACATCATGCATCTTTGGAATGTTGCGGGAGCATTTCACAGTCCGAATGGCATTCTTCGGTAGGCGAATGTACCATAGGGGCATGTGAAGGTCGTTTTCTCTTGGTCGTCGGGATGAATAGGAATTTGGAAAAATGTCGAATAACCGTGTAGGTAGCAGAAGTGAGAATACTTAGCCAATCTTTCAAGTATTTGATCGATAAACGGTAAAGGAAAATGATTCTTCCGAGTGGCTTTGTTTAATTTTCTATAATCAATACACATTCTACTTCCAATAACCACTCTTTGTGCTATAGATTCTCTTTTTTCATTGTTAACAACTGTGACACCTCCCTTCTTTGGTACGACATGTACCGGGCTGACACATTGGTTATCGCATATCGGGTAGATAATACCTGCTTCTAAGAGCTTTTGCACTTCTTTCTTTACTACATCACTCAGAATGGGATTTATCCTTCTTTGGTTTTCTCTAGAGGTCTTACTATCTTCCTCTAGCATTATGCGATGCATGCATATGGAAGGGCTTATTCCTTTTAGATCTGAGATATTGTAGCCTAAAGCAGTTGGGTATTTTCTCAAAATGTGTAAAAGCTTTGCGGTCTCTATCTGCCCAAAGTCTGCATTTACTATTACAGGTCGCTCAAGTTCACTGTCTAGGAATTCGTACCTTAGATTTTTGGGTAACGTCTTAAGTTCTAGGGTTGGTTTCTTTGGGCAAGGCATATGATCGGGCGTCAGTGTTAGCCATTCGCTTAGGCTGTCATCTTGGTATTCCTTACTTAAATTTTCATCTTCAAAAGTATGAGGCCTTGGAATTTTCAGTATTTCAGAGTATGATGTTTGTTCATTCTCCATTTCTCTTATGAATTCGTCAATGACATCTAGTAGACAACAGGTGTCGTCTATAGCTGGTGCCTTTAGGAATTGCGCCAAAATGAATTCGACCTTTTCCTCACCAACTTAGAAGGTTAGCTTGCCTCTTTTAACATCTATGATAGCTCCAACTGTAGCTAGGAATGGTCTTCCTAATATGATAGGGATATTGGAGTCCTCTTTTATATCCATGATTATAAAATCAGTAGGAATATAGAATTGTCCTATGCGCACCAGAACATTTTCTAGCATACCTACAAGAAATTTAACAGAACGGTCTGCAAGTTGTACGGACATCCTCGTAGGTCTTAGTTCTCCCATTTTTAGCCTTTCGAATATGGATAAGGGATTTAAACTAATACTGGCTCCTAAGTCGCATAAAGGTTTGTCGATGACAAACTTTCCGATTATACAGGATATGGAGAAACTACCTAGGTTTTCAGCTTAGGAGGCATATTGTTTTGTATTATGGCGCTACACTCAGCAATAAGTGTAACGATTTTGTTATCCTTTATCTTCTTCTTGTTAGATAAGATTTCTTTGAGAAACTTAGCATATGAGGGCATTTGAGTTATGGCTTATGTAAAGGGTATTGTGATATTCAATTGTTTTAGAAGCTTTACGAATTTTTTAAATTGCCCTACACTTTTAGATTTAACAAGTCTTTAAGGATAAGGGATAAGGGGTTTATACGGTGGTGGAGGCACATAAGGTTCTTCTTTCTCTACGGCCTCTTCGTTTTTATCTTCCTCTTGTTTGTCTTCCTTCTCAGTTACCTTACCTGGGTCTTGATGCATGGATAGGTTTTGAGTTCTAGGATTGGTCGGTCCATCTAGTTCTGTCCCACTTCGTAGTATGATAGCATTTGCATGACCTTTCGAGTTTGGTTGCGGCTGTCCAGGAAATGTGCCTGCAGGAGCAGCGGTAGGTGCTTGTTGTTGAGCCACTTGTGAGATTTGTGTTTCCAACATTTTGTTATGGGTGGCTAATGCGTCTACCTTGTTTGCTAACTGCTTGATTTGCTCAATATTGTGTATGTTTTGATTTGGGAAATCCTTATTTGTTTAAGCTTGGGTAACTATAAAGTTTTCCATCATTATTTCTAAGTTTGATTTCCTAGGAGCATTTTTAGTGTTTGTGGCAGCTTTTTGATATCCTGGTGGTACAACAGGTGCTTGGTTAGGTGCATACAATGCATTATTATTTTTGTACGAGAAGTTATGATGGTTCTTCCAACCTGGGTTATAGGTATTTGAGTAGGGGTTTCCTTGAGCATAGTTCACCTGGTCTGTGGAGGTTCCTGTCAAGAGTTGACATTCTGGGGCAGTATACCCTTGAACTCCGCATATCTCACAGTTTGGTGTTATGGCAGCCACAGTGGCTGCTGGTGTTATGGTCAAGCTGTTTATCTTCTGGGTCAGGGCATCTACCTTGAAGTTGACATGGTAAAGACTGCTTAATTCGTACATGCCGCCCTTCGGTTGAGGTTTCTCTACAGAGGTTCTTTCGCTTCCCCATTGGTAATGATTCTGGGCCATACTTTCGATGAGTTGATAGGCCTCGTTGTATGGTTTATCTATCAGTGCACCACCTGCGGCGACGTCTATTATCAATCTTGTATTGTTCAAGAGACCGTTATAAAAGGTGTGAATGATCAGCCATTCTTCTATACCGTGATGTGGGCATAGCCTCATCATGTCTTTGTATCTCTCCCAAGCTTCAAAAAATGATTCATTATCCTTTTGTCTAAATCCGTTTATTTGGGCTCTTAGCATAGCAGTCTTACTAGGTGGGAAATATCGGGCTAAGAAGACTTTCTTCAACTCGTTCCACGTAGTGACAAAGTTGGATGGTAGCGACTAGAGCCAAGCTCTAGCTCTATCTCTAAATGAAAATGGGAAAAGACGGAGTCTTATAGCTTCTGAGCTAACACCATTCGCTTTCACCGTGTCTGTGTATTGCAAAAATACTGACAAGTGTAGGTTCGGGTCCTCCGTGGGACTACCTGAAAACTGGTTTTGTTGTACGACTGATAACAGTGAGGGTTTTAGCTTGAAATTGTTGGCTTCGATCGCAGGGGCAGCGGTGCTGTTATGAGGTTCATCCTGCGAAGGGATTGCATAATATTTAAGAGGACGGTTTTGCACTTGTTTGACCATCTCTGGTTGAACAATTGATTTAGAAGTAGGAATGTTAAGGTCAGGAAGATTTAGCTTGATACGATGTTCCCGTATCAAGTCTCGTATCCAGTGTTCTAATCTAAGATAACGCTCGGGTTCGTCAAATTGTAGCTTTAATTTCTCGCCTTGAGAGCGAGTACTTGGCATACACTCGACAGATGTAGAAAGGGAAAAAGAATTGTTTGCCTTAGTCTATACTGGGTAACACTAGAGTTACGACATCGACTAAATTAGTCCCCGACAACGGCGCCAAAAACTTGATTGCGACTTAGTAAGTCTATGCGAATCGTGACTGTAAGTGCACAGTCCTATCACGTAGTTTTAAAGATGATCAAACCCACAAGGACTAATAATCGAACATATCGTGGTCTAATGTTACTATGTAAATCTAAGGCTGATGATTGTTCTTAAGATTGGAGGGATGAAGAGAAATAACTATAACGTAAATAGAATATTAATAAAGATATGAGATATATGGGATATCAGTATGTAATACATCAAACTTCAGGGATTCGATAGATAGTTGATGTAATCTTATTGGTTAAAATATTCTTCAGTAGAAATTGTTTATAGAAAGGACTTAGTCTCACACTCTCATTTTTATTGACTCTGACCATACTCCTAAACCAGAATGCTTGGCTCTCGCGGTCTCATTTTGAATTTAAAAGTATTTTTTGAATATAGATAAAGTCTAATTAATCCTAAAGCGCTCTCGATGTGTTTAGGATTAATGCCTAGTTTCAGCTATCTGGTTAAAATCTCAAACTCTCGTTCTTGTTGACCGTAATCTTAGTTTGTTTTGTACTCTCGTACGAAAAACAGTTTGATTAAAATAAGAAACTAAAACCGGAAAAATAAGTTTTATAAAAACTAACACAAATTATTTATTGAATCTCGTCGTTTCGACGGTCTTTACATACCGATACCTAAGGGTTTAGCCGGACATAGATCCGGTAACAGACATGGCAATTGGGGAATTAAACATACAATAAGGCATAAATAAATAAAACAATAATCAATAATAAACCTGGATTGCAATTTAGACTTGGAATTGAATCTTGAATCTTCGATTAAATAATTCCGGCAGGCTTTGGCAATGAATACCTTATAATTGAATCCCGAGTGCGTAAAAAATAATAAACCGTAATAGTCCCCGATGTGGAGAAACTATCACTTTTACAATGGTAAGAAAACTGCCTAAAAAAACTAAAAGAAAAACAGTGCTGAATAAAATTAAGCGTAAACTGAAAACTGGAAGAAGAGAGAGGGAGTCTGTGCGAGTCTGAGAGGTCTTTTTTATATCCTTTCCATATTCCTCATTTGTAGCAAAAATAGTGGAAATCATGGCTAAATAAGTGGTACAAAAATAGGAAGAATAGGTTGTGGCAGTTGCCACAACCCTAGCTTCATGATGAGTGGCGAGCGCCACTCTTGTAGCAACTGCCTACCACTTCTCAAGGGTTGGTGGCGGGCGCCACCTCCCTCTTGGCCCAATATGGCGGGCGCCACACTCTTTGGATAATGGGCGCCACAAGCCCATTTTCTTTGGTGACCCATTATCCCTTTGGAAACCTCATTTTCTTTTCTTTTCTTGCCTTTTTCTTTCCTTTTTGCTATTTTCCCTTTTTCTTGCAGTAAACCTTTTAATCGATAAATACCTGCAATAAATATAAAATACAGTGTAATAATAAGTGTTAATCGAGTAAAAAGTAATGCATATGGAGCCAAAAATACGATACGTTTTCGCGTTATCAACTTCACAGTCACACAGATATATATCTCTGCCAACTTCTGCATAGAAAAATTGATGTTAATCAGAAAAAAAATGGGTCGACTTCGTCATTCTATAAAAAATTACCCAAATGGCATCATGCCCTCTTGGAGTATTCGGCAACCCCGTCATAAAATCCATAGAAATGCTACCTCATTTCCATTCTGAAATATCTAGCGGTTGTATCAGTCATACAGGTTTCTGATGTTCAACCTTTGACTTCCAACAAGTCAAACAAGCATAAACAAACTGAGCCACATCTCACTTCATTCTAGACCACCAAAATATCTTCTTCAGATCCTGATACATCTTAGTAGCTCCTGGATGAATACTCAAGCTACTTCGATGAATTTCTTCTAATACCATCTTCTTCAACTCAACTTTATCATGAATACAAATTTTGTCTCTGAACCTCAATACACATTGTTCATCCACTTTGAAATCATTACTTTCAGTCTGATTACTTCCAACCATCAAGCCCACCAACTTCATATCCAACTTCTGACTCTCTTTAATGTTATTAAGAAAATCATTATTGATCTTCAGCATACCCAATATCACACTCTGCGGTGTCAGCTCACAGACCAAACTCATATCTCTGAACAGTTCAATCATTTCCAACTCTCTAACCATCATAACATATATTTGCAAAGACTTCCGACTTAAAGCATCAACCACGACATTCGCCTTATCGGGATGATAATTCAAGCCAAAGTCATAATCCTTTAAGAATTCCAACCATCTGTGTTTTCTCATTTTCAATTCCTTCTGATCAAACAAGTATTTCATACTCTTATGATCATTAAACACTTCAAATATGGAACCATAAAAATAACGCCTCCAAATTTTCAACATGAACACCACCGCAACCAACTCCAAATCATGAGTAGGATAGTTTCTCTCATGAATCCTTAAATTTCGTGAAACATAAGCCACAACCTTGTCATCTTACATTAGCACACCACCTAAACCCATCAATGACGCATCACAATACACGATAAACGATTCATTAGGTTCAAATAGAGGTGGCAAAACGGGTCCGGTCCGTTGGGCATGCCCGTTTTGGCCGCACTTTAGTACGGGGTGGGTCAAGGATTTAGGCCCTCACCCTCTAATGTGTCCGCCTCGTCCCGCTCCGTTTTCTTCGCGGGTTTTTGCGGGCACGAGTATTTACATAAACTTTTGCATTTTTAGGCTTAAAAAGTGCAGTGCCCACTGGCTTTCCCCACCCTCCCTCACTTTTTTGTGGGGAGGGTCTAAGTTTTAGTCCCGCATCCTCAACTATGACCGCCCCGCCCTGCCCCATTTTTTTGCGGGCTTTTGTGGGGTGGGCCTAAATAGGGTGGGCATGCCCGTTTGCCACCCCTTGGTTCAAGTGAAATCAAAACCTAAGTTGTAGTCAACCTTTTCTTCAGCTCTACAAAACTGTTCTTACAATGAATGTCCCACACAAACAATTTACCTTTGCAGGTCAACTGAGTTAATGGAAGTGCCAACTTGGAAAATCCTTCAATAAACCCGCGGTAATAACCATTCAATCCCAAAAAGCTTCTAATCTCTGTCACTGACTTCGGAGCCTCCCATTGTAGAACTGCATCTACCTTGGATGGATCCACAATAATACGACCACCTGAAATAACATGACCAAGAAAGCTAACCTCTTTCAACCAGAATTCACACTTCGACAACTTAGCATAAAGCTTCTTCTCCTTCAACACTTGCAATACAACTCACAAATGCTCAACATGTTCTTCTTCTGATTTAGAATAGATCAGAATGTCATAAATAAATAACACAACAAAACGATCTAAGTAAGTATGAAATATACAATTCATGTACTCCATAAATACTTCGGATGCATAAGAAACATCAAACGACATCACCAGATACTCATAGTGTCCATATCGAGTTCTAAACACCGTCTTCTGTACATCTTCATCCTACATTGTGATCTGGTGGTAATCGGACCTCAAATCAATTTTTCTAAACACACGTGTGTAGCGGTAAATTCATGATCATCAAGCTATGGATAAGCTAGAGATCAAATAACAAGAGTCGCCACCGCGCTTTTATTGATTCCAAGGGAAAAGGGAAAAAGTACGAATAAAACCCAAAAGTAAGAAGTTTTCAAATCAAAACTAATAAAATGTCAGAGATTACAGGTAAGGGGGTTGGTTACATAGAGGGAAGGTGTTAGCACCCAAAGTGTCCTAGGTACTCCTAAGGAGCCCTTTTTGTGTGCATATGTATTTAGTACAAAATGATGTTTTCAAACAAATAGAATGGGGGGATAAGAAAAGAATTCATTAATTATATTTTTGTGTTTGGCAAGACCTTCGGTCTTGTGCCTACGTACCAACATAAAAATGAGGGATCAAAACCTCGTAGTTCGTGATACAAATTTCAACAATGGATGCATTGCTTTTAACAAAAATTATGTTTGAAAGGCACAAAGGCCTAAAAATGGTTTGAATGAGTTAGTTCTTTTATGATTTTTGAAAGTTTAAGTCAAGTATGGTTAAGTTTATTTACAAGTTTGATTTAAGAAAAGAAGTTTGAAAATGCAATGGCATAAGGCCAAAGTTTCTATCTTTTTGCAAAGTGGTCAAAGTTTAGAACAAAATAAGTTCAACCAAATAAGATTTTGAAAAAAGAAGGGAGAGATTTTGAAATTAAAGAAATGGGAAGAAGATGAAGGGACTAATCCTATGCACAAAAATTAAAAGTTGAGAGTTGAAAAGATCTGACCAAATGGATAGCAATACAATAGACAAGATTGTCAATAGAAACCCAGAATTCCCTTGGACTTTTTAGATCAAGCAACACATAAATGCACAATTATATTATCTTGAATAGAAAAGGCATCAAATAAAGATAGCCACATCCAAGATTATCCATTCTCTGATCTTCTTCAAAATAGCCCATGTAACAGATGAATTCCACAAGTCACAAGTTCAAAATAACAACTTCACAATGATCACGTTGTAGATGAACTCAGAGGGATCTTGAATGATGTATCAGATGAAGTTTCAAATTGCAAGCACTTGGTTTCTCAACAAGTTGGCATTGGCCAAGTCCTTTAGCATAGGAATGTTGCCTAAGTTCTAAGTCCATTTGTCCAAGATCAAGCCAATAGTCCACACAAAAGTTTTTTAGGGTTTTTGTTGTTATTATGTACATTAATGGTCAAAGACCAAACAAACAAGCAAAGTATACACAAACAAAATATATCACACAATATGGTCCAAGTGGACAAAGTGAAAATTTCATTAACATAAACAATTAGAATGATATGAATAATGGAAAATGTATAAAAGCTAGAATTAAATGACATTAAAGTAAATGGCTTGAAATTAAAAGTTAGTAGTTAATAGGTTAGAAGTTAGTATTGTTTTGCTTTTGCTTTTCATTCTTAGACATTCTTTGGAGAACACTCAACCCACTTATCACAAGCATGGATCCTTGAACCAAGACATCCTCCAAAGGAAGGAAAAAAGGCCAAGTTTCGACACAATACCATGAAAGAGGGGAGACTTACAATCTCACTAACTAGAATGCTATGCCTTTTATGTCACAAATTTAGCGCTATGTTAAGCAATCGTAATTGGACTTATGTAGAAGTCACAACTATTTGAGGATGGGCAATAGAATTTTGGTGTTAATGCATGTTAGAGACATAGTATTATGGACTATGCTCATGAAACATACCACACACAAAAAGAATATGCAAAAGTGGTGGCCTAATCTCATCCATACTTATGTTGATTTTGCAATCAACTAGTCTTACGATGTAGAGATATCATAGGTCCATGACATGAATGCATAAAGAAGGGGAATGAGATGAAATGGGAGGAGAATAGATGAAAACTCAAATTAATCAAAGGAGGATTTTTACCAAATTAATATCATCCACTCATTTTGGGAGATGGAATGCACATTCCATCAATCCCCTAAATCCAATGATATTAACTTGACAAAGTCAAATCAACCTTGATCAATGCCCAACAACAAGAGTCAAACACAAATAAGTCATTACAATTGGTCAACAAAATAATTTGGTATTTATTCAAATTAAAAATACTAAAATAATGCATTTAAATTAAATATGGTTTGTCAAATTCCTAAAACCTCATCAATACACCAAATAAATGGCCATGAGATTTATCATAGGTCAAACAAGGTCAAAGGACCTTGGACAAAATTTTTCAGAATTTTTGAAGACTTAAAAGTATTTTTAAACAATTAAAAACAAATGCAAAATCAATTAAATCATGAAAAATATTAATAATGATCCAAAAAATAATTTTAATTCAGAATATGAAAGAGGAAATTATTTGAATTTTTTTTGGTGAAACTCTCATATTTTTTGGATCAATATTAAAATTAATATAAATTAATAAAAATAAAGGAATTAAAATGAAATTCATTAATTGAGGTGGCAGATCAAGGGGCCACTAGCGCGCGTTCCATGGTGGACTTGAGTCAACGCGGCACATGCATGGTAATTAAAAATAACGCATGAGATTAAAATAATTTAAAATAGATCAAAGGCTCTGAACCGTGCCAACACATCACCGGCGTCCAAAGGCCGGTCATCTTCTCCGGTGACCCTGGCCGGACTGGTTCACTCATCACCCTCAAGAAAATTAAAAAGGAGGACATGATCTGAAAGAAAAAATGGCGTAGATCATGAATCTGACCTCAATTTTAATTAACTCCTCATATATAGAAAGATATGAGGAGTTGAATTTTGAGGTGTGTCAACTGAGTTGCTTCGATTTGATCTCTAAGTAACTCAATCTTCTTGCCTACATTGGTATGACTCCAGACAACCAAAGAATCAAGAGAATTGAGCAAGATCGAGAGAGAATCGAAGAGATGAAATTTTCTAGAAAATACCTTCAATGCAGGTCTGGATTCAACTGTTCTTGCCTTGGCTCGTGCTTGATCTCACTCAGAATGCTTGCAGAAGTAGAATGAAATGCACAAAAGGTCTTGGATCCCTAGAGTTTTGAATCTCAAAACAGTGAGATTCAAACTCAATTTCAAGATTAAATTCTCAGGATTATCCTCTCAAATGGAAGGGTTAGGGGTCTAGGATCAAAGTTGGCGCAAATGTGTGTTGAATTCTGAGCATATGGAGCTCTATTTATAGTTGGATCAAGTGATAATTGCACCTTCCAAATGACTTTCCAAAATTGCCAATGGATGATGCATGGGTGCATGGGCGTGTACAGGCCCATGAGATCATTGCTTTAGGTCCACAAATGAGTGTGAGAGAGTTTGAAATCAACTTGGATTGCAACACAAGTGTGTATGAAGATTTGAAGTTTGATCTTTGCCAAATGATGATACCATGTTCAAGCCATGCGCAGCCCTAACAAATCTTGTCCAAAATGGATGAAATTGGAATTTTTGGAAAGGTTAGATCAAGAGGAACAACTTTCATGTTCAACACTTTTCCATTTTAAGCTTGTATCATGATGAATTTTGAGGTGGAAGTTTGGAAATTTCAACATATCAAATTTTTTTATAAGTGTCAAGCCATATATCTCAATATTCCACCTTGCTTAACTTTTTATGTGAGCTTCAAATGAGAAAAGGGTCTTCATAAAAATTGTATCTCTTTCAAATACCTTCAAAATGGTCACAAATTTCATGTCATTTGAATTTGAAATGATAGGGTTATGCATTTTTGAAGTTTGGAAAGATCACTTGTTCAATGGTATAGGTCAAAAGTGACCTATAATGTAGCTTCATATCACATGCTCATAAAAGTTGAATTAGATCCCACTCCAAACATCAAAGTTGAAGTAGACATCTTGAATTTGATTGTGCAACTTGGAAATCTTTCATCTTATAAAAATTGAGCAAGTTATGGCCTTGGGAAGTTGACTTTCAAATTAGGGTTTAGACAAAATGACCTATAATGTTTCAACATAGAAAATTATTTTCCAAGCCAAACTAGCTCTAGGTCTCAACATTAAAGTTGTTTAGAATGTAATTTATAGTAAGTTTTATCTTGGAATCATTTTCATATGGTGAAAATTGTAGGAGATAGGGTGTAGGGAGACCCAGTTTTGATCAGATGAATTGATTTGGCCAACCACCATCAATCAACTTGCTAATCTTCAATTCTTTTGAGTTTCTTGGCTCATGGTAGATTATATATGCATAAGATTATGAACTTTGAAGTGTACCTTGAGACTTTTGATCAATTGGTGAAATTCTGGTATCAGATATAAGATGTCGAAGGTAATGTCACGACACTAATATCTGGTAATACACAATGGATAAACAAAAACAGAATGGTAAAAAGAATAACACAAGCAATTGTTAACCCAGTTCGGTGCAACTCACCTATGTCTGGGGGCTACCAAGCCAGGAAGGAAATTCACTAAAATAGAATTAGTTCAAAGACTCTCCGTACACTTCAACAAGTTACAGTCTTTCTCACCTAATCTCTACCCGTGCAATTTCTACCTAAGCACTCTTAGATATGAGAACCCACTCACTTCCCTTACAATCACACACCAGTGATTATAAACAACAATCCCTTGAGAAAAGAAAATACTTTTCAATTACACACTCTTGATTTTACTTCACAGTTTCAATCAAGAAGACACACTCTTGATCTTGCTTCACAACTTTGATCAAGAAGACACAAATTCTTGCTTAATAGCTTTAGAGTGATAAATTACATCCACAAATCAGTCCAATTCAATCATCAATGGATGACTTGAATGACCTACAAGTCTTACGACTAAACAGACACAAACCCTAGCTCTCTCTCTATATTTCGCTCAGTCTTGGTTGTGTGTTCAAACAGGTTTTCTAAGTCCCTTTTTATAGAAGCTCTCAGCTGGGCTTGGACATCTTGAAAACCCTAAATCTATTTTCCAATCAAATCTTTTTATAACAGCTGTATAGATCTCCTTGGAAAATAAGTAAATCTGGTTGTAATCCATGATTGAATGCGCCAGCTAAGCATATCTTCAATCATCCAAAGATTGCCATTAATTGTGCAATCACAAAACACCAGACATTCATACTGAATGTTCTGTGTACAGGATGTCATGACATCGGGTCTGACATCCTGGAAAATCCTGCATAATCCAATAATTCCTTTTATAACTTCCAGCAGGTACAGCCATATCAGATGTCATGATCTTGTGCATGTCATCTGAAACAATCCTGCATGAACATGACTTTCATTTAAGCTCCAGCAGGTACAACCAATATCAGAAGCCATGGCATTGTATATGGCATTCTGAAACAATCCTGCATGCACATGTTCTTGAACTCCAGCAGGTACATAGGATATCTTATGTTAAGACATCACATAAGACATCTTGTGAACACTCTTTGTTTTACCAAAATTGCTGCCAACACTTAGAATCAACAATTGGTGAGATAGTAAGTTACTCAAGATACCTAGTTAAACTAGGGTTTCCAAGGCAAATCACTTCCAAACTCTTGAAGAATACTTGATCAATATGACACGTAGAGATCATTGGGACTCATATATGATGCTTCTGACCATCCTTGTATCAATCCATGGTTGTGTTCTTTGTTCATGAGGGTCTCAAACCCTAGATGTGAACTTGATAGATCAATGGGATCATGCCCTACCTACAAAAGAGTTAGGCAAATACAAAGACACATTTTTGGTATTTTGGTTAGTAGAATGATAAAATACAAGTATGACATAATCATATAATGCTTGGTGATCTCACTAAAAAAAACCCAATGAAATAGGGGTAAGGAGAATGCCAAGGTATGATCCCAACGCTGATGCATATGATGAGATTGCATGAGGGATTTTAGGGTCAAAATTAGGGTCTTATAGCTGCCCCTATTTAAGGACATTCTAACTGAGGAGGCGAAGGTTTAAATCTTCATGTCGACTCAGTAGAATATGCTTAAATAACAACACATAGAAACAAATTTTGGTCCCTAAGAGACCTCATGATGCATATGACATGAATGTAAAAGTTAATGCTCTGTGGGGAAATATTGCCACAAAGGAAAAGAAATCAGAGAGACCGAAAATCCGCAGGAGTATAATATATTCCATAAGGAAAACTCACTGGGGAGACAGAGACTCTAGGGGGGAAAGACGAGTTATGCGTAGGCTAGGCTACGACTTAAAACTGCTGGGGGACTCGAGGAATTCCATACAAACATGGAAAAGACTTAGCCGGGGGAACAACAACATCTGCAGGGGATACGAGTAAGTCAAGATAAAATTGAAGTACTTGAATCATGCAGGAAAAGTGATTTCACTAAGGAAATACGCACTCAACTCGACTGGGGAAGAAATAAACTTCAACACAGGAGGAGAAGAAATCTATTATCTACTACCTGTTACTGGGTGAGGAGATAATAAAGATCTGACAGAGAGGACATCCGTCATCGATTAGGATGAACATATCAAGGATGGCTCGCTGGGAAATGCCAGGAGGAATATTCATTACCGGTTACTGGGTAAGAATAGCCTTGCTGGGGAAAACTGCATAAAATAGGATTTACAACTACCAGTTACTGGGCAGAAGACCAAGGGTGAGAGTATCCGTCATCGGTTAGGATGAACATATCAAGGATAAACTCAACAAGGAAGAAAATCCGTCATCGGTTAGGATGAACATATCAAGGATAGACTTGCCTGGGAAATGTCAAGGAGGATACCCGTCATCGGTTAAGATGAACATATCGAGGATAAACCAACTGAACAAAAAGTAGTAATTACATCTATCGAATGCTGGATAGAATACCGTCAAAGAGAAAATCCGTCACCGGTTAAGATGAACATATCAAGGATAGAATCTGAGAGAGGAGAAAATAGGAATTACATCTATTAGTTACTGGATAGAACACCAAGAGAGAGAATTCGTCACTGGTTAAAGTGAACATATCAAGGATCAACTCTGCGGAGGGGACAAAAGCAGGATTTATAACTACCGGTTACTGGGTTGAAGACCGCACAGAGAAGGAAACCCGTCATCGGTTAGGATGAACATATCACAGATTAACTCTCTGGGAAACAAGAATAGGGATTACAACTACCTTTTTACTAGGTAGAATACCAAAGGTGAGAATATCCGTCATCGGTCAGGACGAACATATCAAGGATAGACTCAGGCATAGGAAAGAAAGATATCTGTCACCGGTTAGGATAAACATATCAAGGATATACTTCATGGAGAATCAGATCCGCTGGGGACTCTACTGAGAAGAAAAACAGGGATACTTTTGTCGGGTATTGGGCAAGAAGTAACAAACTGCAAACTAAGAAGAATATTACCAGTTACTGGGCAATAAACTCTTAGGAGACTCGAAGCATCTATCTAGGTGGGAGATAGAAAGAAACAGTCAAACAAGACTCAACCCAATGAGGACATAACTCAAGGGGAGTGGTTCCATCCAGATGAACAACTGGGGAGGAAACTGAAATAATAATCATCCACGAGGAAACAACTCAGTGGGGAAGAGGAGAAAGGTTAAAGTCTTTCTGCCTAAGTGGTTGACGCTCTACAATTGAAGGAGGACAAACACCGGAATTTGTATGGGGATAAAGTACCGCCATACAGGGAATGAGAATCTCAAACCAACAAGTTAATCAGATATGCAAATATGTAATTATTAAATTATATGAATATATATATATATATATATATATATATGGTTATGCTGACAAGAACGATCACAAAGGATACAAAGGTGTCGCAAAGAAATTGAATCATCGGTACAATCCTCGGTCAATCCACAAAATATGGAGACAACTGCTGGAGAACAGAGAGATCAACAATCCAAAAAGCTCAACCCTAATTGGGGAAGAAGGAGATCTTCTGAGGAAAGAGAAATATCATCGAACCTGTGGGGAATTTTAGGTCAACACCATAAAAATGGGAAACAACCCTACAGGGAAATAAACTGCTCAGAAACTAGAAGGAAACTCTGACTGGGGAGCAAGTCGAATGGCGATTGGCGGGGAAACCAATGCGATCTACTGGGGAGATCAACCATTTCTGCAGAAGGAACCCAAACTCCACTGGGGAAGGCAGAAACTCTGTCGGGGGAGACAGGCCGTAGGTTATCTGAATCAACCAACTCAGCTAGGGAAAAGGAACAAAGCTCCACTGGGGAATCAAAAACTCCGCCGAGGAACTGAATCAACACAATCGTCTAGGGATACCCGAAGGGTTAATTGCTTTGGGAACCTCTGATGTTTCGCACTCAAGGACTTGTTATCCATCGAAATGTTGTTGATATTTCTTTTTAATTGCTTTGGAAAATTCTTGCTTTTAGATGTTTTAAGAAAAGAGATTTTGATTAAAATTTTAAATTTTCAAAAATGATCATAATAAAATTTAAAACTATTGACTGAAATAAATAAGAGTAGAAACAATTGGATAAAAGCTCAACTTTATTTGATAGAATGGTAGTCTGTAAATGACAAGACTCCATAGATTTTTTACAAAGTTGAAAATGGTAATTTACCTGGAAAAGGGATACATTGAATACAAATGATCCTTAATCCTTCTACCAACTCTTGATATCCACTGTGCTCTTGACCGCTGCCGGGGTGATGAATTGATGTCAACCCTTATGCTCAATCAAGTTTACAAAACACTGAAGATCAGCAAAATGCAGTTACTTGCCATAATCCCTAATTTTTGCATAAGTTTCCCCAGATGGGGTACTCAACTTATCGGGAAATTCTTTCTGTTTTGTGTCTCTAATTTTTGCCTGGATCGCCCTTTCGGGTTTTCAATCCACCGAGACGCTCATTTTTGGCTAAGCTGCCCTTTCGGGTTTTCAACTTAGTGAACTGTTCTTTTCTTTTTAGGCGAAGTTTTTCTTGACTACATCTGCATTCACAGGACGAGTGAACTCTTCACCATCCACAGTTGTAAAAGTTAATGCGCCGCCTGAAAAGGCTCTTTTAACAACATATGGGCCTTAATAATTAGGAGTCCACTTCCCTCTAGAATCTGGTTTAAAAGATAAAATCTTCTTGAGCACAAGGTCACCTTCTTTGAACACACGAGGTCTGACCTTCTTATCAAAAGCTTTCTTCATCCTTTGCTGATACAACTGACCATGACACATGGCAGTTAATCTCTTCTCTTCAATCAAATTCAACTGGTCAAACCTGGTCTGACACCATTCAGCCTTAGCCAACTTGGCTTCCATAAACACTCGCAATGAAGGAATCTCAACCTCTACGGGGAGCACTGCTTCCATACCATACACAAGAGAGAAAGGGGTTGCCTCTGTTGAAGTGCAGATGGATGTACGATACCCGTGCAAAGCAAATGGGAGCATCTCATGCCAATCTTTATATGTGACAACCATCTTTTGAATAATCTTCTTGATGTTCTTGTTTGCAGTTTCAACAACCCCATTCATCTTGGGTTTGTAGGGAGAAGAATTATGATGCACAATCTTGAAGTCTTTACAAAGAGCTTCTACCATATTATTATTCAAGTTCGATCCATTATCAATAATGATCTTGCTTGGCACACCATAACGGTATATGATCTGATTCTTGATAAAACTTACAACAACTTGCTTGGTTACATTTGCATACGATGCCGCTTCAACCCATTTTGTGAAATAGTCAATTGCCACCAAAATAAAACGATGCCCATTCGAAGCTTTGGGTTCAATCATCCCAATCATATCAATTCCCCACATGGAGAAGGGCCATGGGGAAGAGATAACATTCAATAGTGTCGGAGGAACATGAATCTTATCAGCATAAATTTGACACTTGTGGCATTTCTTCACAAACTTGCAACAGTCAGATTCCATTGTTAGCCAATAGTAACCTGCTTACAACATCTTCTTCGCCATTGCATGTCCATTGGAATGAGTACCAAAGGAACCTTTGTTCACTTCGGTCATCAACAAGTCTGCTTCGTGTCTATCCACGCATCTGAGCAAAACCATGTCGAAGTTTCTCTTGTAGAGTATATCACCATTCAAGTAGAAATTACTGGCTAATCTTCTCAAAGTCTTCTTATCTTTCAAAGATGCCCCAGGCGGGTAAATTTGACTTTGGAGGAAACATTTGATGTCATAATACCACGACTTCTCGTCTTTAATCTCTTCAACAGCAAACACATGAGCTGGGCTATCAAGACGCATCACAGACAAATTGGTAACTTCATTCCAATACTTTACTACAATCGTTGATGCCAACGTGGCAAGAGCATCTGCCATCCGGTTTTCATCTCGAGGGATATGATGAAACTCAACCTTTGTAAAGAAAGTTGAAATCCTCCTCGCATAATCTCTACATGGCACCAAACCGGGTTGATTTGTCTCCCATTCTCCTTTGATTTGATTCACAACCAAAGCCGAATCAACGAAGATATCCAAATACTTGATTCTGAGATTCCTGGCCTCTTCAAGCCTCATAATGCAAGCTTCATATTCTGCCATATTATTTGTACACTTGAAAGTCAATCTAGCTGTAAATGGTAGATGCGTGCCTTGGGGAGTAATAATCACTGCCCCAATTCCATTTCCATATTGATTAACAGCTCCATCAAATAACATGCCCCAACGGGAACCAAGTTCTGGCCCTTCTTCAAGCCATGGTTCATCACAATCTTTCATTTTCAAGTACAAAATCTCTTCATCAGGAAAGTCATATTGCACTAACTGGTAATCTTCAATAGGTTGGTGAGCCAAATGGTCAGCCAAGATACTACCTTTGACTGCTTTTTGAGATTGGTATTCAATATCATACTCTGATAACAAAATCTGCCAACGGGAAATTCTCCCAGTTAAAGCAGGCTTCTCAAGTATATACTTGTTCGGATCCATTTTGGATATCAACCAAGTGGTATGATTCAACATATACTGACATAGACGCTTAACAGCCCAAGCCAATGCATAATAAGTCTTTTTAAGCATAGAATACCGAGTCTCACAGTCGGTGAACTTCTTACTGAGGTAGTAAATCGCAAATTCTTTCTTTCCAGTCTCATCTTGCTAACCAAGGACACAACCCATACTATCTTCGAGCACAGTCAAATACATGACCAATGGTCTTCCTTCAACAGGTGGAGACAAAATCGTAGGTTCAAGCAAATGTTCCTTGATACTGTCAAAAGCTTTATGGCAGTCTTTGGTCCAATCACAAGACTGATCTTTCTGAAAAAGCTTGAATATAGGCACACATGTGGCAGTCATGTGGGAAATGAATTTGGAGATATAATTCAAGCGGCCGAGAAAACCTCTGACTTGCTTCTCAGTTTTAGGCGCAGGCATCTCTTGTATTACTTTGACCTTGGCAGGATCAACTTCAATACCCTTCTCGCTGACAATAAAGCCCAACAACTTACCAGAACGAACACCAAAAGTACACTTATTGGGATTTAAGCGGAGTTTATATTTCCTCAAACGCTGGAATAGCTTCAACAAATGCTAAACATGTTCCTCTTCATGAATCGATTTAGCAATCATGTCATCGAGATAAACTTCAATCTCTTTATGCATCATATCATGAAAAAGAGTAGTCATTGCTCTTTGGTAAGTTGCACCAGCATTCTTTAGACCGAAAGGCATCACTCTATAACAGAATGTTCTCTAAGGTGTAATAAATATGGTCTTCTCCATATCTTCGGGTGCAATCTTGATCTGATTATATCCGGAAAATCCATCCATAAACGAAAAGACTTTGAATTTAGCAGTATTATCTACCAACATATCAATGTGTGGCAGAGGGAAATCATCTTTCAGACTGGCTTTATTGAAATCTCTATAGTCAACACACATGCGGACTTTTCCATCTTTCTTCGGTATTGGCACAATATTGGCCACCCGTTGTGGATACTCAGCAGTTACAAGGAAACCGACATCAATCTTCTTCTGCACTTCCCCTTTGATCTTCACAGCCATATCAGGATGCGTTCTTCTCAACTTCTGCTTGACTGCGGGCATTCTGGCTTCAACGAAAATCTATGCTCCACGATCTCAGAATCCAAACCAGGCATGTCTTGATAGTACCAATCAAACACATCTGAATACTCTCAAAGAAGATCAATCAACCCCTTCTTGACTTCTGGACACAGGCGAGACCCAATCTTGACTTCCTTCACATCATCCTCGGAACCCAAATTGAATAACTCGACCTGCTCTTCAAATGGCTGAATGGTCTTTTCATCTTGCTCAAGAAGACGAGATAATTCATCATTCACTTCCACATCACTTTCCTCTTCGGCTTCAAACACAGGCAATTCCAAATTTGGAGAAGGAGAAGGATCATTGTATTCAATGGGGTTAGAAACCAACCTGCATAATGATTTGATATTTTGATTTTAGAGAAGTGAATTTGTGACCAAATATTATGCAGATGGACAATTATATTGTTTATTTATGTTTTTTGTGATTACCATTTTCAAAATAAAGCAAAAAGTAAAAATAAACATCATAGATGTGGATGAATAAAATTAATTTTATTGATGATCAATTTGAAAATGCCCAACAATGTTCACTTCTCCCTTAGGCATAAGAGAAGGATTTTAAAAACATATAAAAGCAATTACTTAGATTGATGCAAAATAACAGGAATATCAACAGCAGTCCAATTGTCGCAAGCCTTTCCATGCGTCACAAAATTCGTGCAGTCTTCCTCTTCGTCATCCTCTAGCACAACAACTAAGTGTTGTTCATTGCCATGAATGAAACCTCCGTTATAGAAGCTAAGTTGCATATCTTCAGTCCTTGCAATTGTTGAACCTTTCTGGAACCCCAAACCGGTTCTGCCTTTGTTGTTGGAGACCTCTACCATGCGCCCCCACTGATCAACATTGCCTTCTTCCACAATCTTCTTAGCATCTTTCAATGAGGACATAGGTGCCCCAACCCTCTTTTCAGCAGCAATAGATAAGGCTTGGAAGGGAGTTCCAACCTCATCCTCAACTTCAACGTAAGAGAAATATGACAAATGGCTAACCAACAACGCTTTCTCTCCACCAACAATTGCTAGGTTGCCATTCTTCACAAATTTGAGCTTCTGGTGCAAAGTTGAAGTAACAACTCCTGCCTCATGGATCCATGGCCTTCCCAACAAGCAACTGTAGGCTGGGTGGATATTCATTACTTGGAAAGTAATTTGAAAATCACTCGGACCTATCTTAACTGGAAAGTCCACTTCACCAATAACCGTCTTGCGCGAACCATCAAAAGCTTTGACAATTACCCCAATATATCTCATGGGCTCTCCTTGCTAAGATAGCTTTGACAGAGTTGACTTTGGAAGCACATTTAGTGACGAACCGGTGTCAACCAGCACATTTGACAAAGCATCCTCTTTACAATTCATAGAAATGTGCAAAGCTAGATTATGATTTCTGCCCTCCTCAGGGAGTTCTTCATCACATAAGCTAAGATTATTGCAAGAAGTGATGTTAGCCACAATATGATCGAATTGATCCACTATAACATCATGTTCTACAAACGCTTGCTCTAGAACTCTCTACAGTGCTTCTCTGTGCACTTCAGAATTCATGAGCAAAGACAACACTGAGATCTTTGAGGGGGTTTGGAGCAGCTACTCCACCATATTAAACTCGCTTCTTTTGATCAACCGGAGTACCTCATCATCATCATTGGCCTTCAAATTGCTGGATTCACCAGACTTACCCTTTGAAACACCAACTGGATCTTCAACAAGCACTTCCACCTTCTTACTCACAACTGATTCTTCTTTATCCTTTGGGAACACTGACCCAAACACTCGACCACTGTGGGTCACTTTAGTAACATCAGCGATGCTCACTATTGAACTAGTCATAGGTAACGTGACCTCTTGACCATCCTTCATCATTGTAACATTATACTGATACGACACAACTTTATCATATGAATACGGGACTGGGCCCGCTAACCGTATTACCAACGACGATACTGATCTTTGACTATTGCTGTTACTGGAGTCATATTGGATTACCAACTTCTCAGGTTGCTTGAAAACAGGCAGTATGACATTAACATCGTCATCTACATGACGGGATCAAACAATTTGAATCATGCCTTTATCCATCAGTCGTTGGATGTCCCTTTTCATAACTTCACAACCCCTCGGGTTAACACTACAAACAGCACAACCATCATGGTCGTGCTCACATTCACTTACCATACAAACATCCTTATGCATCTGCACCAAGGATCTTCGGATAAACCGCACATCAAAAACTTTAAACTCCCTAGGGCAACCATCCACCATATTCACAAAAGAGTTCCCATGGGCGGGCAACGAATTCGCTTTTACATTCAGTGCACGGTCCTCGAAGGACACCATACCACTCTTCATCAATTTTTGAACCTCATACTTGAGCGGATAACCGTTTTCAATATCATGTCCGGGTGCTCCTTGATGACAAGCACAACGGAGCTCAGGTTTGTACCACCAAGGAAGTGGCTCTGGAATCTGTAGCGGGTTTCTTGGTTGGATCAGGTTCTTGAGAACCAAGGATGGATAAAGTTCTGTGTAAGACATAGGAATCGGGTCAAAAGAGACCTTCTTCCTCTCTAAGTTTTATTGATGATGATTGTTGGTGGTATTGTTGTTGTTGTAGGTGTTTGCTCGTTGTTGCGGTTGTTGTTGTTGAACTGGTGTTGACGTTGTTATTGTTGAACTGGTGTTGACTGTTGATTAGAAAATACCGGGATAAAGGAAGATACTTGATGATGATGATGTTGATAGGATGGTGGATTTCTTCTGATCTGAGGCCTCCTCTGCCTCCCACTGCTTATTGCATTCGCTTTACTGTCCTTCTTCTTACCGAAATTACTGCCATATCTCTTGCTTGTTGATGCCTCATCTCTTGACAAACATCCTTCTCAGACTCCTTCCTCAAGCCTCATCCCCATGTTTACCATTTCGGTAAAGTCATTGGGGGCACTAGCAACCATTCGTTCATAATAAAATGAACTCAGAGTTTTCAAGAAGATCTTTGTCATCTCTTTTTCCTCCAAAGGAGGAGTGATCTGAGCAGCCAATTCCCTCCATCTCTGTGCATATTCTTTGAATGTCTCCTTATCTTTCTGAGGCATAGACCTTAGCTGGTCTCTATCAGGCGCCATGTCCACATTATACTTATACTTCTTGATAAAAGCCTCCCCCAAGTCATTGAAAGTGCGAATGTTGGCACTGTCCAATCCCATGTACCAACGGAGCGCAACGCCGGTCAGACTATCTTGGAAGTGGTGAATAAGCAATTGATCATTGTCGGTCTGAGTAGACATCTTACGAGCATACATCACAAGATGACTGAGCGGACAAGAGTTCCCTTTATCCTTTTCTAAGTCAGGCACTTTGAACTTCACCAGGATCTTGACGTTGGGCACTAAACACAACTCAACAACACTCTTCCCAAACAAATCCTTACCTCTCAGCGTCTTCAATTCCTTGCGCAACTCAAGAAACTGATCCTTCATTTCATCCATTTTCTCGTAGACATCCGGACCCTCAGACGGCTCGGAATGATAAATGGTGTCCTCTACACGAGGTAAGGTGTACACAACGGGAGGTGGCACGGACATGATCGGGCTAGATGCCGGCATGGAAGCAAAGGTAGGCACAAAGCCTTTGGGTACAAAGTTGGACGACATTCCCTATGGGAATCCGGCAGGCATAGTCGGCACGAAATGGGAAGCAGTAGCAGGCATGGTAGAGGTAGCCACCTCTGAAATAACCGTCCTTGCAAGAGGAGTTGCAGGCGTTGGAGAAGATTGACTCTGAGCAGCAAGAACTGACTCCATCAAGGCAGTCAGGCGGGCGATCTCGTCCTTCAATTCTCCATTCTCTTGCTCTAGATGCTCCATGATTTTCAGATGATTGGCTCGGGTATTGTACCAGTGAGTCAGCTTGGCTAAAGCACAGAAGAAACACCAATGAGACATCTGGCAAAAGAGAAACCTGCTTATGCAAATGATGCATGAAATGCAATGCTTGTTTATTTATTTTTGTTTTCAAGGAACTTACTATATCATCTGCAAATATATATATTTAAATAGCAATTGCAACAATTTGATATGACCGAAAATCTCTTTTTATTTATATAAATTGGAAGGATTACACTAAGTACAATTTCAGAAACCAAAATAAAAATACAAGAGAAAAGGAGACTAGTCATCTTAAGGATCCCTAACAACAATGTCAGCAGATCTGGTTGTAGGCGCGTACTTCCTTCGAATGCAACGGATCTCGATCTCAAAAGAAGCCTTCATCCGAGTCTTCTCGAGGACAAGCTGGTCAACAATCTTCTTCCAAGCAACGGAAGGCTGAGGCATGCTAGAAGATGAAACCTCTGGCTCTCTCTGTCTCTTTGTCACTCGGTCTTCAAGTAGCTCAATAAGTGTATCTTTGTCCTTAGACTCCAACTGCAACTCTTCATGCTTCTTGCTCAAAGCACGGAAACACTCTTCCCACATGTCCTTCTCTTGCTTCATCTTGATGAGCGCATCTTCCAACTCCTCTACATCTTGGTGAGGGAGAGTTAACGGCTCAACCACAACCATAGACATATGTCTTTCACAAGGATAAGGCATCTTCAATTCCAAAGCTCTCTTCTTCAACCAAAGAGTGTAAGCTTCCAAAGCTACACAATTGTGCGGACCAAGCTCGGATCTTCCTTTCCTATGCACATCATGCCAAGCATGCACAATCTTCTGCTTCAAATGTTGGGGATCTTTACCCTCTTGATAGAAAAAACCTTCTAACAAAGTGTTATTAGGCTTGTCTCTCAAGGGGAACCCAAGTTAACGACGAGCCAAAGCAGGGTTGTGGTTAATTCCTCCTTGTGTACCAATGAGAGGCACATTAGAGAATTCACCATAACTATCAATAATCTCCAAACTTCTTAAAGACGGATCATACCAAACTATATCATCATTAATGAGAGACATAAGTCTCTGAGACCACCTTAGAAATTGTTTGTTCTCCACAAAAGCAGGTGTCTGAGGCAAGTGTGAAATAAACCACTTGTACAGAAGAGGAATGCAACCGACAATCGTTCCACCATCCTTAGAATTCCTTAGATGCAAAGAGAAATACATATCTCCCAACAAAGTAGGCACATGATTCACAATCAAGAAAAGTCTAATGGCGTTAACATCAACAAAACCGTCAATGTTAGGGAACAATGCTAAACCGTAGATGAGCAACACAAAGATAGCTTCAAAAGCATCCACACTACCGGCTTGAGCAAAAGCAGTAGCTTCCTTGACGAGAAATCATATGACAACCCAAATAACCCTCCTTTCTTCACCCAATGAGCCTCTATCTCAGACTTCTTCAAGTGAAGAGCTTCAGCAATAATACTAAATTGGGGAATCTCCTTCAATCCACTAAAAGGTACTCTACTAGAAACAGGTATCCCCAAAAGATGAGAATACTCCTCCAAGGTAGGCACAAGTTGAAAATCTGGGAAAGTGAAACAACGGTAGAGAGGATCATAGAACTGCACTAGCACACTCAGAAGTCTTTCAACCATATCAACATACAAGATAGACAAAAGCTTCCCATGACTTTATTTGAAGTCAAAGGGATCTAATACAAAAGATGCTAGCTTCCTTAACTCTTTCAAGTCGGGACATCTGAAACTGTACTTCTTAGTGTTCCTTCGTCAACAATCCATGGTCTGAAAATATTTGCAAATAATACCTCAGTTCCTCGAAATTTTCGTGTGATAAATGTTATGATGTGCATGAATGCATGAATGCAACAATCACAAATAAGGTATCACACACAAGGCAAACAAAGGTCAATGGATGAATCAAGTCATTGTAAAGATCAATCATCCATTCTGGTGGATTATGGTTTACACCTTATCAACACCCAAGTTCCATTGATATTGATAAGACTTGATTGGATCAACCAAGAATCAAGGGTTTGTTGCAAGTCAAGAGCATGGAGTTTGGGTAAGGACCATCCCAAAGAAGTGAACTAAGGATAAAAACCTGTAGATCATGTTCTAAAAAGTTCCCAGAGTCTTAATTCCATCTATCGGATATTACAGGTTAAGATGACTGACTCATCGACCCATAATATTCTCAAGAGAAACTCGTCTGAGTGTAGTATCGTGTAACAACTGTTATCAAGTCTACACATGAACAGTTTCCGCACTACGTCCTAAATAGGCCAAGAGGGGGTAAATGTTCTACGGTCCTTAGCTTCTCAGACCCAAATTAGAAATAGTAATGCCTAACTACAAATACTTGCGTGACATTTCCAAATCCAAAAGAGTCTCCACTGAGCAGATGGATCTCAAGACAACTTGTTAAGGACTACTCCACACAAGTCGAACATGACTATACCATCCTCCTATCTTAATTGCACTCAAGTTCGGGTTAGAACTTATGTCACCACTCAGAGATCACCAAGCACAACAAGCAAACTATATCACACATACATATATACAAACATCACATATATACGAATATATACACACAAATAGTAGGCTAAACCCACTAGAGACTACTCCCCAACAGAGTCGCGACTTAATTTCTGTAGCGGTAAATTCATGACCGTCAAGCTATGGATAAACTAGAGATCAAATAACAAGAGTCGCCACCGCGCTTTTATTGTTTCCAAGGGAAAAGAGAAAACGTACGAACAAAACCCAAAAGTAAGAAGTTTTCAAATCAAAACTATTAAAATGTCAGAGATTACAGGTAAGGGGGTTGGTTACACAGAGGGAAGGTGTTAGCACCCAAAGTGTCCTACGTACTCCTAGGGATCCATTTTTGTGTGCATATGTCACTACAACAAACAAGACCTTAGACAGCGCTTTTTTTAGCCTTAGACAGCGCTTTAAAGCGCTGTCTAAACCTCCGCTGCTAAAGGTTTAGACAGCGCTTTTTTAAATCTTAAAAGCGCTGTCTAAGCCCCCCCCCCCCCCTTAGACAGCGCTTTGGCCAAAAGCGCTTTATAAGACCCTCTTATTTTAAATTTTTTAGGTATACCTTAGACAGCGCTTTTGAAAAGCGCTGTCTAAGCCCCACCCCCTTAGACAGCGCTTTGGCCAAAAGCGCTTTCTAAGACCCTCCTATTTTAATTTTTTTAGGTATACCTTAGACAGCGCTTTTCAAAAAGCGCTGTCTAAGCCCCCCCTTAGACAGCGCTTTTGCCTAAAGCGCTTTCTAATCCCCCCCTTAGACAGCGCTTTTTACAAAAGCGCTGTCTAAGGTATACGAAATTTTTTGAAGCTTTTGTTTTAAACCACATTTTTTCCAGGTTTATAAACCAGAATTTCTACCTGTTTTCAACCAGATTTTGACAGACAATTATCACATTTTATATATGCCATTTTGGCCTTTTTTCTACCAATTTTTGGCTAACAAATATATATATATACCAATTCAAACCAATTTTGCCTTAAATGTATCAAAATATATACAAATTTATGTACACATTTACAAGTCATTACATATACTACAAATGTACACATTAATTACACAAATTTATGAACAAACATTGAGCTCTATCATGAATTGACACCACTCCTCTTTGATTTCGTCCACTTGATCCTTTGTATAAAATGCACACTTGAATTCCTCAAAGTACTACATAATAATATAACATATTTTGAATTAATTCCAACTATTTAATTATATGAGATATGTGTAAATATAAAAATAACTCATAAGTTAGAAATACATACATCGGTGGGAATCTTTAATCGGCCTAAAGCAAGAGTATCTCGCATAAACCTCAACATGAAATACCCGCAATCTATTTGATTACGTTGTTGAGGACACTACATATGAAAAAAAAATATGGATTATAAATCCTAAGTTTTATCAAGTGTCATCACTAATATAATAAAAAATGTGGTAATTAAAAATATACCGCCACTTTAATCCATGTAATGGAGTTGGCGCCCCTCCTTGAGGTTTGGATATCTCGTTGGGCCCGAAAAGCTTGTAGGACGCTAATAAAATAAAAATGAAGCAATTAGAACAATTCACATAAACTAAGAAAAATTTTGAACATTCTCACTTACGTGTCAATTAGGACCTTCATATCCGGGTATGTTGTCCAATCATTTCCTAACGAGTCAAGATAATACACAATTTCTCGGATAGGATTGATTGCGAGCAACAACCAATGTCCACTGTAATGATTAGGCAAATGTTAGATGGTAACTTGGAAAATAATTATAATAGATGAATTTAGAATGAAATTCTAACCCGGTATTAAACGGTATAAAAAACAACTTCTCCGCATCTTTATTGTCCATGAGGATCCGAAGAACGTACTCCGTCACGGTTATGTTTTGAGTATGAATTTATGGTTGTGAACTTATAAATTTATGATTATAAACTTAACTTAATGTTATGATTTAGAAGTTGTTTTCTTCATATATGATGATTTTTGGGCATGTGCAAGGAAATTATACATATCTAAATATATTTTTCTACCCGTAGAATGGATCCTAACTAGGAGTAGGATCTTACAATCCATACTACGATTCCCGAGTTAAAAAATTTCAATCCTTTACTGATTCTACGTAGACTCTGGACTTTTAAACATTGCAGCTAAGAATATAATGTTGTTTTAATAGATATTGTATTAAGTCATAAACACTATTGATTTCATACAACATCTAGGATTAGTTGAACAACCAATTAACCAATTGTCCATGTTCACAAAGACTAAGTTCAGTGGGCGATAATAATATGTTGTGAAACTTCTACACAGATTTCAGTGCAGGAAATATTTGCTTTATAAATCAATGAATTTTGCAACAACTTATGGTGAAGTATATATGTTCTGTGATTGAAACCTGATTGCATCTCTTTATATAAGTGATTTTGCAAGTAATTATTAAGATAATTGCAGCATTGCAGAAAGATAATTATGAGGACTAAAGTAAATAGCCCATCTAGTTATATAGAACATCAAGTGTTTAAAAACACCTTACAGTCAATTCTCAGCATACCATGATGTATTTTTTTAGTCATAATCCCTACAATGTTACTTAGGTAAGAGAAAAAGACCCGGATAAAATTAAGCTTACCTTAGCTATTTCATCGGGTGCAAGGGCACCTTTAATATCTTGTTTATTTGCTAGAATTAGTAAGGATGCTCCAGATAGTCTCTGTCATATGTAAAACAAAATTAATGACATTTGAAAATACTAGTAGCTCACAAATATCTAGAGAAGAGCAGAGTATTCATTCGCGATGCCATCTGAGCATCCTAAATAATTAACAGTGAGAAATAAAACATTTTGTTCAAGTGCTAGGGAATCAAGATAACAAATAATGCTTTGGTTCTTGACCAAAATTCCCAACGGATTCACTATGGGCAACTACTCTACTTTGATGCATTAGTACAGAGGACACACAAGTCTTTCCCAATCAATAGATTAAATAAAGGGATATGAATTGGTATGGCTAAAATGTCTGAATATCTTCAGTTAAGTACTGCATGTAATTAATTTGTTACTGACAAGTAATAACTATCTGTATTGAACAAACCTCTTCCTTTAGAAGGTTATCTAGCTCCATTTTGCAATCATCCAACCTTCTAAGATCTGAACTGTCAACTACCCAAACTAAACCATCTGTTTGCTCAAAGTAGTTTCTCCAGTAAGATCGAATTGTTTTTTGGCCTCCAACATCCCATATATTTAGAATGTACCTGCCATTGCCAATTTGGATAAATGCCCCAGCATTCTAGAATATAGTAAATCAACGCAAGAAACTCATCAAAACAAAGGCTAACATATGAAGAATGACCTGGCATGTTGTGTAACTATAAAGGGAAATCAAAAGCAATTTTTTTTGTAAATGGAAATCACAAGCAAATACTTTCAAAGAATTTAAAGCAAAAAAACTAACATGTTTTAGAATATACCACAATCAAATTAAGAAGCAATATCATGTGTTTATCCCCATCAAACAAAAGAATAATACTTTGCCACAGAAAAATGCATAAACCATGTTCAGTTGAAACTTTAACGAAGCTTATTCTTATTCACATATTCCCAAAAAATGATGACTAACATAATTAGCAATCGACAAAAATGAAAATGGACAGCAGCAGAGATATGCATATATAATTAAAGTGATTTGTGGGGTGAAAATAAAGCAAGGTTTTACTTTTGGTAGGCGATGGTTTTGATGTTGAAGCCAAGGGTAGGACTAATGACACTAGTGTCCTCCCCATTAATCTTCAAAACGATTGTAGTTTTTCCAGAATTGTCCAACCCACTGCATATAAATCTCAACTATTAATTAATGTAGTAAAATCTAGAGCAAAGAAAAAGGAATTGGAAGCTAAACTTACACCATAAGAATTCGCATTTCCTTTTCCTTCTTTTTGATTTTTCTAATGATGGTGAGAAGACCCATTCCTAGAGAGAATTCTGTCACAACATCGCCGATTTCACAGTTGTTGGATACAAATTCTGTCACATACTACATATAATCGAATAAAGTAAATCAGTGGGAGAAAAAACTAACTTGTATGATATCACCCTCAGAGATGTCTTTTGCAGCCATTCTACTGTCAATAATTGCTGGAAATCAAGTGGGTAAGTTGCAACTTGAATTAAAGGATGGAAAACAGTAGAGAAATTAGAAGAGTGTCTTTACCTACAATACAACACAAGAAAGTGCATAAATAAACAGATAACAGTTGAGTTAATAAACAAAAAAAAAGTTTGTAAAGTAAAAGCAAAAAGTGTTAAATGAGAGTAAGAAAAACCTCGAACCAGTCTGTAAGCATCTCTTCTGTATTCTTCTTGCTCATTTAGGTCAAAATCAAAATCACTGTGATTGGGATTATTAACAATTGGCCACCATTTCGGAAATTTCCTTTGAACTGCAACCTTATTGTTCTTCAAAGACCGCTTAATCGGCGCCGTAACGCCGCTCCTGGAACCCAATCCAACAACCACCTTTTTCCCTCCAAGACTCCGGTCTCTGCGCACCATAGATTTACCATAACCAGACGCGTTTCGCCGCCACGGCGCTAACCTAGAAACCAATTCAATCAATACTCTAAAAATAGAAAACGCTACGAGAGTCAAAGCAGCTGAAGTTCCGACGAAGTGAATAGTGGAAGGCCGGCACGAAACGACGACTCTGTGATTTTCGTCGAGAGTGAACAAGGTCTGTAAATCGCGGTATGCCGCTTCACCGGAGGAAACGAATTGACGAATGTTGGAATGGAAGGAAGGGAAGATTGTGAGGTCTATTACGGCTTCGAGCTTGGGTTCGAAAGAGGTTGTGGTTGTGGTGGTGGTAGGGATGGAAGGTTTGAGTTTGTTGTGACGGCGGCTGCGGCGGCGGATGCGACGGCCGAATGAAGTGGTGACGAAGCGGGAAAAGCATGGTGATGAAATTGGAGAATGAGAAGGAAGAGTGGAAGAAGTGGGAGAAAAAATCGACATATCAAATCGCTACTACACATATGTGTTATGGTTTTCGCTGATAGGGTTTCAACGTTCGCAGGAGGGAAAACAAAAGAACAGAGAACGAAAATTGAAATGGAGTCTGAAATTTTATTTTAATTAGACCTTAGACAGCGCTTTCTAAGGTATGCCTTAGACAGCGCTTTCCAAAAGCGCTTTCTAAACCCCCCCTTAGACAGCGCTTTTGGTTTTAATTTTTTTTTTAATTTAAAGACTTTAGACAGCGCTTTATCAAAAGCGCTGACTAAGGTCTATATTTAAAAGCGCTTTCTAAAAGCGCTGTCTAAGGGGGGGTCTTAGACAGCGCTTTTAGAAAGCGCTGTCTAAGACCCCCCCTTAGACAGCGCTTTCATTATTTCTTTGGAACATTTTCCGTGTTTTATTTTAATTTTAACCTTAGACAGCGCTTTCTTTTAAAAGCGCTGTCTAAGATGCGCTGTTAAAAGTCATTTTTGGCGTAGTGTGTATTTAGTACAAAATGATGTTTTCAAACAAATAGAATGGGGGGATGAGAAAAGAATTCATTAATTATATTTTTGTGTTTGGCAAGACCTTCGGTCTTGTGCCTACGTACCAACATAAAAATGAGGGATCAAAACCTCGTAGTTCGTGATACAAATTTCAAAAATGGATGCATTTCTTTTAACAAAAATTATGTTTGAAAGGAACAAAGGCCTAAAAATGGTTTGAATGAGTTAGTTCTTTTTGGCTTTTTGAAAGTTTAAGTCAATTATGGTTAAGTTTATTTACAAGTTTGATTTAAGAAAAGAAGTTTGAAAATGCAATGGCATAAGGCCAAAGTTTCTATCTTTTTGCAAAGTGGTCAAAGTTTAGAACAAAATAAGTTCAATCAAAGAAGATTTAAAAAAAGGAGGGAGAGATTTTGAAATTAAAGAAATGGGGAGAAGATGAAGGGACTAATCCTATGCACAAAAAATTAAAAGTTTAGAGTTGAAAAGATCTGACCAAATGGGTAACAATCCAATAGACAAGAATGTCAATAGAAACCCAGAATTCCCTTGGACTTTTTAGAATCAAGCAACACATAAATGCACAATTATATTATCTTGAAGAGAAAAGGCATCAAATAAAGATAGCCACATCCAAGCTTATCCATTCCATGATCTTCTTCAAAATAGCCCATGTAACAGATGAATTCCACAAGTCACAAGTTTAAAATAACAGCTTCACAATGATCATGTTGCAGATGAACTCAGAGGGATCTTGAATGATGTATCAAATGAAGTTTCAAATTGCAAGCACTTGGTTTCTCAACAAGTTGGCATTGGCCAAGTCCTTTAGCATAGGAATGTTGCCTAAGTTCTAAGTCCATTTGTCCAAGATCAAGCCAACAGTCCACACAAAAGTTTTTTAAGGTTTTTGTTGTTATTATGTACATTAATGGTCAAAGACCAAACAAACAAGCAAAGTATACACAAACAAAATATATCACACAATATGGTCCAAGTGGACAAAGTGAAAATTGCATTAACATAAACAATTAGAATGATATGAACAATGGCAAATGTATAAAAGCTAGAATTAAATGACATTAAAGTAAATGGCTTGAAATTAAAAGTTAGTAGTTAATAAGTTAGAAGTTAGTATTGTTTTTCTTTTGGTTTTCATTCTTAGACATTCTTTGGAGAACACTCAACCCACTTATCACATGCATGGATCCTTGAACCAAGACATCTTCCAAAGGAAGGAAAAAAGGCCAAGTTTCCACACAATACCATGAAAGAGGGGAGACTTACAATCTCACTAACTAGAATGTTATGCCTTTTATGTCACAAATTTAGCGTTATGTTAAGCAATCGTAATTGGACTTATGTAGAAGTCACAATTATTTGAGGTCGGGCAATAGAATTTTGGTGTTAATGCATGTTAGAGACATAGTATTATGGACTATGCTCATGAAACATACCACACACAAAAATAATATGCAAAAATGGTGGCCTAATCTCATCCATACTTATATTGATTTTGCAATCAACTAGCCTTAGGATGTAGAGATATCATAGGTCCATGACATGAATGCATAAAGAAGGGGAATGAGATGAAGTGGGAGGGGAATAGATGAAAACTCAAATTAATCAAAGGAGGACTTTTACCAAATTAATATCATCCATTCATTTTGGGAGATGGAATGTACATTCCATCAATCCCCTAAATCCAATGATATTAACTTGACAAAGTCAAATAAACCTTGATCAAGACCCAACAATAAGAGTCAAACACAAACAAGTCATTACAATTCGTCAACAAAATTATTTGGCATTTATCAAAATTAAAAATACTAAAATAATGCATTTAAATTAAATATGGTTTGTCAAATTACTAAAACCTCATCAAAACCCCAAATAAATGGCCATGAGATTTATCATAGGTCAAACAAGGTCAAAGGACCTTGGAGAAAAATTTTCAGAATTTTTGAAGACTTAAAAATATTTTTAAACAATTAAAAACAAATGCAAAATCAATTAAATCATGAAGAATATTAATAATGATCTTAAAAGTAATTTTAATTCAGAATATGAAAGAGGAAATTATTTGAATTTTTTTGGTGAAACTCTCATATTTTTTTGATCAATATTAAAATTAATATGAATTAATGAAAATAAAACAACTAAAATCAAATTCAAATAATAAAAAAAAACGTGGACCACTTGATTTCCCTCATTAATTGAGGTGGCAGATCAAGGGGCCACTAGCGCGCATTCCATGGTGGACTTGAGTCAACGCGACACAGGCATGGTAATTAAAAACAACGCACAAGATTAAAAGAATTTAAAAGAGATCAAAGGCTCTGAACTGTGCCAGCACATCACTGGCGTCCAAAGGCCGGTCATCTTCTCCGGTGACCCTGGCCGGACTGGTTCACTCATCACCCTCAAGAAAATGAAAAAGGAGGATATGATCTGAAAGAAAAAATGGTGTATAGCACGAATCTGACCTCAATTTTAACTAAATCCTCACATATAGAAAGATATGATGAGTTGGATTTTGAGGTGTGTCAACTGAGTTGCTTCGATTTGACCTATAAGCAACTCAATCTTCTTGCCTACATTGGTAGGACTTCAAACAATCAAAGAATCAAGAGAATTGAGCAAGATTGAGAAGAATCAAAGAGATGATTTTTTTTGGAAAATACCTTCAATGCAGGTCTGGATTTAATTGTTCTTGCCTTGGCTCGTGCTTGATCTCACTCAGAATGCTTGCAGAAGTCGAATGATATGCACAAAAGGTCTTGGATCCTTGGAGTTTTGAATCTCAAAACAATATGATTCAAACTCAATTTCAAGATGAAATTCTCAAGATTATCCTCTCAAATGGAAGGGTTAGGGGTCTAGGATCAAAGTTGGCGCAAATGTGTGTTGAATTATGAGCATATGGAGCTCTATTTATAGCTGGATCAAGTGATAATTACACCTTCCAAATGACTTTCCAAAATTGGCAATGGATGATGCATGGGTGCATGGGCGTGTACAGGCCCATGAGATCATTGCTTTAGGTTCACAAATGAGTGTGAGAGAGTCTGAAATCAACCTGGATTGCAAGGCAAGTGTGTATGAAGATTTGAAGTTTGATCTTTGCCAAATGATGATACCATGTTCAAGCCATGCGCAGCCCTAACAAATCTTGTCCAAAATGGATGAAATTAGACTTTTTGGAAAGGTTAGATCAAGAGGAACAACTTTCATGTTCAACACTTTTCCATTTGAAGCTTGTATCATGATGAATTTTGAGGTGGAAGTTTGGAAATTTCAACATATAAAAAATGTTTCTAAGTGTCAAGCCATATATCTCAATATTCCACCTTGTTTAATTTTTTATGTGAGCTTCAAATGAGAAAAGTGTCTTCATCAAAATTGTAGATCTTTCAAAGTAATTCAAAATGGTCACCAATTTCATGTCATTTGGATTTGAAATGATAGAGTTATGCATTTTTGAAGTTTAGAAAAATCACTTGTTCAATGGTATAGGTCAAAAGTGACCTATAATGTAGCTTCATATCACATGCTCATAAAAGTTGAATTATCTCTCACTCCAAACATCAAAGATGAAGTAGACATCCTGAATTTGATTATGCAACTTGGAAATCTTTCATCTCATAAAAATTGAGCAAGTTATGGCCTTGGGAAGTTGACTTTCAAATTAGGGTTTAGAAAAAATGACCTATAATGTTTCAACATAGAAAATGATTTTACAAGCAAAACTAGACCTAGGTCTCAACATGAAAGTTGTTCGGAATGTAATTTATAGTACATTTTATCTTGGAATCATTTTCATATGGTGAAAATTGTAGGAGATAGGGTCTAGGGAGACCCAGTTTTGATTAGATGAACTCATCTGGCCAACCACCATCAACCAACTTGCTAATCTTCAATTCTTTTGATCAATTGGTGAGATAGCTTGTTGGAGAAGTTACTCAAGATACCCAGTCAAACTAGGGTTTCCAAGGCAAATCACTTCCAAACTCTTGAAGAATACTTGATCAATATGACACGTAGAGATCATTGGGACTCATATATGATGCTTGTGACCATCCTTGTATCAATCCATGGTTGTGTTCTTTGTTCATGAGGGTCTCAAACCCTAGATGTGAACTTGATAGATCAATGGGATCATGCCCTACCTACAAAAGATTTAGGCAAATACAAAGACATATTTTTGGTGTTTTGGTTAGTAGAATGATAAAATACAAGTATGATACAATCATATAGTGCTTGGTGATCTCACTCAAAACAAACCCAATGAAAGAAGGGTAAGTAGAATGCCAAGGTATGATCCCAATGCTAATGCATATGATGAGATTGCATGAGGGATCTTAGGGTCAAAATTGGGGTCTTACAACGTGCACCCACCACTTGATCCATCAAATCATCTATTCTCGGAAGTGGATACTTGTTCATAGTTGTCACTTTATTCAACTATCGGTAATCCACACACAACCTCATGCTATCACCTTTCTTCTTTACCAACAACATCGGAGCTCCCCAAGGCGACACACTTGGTCTCACAAATTTCATCTCTAGAAGATCTTCTAATTGTTTCTTCAACTCTGCTAATGTCATATGGAAACACCTCTTGAAAATTTTGAACTACCTGCAATTCATCAATCACCTCCTGAATCTTAGCAGATAACGCCACGAACAATGCAAACACCTGAGTTTCCTCTTCCAAAAGCTCCTTCAACTCTCTAGTAGACAAGAAATAAACTTCTTCATCCTCACCAGGAGTAAGAAACCGCACTGACTTGTTATAACAATTGATATAAACATGATTGAACTCCAACCAGTTCATCCCCAAGATAACGTCAAGATTCTCCAATGGCAAGCAAATAAGACCAATGCCAAAAAATTGATCAAAGATTAACAAAGGACAATTCAAAAAAACTTAAGTAGTAGTCACCTAACCTTTAACAGGAGTTTCGATAACCATTTCTCCACTCATAAAAGACAAAATAAGGCTTAGCCCTTTCACACAGTCAGTAACAATAAAAAATAAGTAGCACCAGTATCAATAATAGCAATCAAAGACATATTATTAATATAACATATACCTCTGATCAACCTGTCATCATAGGAAGTCTGAGTTCCCATCAGAGCGAACACCTTTCCTCCACTTGAAGCTTGCTTAGGCTTCGGGCAATGAGTGCTGATATGTCCTGGTTCACCATAGTTGTAGCAAGACACCACATTCTCTTTGCAATCAGCAACCAGATGTCCCGACTTCCCACACTTGCAACACTTCTTCACGTCACTCTTACATTCACTAACACGATGACCCAATTCACCACACCTATAGAACTTAAGAGGAGTAAGAGCACCTCCCTCACTTGGCCTTTTACCATCAACAACTCTCTTTTTACCTTTATTAGCTGGAGCACTATATGACTTCCCACAATTCAGATTCTCCTTTCCTCTTCTCTCACTCAACCCCTTGTAGTGAGCCGACTAAGCCTTACTATCATCCTCATAAATTCTACAACTATTCACCAACTCTGGAAAACCTCCTGATTTATTAGTATCCAATCGTCTGCTTAATCTCAGAATGCAAACCATTATCGAATTTCATACACTTCGAGAACTCAGCAGTCGCCTTGCTGTAATGAGGGTAGAACTTAGCAAGTTCCATAAATTTGGCAGCATACTCAGTAATCGACAAGTTACCCTGCTTCAACTCCAAAAACTCAATCTCCTTCTTCCCACAAACATCCTCAGGAAAGTACTTTCTCAGAAATTCCCTACTGAACACAGTCCAGGTTACAACTTCAGCTGCAACATCCAACACCTAACGAGTGTTGATCCACTGGTCATCAGCTTCCTTAGCTAACATATGCGTATCGAACCGCACCTTCTTTGCTTCAGAGCAATCCATCACTCTGAAAATCCTCTCAATATACCCTTGAAAGTAGGAGGATTGTTCCTCTGGAACTTCCCCAAATGTCAGAACTTGTCGTTCCCACCAGCATTAGGTTGATTATGCACAGCCTGAGCAACAACCGACAAAGCAGCAAAAATAGCAACATTGTTTCTTCCAGCCATTTTCTGTTTCACACCAATAACATCAACAATGGTTAAAGAGACAAAATCGACAGTATTCAACAGTCACACCACATCGACTCAACAACTTGGCCGGACATACCGACCTGCTCTGATATCACTATGTAACACCCTAAATTTTCCCCGCGTAAAATTTAAAACATTTATCAGAGTAAAACAAATCAACATGCAATTTAGGATGCTACACTACAACATACAATCAACCTGCTCAATCAAAAAGACATGTAACACTTGACATTTATAAAAATAGTAGTAATAATGACATGTCTGAATGTTAACTTTTATTAAATAGCAGTGGGACAACAATAACAAACAGTTAACTCAACATATCCAACATCAAGGTAACATGTCATAATAAGAAATATTAAAACATAACGAAAGACACAATGTTCCAAATTACCCGGTGTTACACATCAGAGTAGACGCTGACACTAAAATAAAATGGAAGAGTTCATCTTCCACTCACATCTGAACTCCTACTACGGATTATCTGCACGTTACCCACGTGGAGACAACATTCAAACAGAAGGGGTGAGATATCATAATTATGTAAAGGAAAGCATGAGAATAAGTAAGCATGATATTATCACATGGACATCACCCATTCCACAACACAATTCCACATATTCCATAGAATGGCTATTTACACATAATAGCAGCATAACAACCATCCAACATAATTGTAGCGGTGAAAATTTGAGTATAAGCCATTGATTCACTTAACTCATATCACTGAAAGTCGGCACCGTACTTTATTGTTTCCAAAGGAATGGGAAAAAGCGAAATAAAACCCAAAAGAAGTTTTTAAATAAAACAAATAAAAATAACAAAGTTCTAGGTTCGGGGGTTGCTTATACAAAGAGAAGGTATTAGCACCCAATATATCTATAGTACTCTATATGAACCTTTTGAAATATTTGTGTTTTTGCCTAAAAATTTATTTGCTTGTTTGCTTGTTTATGAAAAAGAGTGGGGAGGTGAGAAGAGAATGCTTAGAAAGATTTTAGAGAATCTTATGCCAACATACATTTCTTTTATAATGAATGATCAAAGCATCATAGTTGCCTTCAAAAATATTTTAAAAGAAGAGGAGACAAGTTATATATATATATATATATATATATATATATATATATATATATATATATATATATATATATATATATATATATATATATATATATATATATATATATATATATATATATATATATATATATATATATATATATATATATATATATATATATATATATATATATATATATATCATCTCAAATAATAGGTATATGAGGATTACATCTCAACTAAGGATGACTCATGTCTAATCTTAAGAGGTTTAAAGATAACAAGTCAAAGTGGCAAAAGGATTTTGAAATGCTAAGCTTTAACACTAGAAAGCATGAAAGAAAGTTTAAATAAATAAATATAAAAAATGGTGAGTACCTTGATAATGCTAGTCAATACCATCTGCAAGACCCCAATTTTGACCCTAAGATCCCTCATGCAATTTCATCATAAGCATTAGCATTGGGATCATACCTTGGCATCCTCCTTACCCCTCTTTCATTGGGTTTGTTTTGGGAGAGATCACCAAGCACTATGTGATTGTATCATACTTGTATATCATCATTTACTAACCAAAATATAAAAATATGTCTTTCATTTTCCTAACTCCTTTGTAGGTAGGGCATGATCTTCATTTGTCTATCAAGTTCATATCTAGGGTTTGAGACCCTCATGACAAAGAGCACAACCATGAATTGATCCAAGAATGGTTATGAGCATCATATATTATTTCCTTTGATTCCTACATGTTATATTGATCAAGTTTTCTTCAAGAGTTTGAGGGTGATTTGCCTTGGAAATCCTAGTTTGATTGGGTATCTTGAGTAACTTCTCCAACAAGCTATCTCAACAATTGATCAAATTCCTCAAGAGACACTTCAAAATTCATCATATTATGCATATATGATATACCATGAGCCAAGAAAGTCAAAAGAATTGAAGGTTAGCAAGTTGGTTGATGGTGGTTGGCCAGATGAATTCATCTGATCAAAACTGGGTCTTCCTAGACCCTATCTCCTACAATTTTTCACCAAATGAAAATGATTCCAAGAGAAACGTTACTCTAAATGATATTCCAAACAATTTTCATGTTGAGACCTAGATCTACTTTTGCTTGGAAAATCATCTTCTATGTTGAAACATTATAGGTCATTTTGTCTAAACCCTAATTTGAAAGTCAACTTCCCAAGGCCATAACTTGCTCATTTTTTATGAGATGAAAGATTTCCAAGTTTAAAAATCAAATTCAGGATGTCTACTTAAACTTTTATGTTTGGAATGGAAGCAAATTCAACTTTTATGAGCATGTGATATGAGGTTACATTATAGGTCATTTTTGACCTATACCATTGAACAAGTGATTTTTCCAAACTTAAAAAATGCATAACTCTATCATTCTAAATCCAAATGATATGAAATTGGTGACCATTTTGAAGGTTTTTGAAATATCTACAACTTTTATGAAGACACTTTTCTCATTTGAAGTTCACATAAAAAGTTAAGTAAGGTGGAATATTGAGATATATGGCTCAACACTTAGAAATTTTTTCAACATGTTGAAATTTCCAAACTTCCACCTCAAAACTCTCCATGTTCCAAGCTCCAAATGAAAACATTTTGAACATTAAACTTGTTCCCCTTGATCCAAGCTTTCCAAATAACCCAAGTTCATGCATTTTGGATGAGGTTTGCTAGGTCTGCACATGGCTTTAACAGGGCTGCATCATTGGAAAGAATCAATTGCACAAACTTCAGTTCACAATGCCTTGCCATCCAAGCTTCATTCATACCTCAATTGGAATCATTTTGGACCTAATTGCATTACATCATGGGCCTGTACATGCCCATGCGCTTGTGCCAATCACATTGCCAATTTTGGATAGATTTTTGAAGTGTGCAAATATCATTCCCTTTGGCTATAAATAGAAGGCCTCTGAGCTATTTGAAAAACATTTTGCGCGCCAGCTTTTCCCCCCATTGAAACCCTCTCATTCTAAAGGAAAACCTAAGAAATTTCAATTTGAAATTTGAGTTTCAATCTCAACCGTTGGAGATTCAAGAACTCCAGGATCCAAAGCCTTGCAACCTCTCTAATCACTTCCTATTAGCTTCTCAAGTGTGATCAAATCGTGTTTGGAGCAAGCAACATCAAGAACTGCATAGCATTGAAGGTAATTTTCAGAAAACTTCATCTCTTTGATTCTCACTCAATTCTACTCATTTCTCTTGGATCTTTGGTTGTTTCAAGTCTTACCAATGTAGGCAAGAAGATTGAGTTGCTTAGAGGTCATATCAAAGCAACTCAGTTGACACACCTTAAAATTCAACTCCTCGTATCTTTTTTATATTTGGAGTTAGTTGAAATTAAGGTCAGATTCGTGCTCTATGCCATTTTTTCTTTCAGATCATATCCTCCTTTTTTATTTTGGTGATGGTTGAAGGTGGACCGGCCTGGTGAGGTCCACCGGAGAAGAAGACCGGAGTTACAACTCCGGCCGTGTGTTGGAATGTCTCCAACCATAGGATCCTTTTCAAATGTTTTAATCTCACGTGTTGGTTATGATTATCATCCTTGTGGCGCATTGACTTAAGTCCACGGTGGAAAGCGCGTTGAGGACCACTTGATCTGCCACCTCAATTAATGAGGGAGATCAAGTGGTCCACGTTTTTTTGTTATTTTTTTATTATCTTTTATTTCTTTTATTTTCATTAATTCATATTAATTTTAATATTGATCCAAAAAATATGAGAGTTTCATGAAAAATTTTCAAATAATTTCCTCTTTCATGTTCTGAATTAAAATTATTTTTTGGATCATTATTAATATTTTTCATGATTTAATTGATTTTTTGATTATTTTTAATTGTTTAAAAATACTTTTAAGTCTTTAAAAATTCTGAAATTTTTTCTCCAAGGTCCTTTGACCTTGTTTGACCTATGATAAATCTCATGGCCATTTCTTTGGTGTTTTGATGAGGTTTTAGGAATTTGACAAACCATATTTAATTTAAATGTCTTATTTTAGTCTTTTTAATTTAATAAATGTCAATTAATTGTATTAACCATTTGTGATGACTTGTATGAGTTTGACTCTTATTGTTGGGCCTTGGTCAAGGTTGATTTGACTTTGTCAAGTTAACATCATTGGATTTAGGGGATTGGTTGAATGTACATTCCATCTCCCAAAATGAATGGATGATATTAATTTGGTAAAACTCCTCCTTTGACGAATTTGAGTTTTGATTCATTCCCCTTCCTCTTCATCTCATTCCTATTTTTTATGCATTCATATCATTTGGTCTATGATATCTCAAAGTCCTAAGGCTAGTTGATTGAAAAATCAACATGAGTATGGATGACATTAGGCCACCTCTTTTGCATATTCTTTTTGTGTGTGATATGTTTCATGAGCATAGTTCATTATACAATGTCTCTAACATGCATTAACACCAAAATTCTATTGACTGACCTCAAATAGTTGTGACTTCTACATAAGTCCAATTACGATTGCTTAACATAGCGCTAAATTTGTGACACAATAGGTATAATATTCTAGTTAGTGAGATTGTAAGTCTCCCCTCTTTCATGATATTGTGTGGAAACTTGGCCTTTTTTCCTTCCTTTGGAAGATGTCTTGGCTCAAGGATCCATTCTTGTGATAAGTGGGTTGAGTGTTCTCCAAAGGATGACTTAAAAATGAAGGCAAAAGCAAAACAATACTAACTTCTAACTCATTAACAACTAACTTTTAATTTCAAGCCATTTACTTTAATGTCATTTAATTTTAGCCTTTATTCATTTGCCATTATTCATATCATTCTAATTGTTTATGTTAATGCAATTTTCACTTTGTCCATTTGGACCATATTGTGTGATATATCTCGTTTGTGTATACTTTGCTTGTTTGTTTGGTCTTTGACCATTAATGTACATAATAACAACAAAAACCCTAAAAAACTTTTGTGTGGACTGTTGGCTTGATCTTGGACAAATGGACTTAAAATTTAGGCAACATTCCTATGCTAAAGGACTTGGCCAATGCCAACTTATTTTGTGAAACCAAGTGCTGGCAATTTGGAACTTCCTCTGATACATCATTCAAGATCCCTTTGAGTTCATCTGCAACATGATCATTATGAAACTGTTATTTTGAACCTGTGACTTGTGGGATTCAGCTGTTACATGGGCTAATTTGAAGAAGATCATGGAGTGGCTAAAGCTTGGATGTGGCTATCTTTATTTGATGCCTTTGCTTTTCAAGATTGATATAATTATGCATTCGTGTGTTGCTTAATTCTAAAAGTCCAAGGGAATTTGGGATTTCTATATTTCATTCTTGCCTTTTGGATTGCTACCCATCGGTCAGATCTTTTCAACTCTTAACTTTTAGTTTTGTGCATAGGATTAGTCTCTTCATCTTTTCCCCATTTCTTTAAGTTCAAAATATCTCCCTCCTTTTAAAATTTTCTTTGTTTGAACTTATTTTGTTCTAAACTTTGACCACTTTGCAAAACTATAGAAACTTTGGCCTTATGCCATTGCATTTTCAAACTTCTTTTCTTAAACCAAACTTGTAAATAAACTTAACTATACTCGACTTAAACTTTAAAAAAACCAAAAAGAACTAACTCATTCAAACCATTTTCAGGCCTTTTGTGCCTTTCAAACTTAATTTTTTATAAAAGCAATGCATCCACTTTTAAATTTGTATCACAAACTACAAGGTTTTGATCCCTCAATTTTATGTTGGTACGTAGGCACAAGTTCGAAGGTCTTGTCAAATACAAAAATATAATTAATTAATTCTTTTCTCATCCCCCAATTCTATTTGTTTGCAAACATCATTTTTGTTCCAAAATACACATGCACACAAAAAGGGCTCCCTAGGAGTACCTAGGACACTTTGGGTTCTAACACATTCCCTCTGTGTAACCAACCCCCTTACCTGTAATCTCTGACATTTTATTAGTTTTGATTTGAAAACTTCTTACTTTTGGGTTTTGTTCGTACTTTTTCCCTTTTCCCTTGGAAACAATAAAAGTGCGGTGGCGACTCTTGTTATTTGATGTCTAGCTTATCCATAGCTTGATGATCATGAATTTACCGCTACAGAAATTAAGTGGCGACTCTGCTGGGGAGTAGTCTCCAGTAGGTTTAGCCTACTTTTTGTGTGTATATATTTGTATATATGTGATGTTCGTATATATGTATGTGTGATATAATCTGCTTGTTGTGCTTGGTGATCTCTTAGTGGTGAGATAAGTTCTAACCCGAACTTGAGTGCAATTAAGATATGAGTATGGTATAGTCATGTTCGACTTGTGTGGAGTAGTCCGTAACAAGTTGGCTTGAAATCCATCTGCTCAGTGGAGACTCTTTTGGATTTGGAAATGTCACACAAGTATTTATGGTTAGGCATTACTATCTCTAAGTTGGGTCTGAGAAGCTGAGGACCTTAGAACATTTAACCTCTCTTGGCCTATTTAGGACGTAGTGCGGAGACTGTTAAAGTGTAGACTTGATAACAGTTGTTACGCGATACTACACTCAGACGAGTTTCTCTTGAGAATATTATGGGTCGATGAGTCAATCATCTTAACTTGTAATATCCGATAGATGGAATTAAGACTCTGGCAATTTTTTAGAACATGATCTACAGGTTTTTATCCAGAGTTCACTCCTTTGGGATGGTTCTTACCCAGACTCCATGCTCGTGACTTACAACAAACCCTTGATTCTTGGTTGATCCAATCAAGTCTTGTCAATATCAATGGAACTTGGGTGTTGATAAGGTGTAAACCTAATCCACCGAAATGGATGATTGATCTTGACAATGACTTGATTCATCCTTTGACCTTTGTTTGCCTTGTGTGTGATCCCTTATTTGTGTTTGTTGCATTCATGCATTCATGCGCATCATAACATTCATCACACGAAAATTTCAAGGAATTGAGGTGTTATTTGCAAATATTTTCAGACCATGGATTGTGGACGAAGGAACACTAAGAAGTATAGTTTCAGATGTCCCGACTTGAAAGAGTTAAGGAAGCTAGCATCTTTTGTATTAGATCCCTTGGACTTCAAACACCGTCATGGGAAGCTTTTGTCTATCTTGTCTGCTAATCTGGTTGAAGGACTTCTGAGTGTGCTAGTGCAGTTTTATGATCCTCTCTATCGCTGTTTCACTTTCCCAGATTTTCAGCTTACGCCTACCTTGGAGGAGTATTCTCATCTTTTGGGGATACCTGTTTCTAGTAGTGTACCTTTTAGTGGATTGGAGGATATTCCCCGATCTAATCTTATTGCTGAAGCTATTCACTTGAAGAAGTCTGAGATAAAGGCTCATTGGGTGAAGAAAGGAGGATTGTTTGGGTTGCCATCTGATTTCCTCATCAAGGAAGCTACTGCTTTTGCTCAAGTCGGTACTGTGGATTCTTTTGAAGCTATCTTAGTATTTCTCATTTATGGATTAGCTTTGTTCCCTAACATTGACGGTTTTGTTGATGTTAACACCATTAGACTTTTCTTGATTGGAAATCCTGTGCCTACTTTGTTGGGTGATATGTATTTCTCTTTGCATCTAAGGAATTCTAAGGGTGGTGGAACGATCGTCTGTTGTATTCCTCTTCTGTACAAGTGGTTTATTTTGCACTTGCCTTAGACACCTGCTTTTGTGGAGAACAAACAATGTCTACGGTGGTCTCAGAGACTTATGTCTCTCACTAATGATGATATGGTTTGGTATGATCCGTCTTTGAGCAGTTTGGACATTATTGATAGTTGTGGTGAATTCTCCCTAACCAAGATGTAGAGGAGGTGGAGGATGCGCTCGCCAAGATGAAGCAAGAGAAGGATATGTGGGAAGAGAGTTTTCATGCTTTAAGCAAGAAGCATGAAGAGTTGCAGTTGGAGTCTAAGGACAAAGATGCACTTATTGAGCTACTTGAAAACCGAGAGACAAAGAGACAAAGAGAGCCAGAGGTTTCATCTTCTAGCATGCCTCAGCCTTCCGTTGCTTGGAAGAAGATTGTTGATCAGCTTGTCCTCGAGAAAACTCAGATGAAAGCTTATTTTAAGACTAAGATCCATCGCATTTGAAGGAAGTACGCGCCTTCAGCTAGGTCTTCTGACATTGTTGTTAGGGATCCTTAGGATGACTAGTCTCCTTTTCTCTTGTATTTTTCATTTGGTTTCTGAAATTGTACTCAGTGTAATCCTTCCAATTATATAAATGAAAAGAGATTTTTGGTCATATGAAAATTACTGGAATTGTTGATATATATATGCAAATGATATAGTAAGTTCCTTGAAAACAAAAATAAATAAACAAGCGTTGCATTTCATGCATCATTTGCATAAGCAGGTTTCTCTTTCGCCAGATGTCTTATTGGTGTTTCTTTTGTGCTTTAGCCAAGCTGACTCATCGATACAACACCCACGCCAATCATCTGAGAATTATAGAGCATCTAGAGCAAGAGAACAGAGAGCTGAAGGATGAGATCGCCCACCTGACTGCCATGATAGAGTCAGTTCTTGCCGCTCTGAGCCAAGCTTCTCCAATGCCCGCAACTTCTCCTCCTCAGAGGACAGTTATTTCAGAGGTGGCTACCTCTATCATGCCTGTTGCTACCGCTCATTTTGCACCCACTATGCCTGTCAGATTCCCGTGGGGAATGTCGTCCAATTTCATGCCTGAAGGATTTGTGCCTACTTTTGCTTCCATGCCGGCATCTAGCCCGGTCATGTCTGTGCCACCTCCCGTTGTGCACACCTTACCTCGTGTAGAGGACACCATTTATCACTCCGAGCCGTCTGAGGGTCCGGATGTTTACGAAAAAATGGATGAAATGAAAGATCAGTTTCTTGAGCTGCGTAAGGAATTGAAGACACTAAGAGGTAAGGACTTATTTAGAAAGAGTGTTGTTGAGTTGTGTTTAGTGCCCAACGTCAAAATCCTGGTGAAGTTCAAAGTGCATGACTTTGAAAAGTATAAAGAGAACACTTGTCCACTCAGTCACCTAGTGATGTATGCTCGTAAGAAGTCTTCTCAGACCGACAATGATCAACTGTTGATTCATTACTTCCAAGATAGTTTGACCGCTGCTGCGCTCCGTTGGTATATGGGATTAGATAGTGCAAGCGTTCGTACTTTCAATGACTTAGGAGAGGCTTTTGTCAAGAAATATAAGTAAAATGTGGATATGGCACCTGATAGAGACCAGCTGAGGTCTATGTCTCAGAGGGATAAAGAGACATTCAAAGAGTATGCATAGAGATGGAGGGAATTGGCTGCTCAGATCACTCCTCCTTTGGAGAAAAAAGAGATGACAAAGATCTTTTTGAAAACTCTAAGTTCATTTTATTATGAACGAATGATTGCTAGTGCCCCCAGTGACTTTACCGAAATGGTAAACATAGGGATGAGGCTTGAGGAAGGAGTCCGAGAGGGACGTTTGCCGAAAGATGAAGCATCTTCGAGTAAGAGATATGGCAGCAATTTTGGGAAGAAAAAGGACAATGAAGCAAATGCAATAAGTAGTGGGAGGCAGAGAAGGCCTCAGATCAGAAGGAATCCACCATCCCGTCAACATCATCATCAAGTATCTTTAGTTATCCCTGTGTTTTCTAATCAACAATCAAGACCATTTCAACAACCACAACGTCAACAACAACAACCGCAATAACGAGCAAACACCTAAAACAACAACAATACCAACAACAATCATCATTAACAAAACTTGGAGAGGAAGAAGGTCTCTTTCAACCCAATTCATATGTCTTATGCAGAATTCTATCCCTCTTTGGTTCTCAAGAACCTGATCCAACCAAGAAACCCGCCGCAAATTCCAGAACCACTTTCATGGTGGTACAAGCCTGAGCTCCGTTGTGCTTTTCATCAAGGAGCACCAGGACATGATATAGAGAACTTTTACCTGCTCAAGTATGAGGTTCAGAAGCTCATGAAGAGTGGAATGGTGTCCTTTGAGGACATTGCGCCGAATGTGAAAGCAAATCCGCTACCCGCCCATGGGAACTCTTCTATGAATATGGTGGATGGTTGTCCTGGCGAGTTTAAGGTTTTGAATGCGTATTTCATCCGGAGATCCTTGGTGCAGATGCATAAGGATGTTTGTTTGGTAAGTGATTGTGAACATGACCATGACAGTTGTGTTATCTGTAGTATTAACCCGAGGGGTTGCGAAGTTGTGAAAAGGGACATCCAACGACTGATGGATGAAGGCATGATTCAAATTATTCAATCCCGTCATGTAGATGACAATGTAAATGTCATAGTGCCCATTTTCAAGCAGCCAGAGAGATTGGTAATCCAGTACGACAGCAGTAACAGTAACAATGTCAGCAATAGATCAGTATCGTCGTTGGTTATACGGTTAGCGGGCCCAATCCCGTATTCATCTGATAATGATGTGCCATATCAGTACAATGCTACAATGATAGAAGGTGGTCAAAAGGTCCCGTTGCCTACGACTAGCTCTGTGGTGAGCATTGTTTATGTTAACAAGGTGACCCGCAGTGGTCGAGTGTTTGGGCCGGTGTTCCCAAAGGATAAGGAAGAATCAGTTGTTGGAAAGAAGGTGGAAGTGCCTGTTGTAGATCCAGTTGGAGTTTCAAAGGGTACGTCTGGTGAATCTAGCGATTTGAAGGCTAACGATGATGATAAGGTACTTCGGTTGATCAAAAGGAGTGAGTTTAATGTGGTGGAGTAGCTGCTCCAAACTCCCTCAAAAATCTCAGTGTTGTCTTTGCTCATGAATTCTGAAGCGCACCGAGAAGCACTGCAGAGAGTTTTGGAACAAGCTTTTGTAGAACATGATGTTACAGTGGATCAATTCGATCATATCATGGCTAACATCACTTCGTGAAATAATCTTAGCTTTTGTGATGAAGAACTCCCTAAGGAGGGCAAAAATCATAACTTGGCTTTGCATATCTCCATGAATTGCAAATAGGATGCTTTGTCCAATGTGCTAGTTGACACCGGGTCTTCGTTGAATGTGCTGCCAAAGTCAACTCTGTCAAAGCTATCATACCAAGGAGCACCTATGAGGTATAGCGGTGTAATCGTCAAAGCTTTTAACGGTTCACGCAAAACAGTTATTGGTGAAGTGGACCTTCCAGTTAAGATAGGTCCGAGTGATTTTCAAATTACTTTTCGAGTAATGGATATCCATCCGGCCTACAGTTACTTGTTGGGAAGGCCAAGGATCCATGAGGCAGGAGCTGTTACCTCCACGTTACACCAGAAGCTTAAATTTGTGAAGAATGGAAAGCTTGTGATTGTTGGTGGGGAGAAGGCGTTGTTGGTTAGCCACCTGTCATCTTTCTCTTATGTTGAAGCTGAGGATGAGGTTGGAACTCCATTCCAAGTCTTATCTATTGTTGTTGAAAAGAGGGTTGGGGCACCTATGTCCTCATTGAAAGATGCCAAGAAGATTGTGGAAGAAGGTGATGTTTATCAGTGGGGGTGCGTGGTAGAGGTCTCCGACAACAAAGGCAAAACCGGTTTGGGGTTCCAGAAAGGTTCATCAACTGCAAGGTATGAAGATATGCAACTTAGCTTCCGTAGCGGAGGGTTCATTCATGGCAATGAACAACACTTCGCTGTTGTGCTAGAAGATGACGAAGAGGAAGACTGCACCAATTTTGTGACGCATGGAAAGGCTGGCAACAATTGGATTGCTGTTGATATTCCTGTTATTTTGCATCGATCTAAGTAATTGATTTTATATGTTTTTAAAATCCCTCTCCTATGCCTAAGGGAGAAGTGAACATTGTTGGGCATTTTCAAATTGATCATTAATAAAATTAATTCTATTCATCCACATTTGTGATGTCTTATTTTTACTTTTTACTTTATTCTGAACATGGTAATCACAAAAAAACATAAATAAACAATATAATTGTCCATCTGCATAATATTTGGTCACAAATTCACTTCTCTAAAATCAAAATATCAAATCATTATATAGGTTGGTTCCTAACCCCATTGAATACAATGATCCTTCTCCTTCTCCAAATTTTGAATTCCCTGTGTTCGAAGCCGAGGAGGAAAGTGATGTAGAAGTGAGTGATGAATTATATCGTCTTCTTGAGCAAGATGAAAAGACCATTCAGTTGTTCGAAGAGCAAATTGAGTTAGTCAACTTAGGTTCCGAGGGTGATGTGAAGGAAGTCAAGATTGGGTCTCGCCTATGTCCAGATGTCAAGAAGGGGTTGATTGATCTTCTTCTAGAGTATTCAGATGTGTTTGCTTGGTCCTATCAATACATGCCTGGTTTGGATTCTGAGATTGTGGAGCATAGATTGCCGTTGACGCCAGAATGCCCTCCAGTCAAGCCGAAGTTGAGAAGAACGCATCCTGATATGGCTGTGAAGATCAAAGAGGAAATGCAAAAGTAGATTGATGTCGGTTTCCTTGTAACCGCTGAGTATCCATAATGGCTGGCCAATATTGTGTCTGTGCCGAAGAAAGATGGAAAAGTCCGCATGTGTGTCGATTATAGAGATTTGAATAAAGCCAGTCCGAAAGATGATTTCCCTTTGCCACACATTGATATGTTGGTAGACAATACTGCTAAATTCAAAGTCTTTTCATTTATGGACAGATTTTCCAGATATAATCAGATCAAGATGTCACCCGAAGATATGGATAAGACCACATTCATTATGCCTTGGGGAACATTATGTTATAGAGTGATGCCTTTCGGTTTGAAGAATGCTGGTTCAACTTACCAAAGAGCAATGACTACTTTTTTTCATGATATGATGCATAAAGAGATCGAAGTCTATGCCGATGACATTTGCTAAATCAATTAATGAAGAGGAACATGTTGAGCATTTGTTGAAGCTATTCCAGCGTTTGAGGAAGTATAAACTCCGCTTGAGTCCCAATAAGTGTACTTTTGGTGTTCGTTCTGGTAAGTTGTTGGGCTTTATTGTCAGCGAGAAAGGTATTGAAGTTGATTCTGCCAAGGTCAAAGCGATACAAGAGATGCCTGCGCCCAAAACTGAGAAGCAAGTCAGAGGTTTTCTCGGCCTCTTGAATTATATCTCCATATTCATTTCCCACATGACTGTCACATGTGCGCCTATATTCAAGCTCCTTCGGAAAGATCAGTCTTGTGATTGGACTGAAGACTGCCAGAAAGCTTTTGACAGTATCAAAGAATATCTGCTTGAGCCTCCGATTCTGTCTCCACCTGTTGAAGGAAGACTGTTGATCGTGTATTTGACTGTGCTTGAAGATAGTATGGGTTGTGTTCTTGGTCAGCAAGATGAGACTGGAAAGAAAGAATTTTCAATTTATTAACTCAGTAAGAAGTTCACCAACTGTGAGACTCGGTATTCTATGCTTGAGAAAACTTGTTGCGCATTGGCTTGGGCTGCTAAGCGTCTGCGTCAATATATGTTAAATCATACCACTTGGTTGATATCCAAAATGGATCCAATTAAGTATATATTTGAGAAACCTGCTCTAACTCGGAGGATTGCCCGTTGGCAGATGTTGTTATCAGAGTATGATATCGAATATCGATCTCAGAAAGCGATCAAAGGTAGTATCTTGGCTGACCATTTGGCTCACCAACCAATTGAAGATTACCAGCCAGTGCAATATGATTTTCCTGATGAAGAGATTTTGTACTTGAAAATGAAAGATTGTGATGAACCATTGCTTGAAGAAGGGCCAGAACCTGGTTCCCGTTAGGGCATGGTATTTGATGGAGTTGTTAATCAGTATGGTAATGGCATTGGGGCAGTGATCATTACTCCTCAAGGCACTCATCAACCATTTACAGCTAGGTTGACTTTCAAGTGTACAAACGATATGGCAGAATATGAAGCTTGCATTATGGGACTCGAAGAGGCCATGAATCTCAGAATCAAGTATTTGGATGTCTTTAGAGACTCAGCTTTGGTTGTGAATCAGATCAAAGGTGAATGGCAAACAAATCAACCCGGTTTAATACCATATAGAGATTATGCGAGGAGGATTTCAACTTTATTTACAAAGGTTGAGTTTCATCATATCCCTCGAGATGAAAACCGGATGGCAGATGCTCTTGCAACATTAGCGTCAATGATTATGGTGAAATATTGGAATGAAGTTCCCAACTTATTTGTGATGCGTCTTGATAGGCCAACCCATGTGTTCGTTATTGAAGAGATCAAAGATGAGAAGTTGTGGTATTATGACATCAGATGTTTCCTCCAAAGTCAAATTTACCCGCTTGGGGCATCTTTGAAAGATAAGAAGACTTTGAGAAGATTAGTCGGTAATTTCTACTTGAATGGTGATATATTGTACAAGAGAAACTTCGACATGGTTTTGCTGAGATGCGTGGATAGACGGGAAGCAGACTTGTTGATGACTGAAGTGCATGAAGGTTCCTTTGGTACTCATTCCAATGGACATGCAATGGAAAAGAAGATGTTGCGAGCAGGTTACTATTGGCTGATAATGGAATCTGACTGTTGCAAGTTTATGAAGAAGTGCCACAAGTGTCAAATTTATGCTGATAAGATTCATGTTCCTTCAATACTATTGAATGTTATTTCTTCCCCATGGCCCTTCTCCATGTGGGGAATTGATATGATTGAGCCCAAAGCTTCGAATGGACATCGTTTCATTTTGGTGGCAATTGACTACTTCACAAAATGGGTTGAAGCGGCATCGTATGCAAATGTAACCAAGCAAGTTGTTATAAGGTTTATCAAGAATTAGATCATATGTCGTTATGGTGTGCCAAGCAAGATCATTACTGACAATGGATCGAACTTGAATAACAATATGGTAGAAGCCCTTTGCAAAGATTTCAAGATTGCACATCATAATTCTTATCCTTACAGATCTAAGATGAATGGGGTTGTTGAAGCTGCGAATAAGAACATTAAGAAGATTATTCAGAAGATGGTTGTCACATATAAGGATTGGCACGAGATGCTCCCATTTGCTTTGCATGGGTATCGTACATCCGTCAGCACTACAACAGGGGCAACCCCTTTCTCTCTTGTTATGGTATGGAAGCAGTGCTCCTTGTAGAGGTTGAGATTCCTTCATTGCGTGTGCTCATGGAAGCCAAGTTGACTGAGGCTGAATGGTGTCAAACTAGGTTTGACTAGTTGAATTTGATCAAAGAGAAGAGATTGACTGCCATGTGTCATGGTCAGTTATATCAGCAAAGAATGAAGAAATCTTTTGATAAGAAGGTCAGACCTCGTGTGTTCAGAGAAGGTGACCTTGTGCTAAAGAAGATCTTGTCGTTCAAACCAGATTCTAGGGGAAAATGGACTCCTAATTATGAAGGTCCATATGTTGTTAAGAGAGCCTTTTCAGGCGTTGCTTTGATTCTTACAACTATGGATGGTGAAGAGTTCACTCGTCCTGTGAACTCAGATGCAGTCAAGAAATACTTCGCCTAAAAAGAAAAGAACAACTCGCTAAGTTGAAAACCCGAAAGGGCGGCTTAGGCAAAATAGAGCGTCTCGGTGGATTGAAAACCCGAAAGGGCGGTCCAGGAAAAAATTAGAGACATAAAAAGTAAAAAAAATCCCGATAAGTTAAGTACCCCACCTTGGGGAAACTTATGCAAAAATTAGGGATTATGGCAAGTAACTGCATTCTGCTGATCCTCAAATTTTGGAGAACTTTGAGCACAAGGGTTGACATCGATTCATAATCCCAATAGCGGTCAAGAGCGCAGTGGATATCAAGGGTTGGTAGAAGGATTAAGGATTATTTGTATTCAATGTAACCCTTATCCATGTAAATTACCATTTTCAACTTTGTAAAAATCTATGGAGTCTTGTCATTTACAGACTACCATTCCATTAAATAAAGTTGAGCTTTTGTCCAATTGTTTCTACTCTTATTTACTTCAGCCAATAGTTTAAATTTTATTATGATCATTTTGGAAATTTAATTTTTTTAATCAAAATCATTTTTTTCTTAAAACATATAAAAACAAGAAATTTTCAAAGAAGTATCAACAACACTTCAAAGAGCAGCAAGTCCTTAAGTGCTAAGCATCAGAGGTTCCCCAAGAAGTTAACCCTTCGGGTATCCCTAGTTGTTTGTGCTGATCCAGTTCCCCTGCGAAGTGTTTGTTCCCTAGCAGAGTTCCGATTCTTTTCCCCAGTTAAGTTGGTTGATTCAGTACCTTGCGGCGTGTTATTTTCCGGCAGTGTTTCTGTGTTCCCCAACAGAGATCACATTTCTTCAGCAGGGATGATCTTCAGCAGAGTAAGATGTTTTCCCCAGTAGACCGCATTGGTTTCCCCACCAGTCTCCATCCGACTCGTTCCTAGTCAGAGTTTCCTCCTGGTTTTTGAGCAGTTGTTTTGTGTTTATCTTCTGTATGGTTGTCTCCCATTTGATATGGTGTTGATTTAAAATTCCCTGAAGACTCGATAACTTCTCCTGTCCTCAGCAGATCTCCTCTCTCGGCTAGATTTGAGCCTTTAGTTTGTTGATTTCTCTGTTCTCCAGCAGTTGTCTCCTTCTTTTTGTGGATTAACCGAGGATTGTGCCGATGATTTGCGACACCTTTGTATCCTTCGTGATCGTTTTATCAGCATAATCATCATATACATATACATGTACATTCATATAATTTTCATATTGGCACCACCATGTCTGATTAACTTGTTGGTTTGAGATTCTCATTCTCTGTTATGGCGGTACTTATCCCCATATGAACCTCGGTGTCTGTCCTCCCTCAATTGTAGAGCGTCACCCCCTTAGGCAGAAAGACTTTAACCTTTCTCCTCTTTCCCACTGAGTTGTTCCTCGTGGATGATCATTACTTCAGTTTCCTTCCCAATTGATTATCTAGATGGAATCACTCCCCTTGACTTATGTCCTCATTGGGTCGAGTTTTGATTGATTGTTTCTTTCTAGCTCTTACCTAGATAGATGCTTTGAGTCTCCTAAGAGCTTATTACCCAGTAACTGGTAACATTCTTCTTAGTTTGCAGTTTGTTACTTTTTTCCCAATACCCGGCAAAAGTACCCCTATTTTCCCAGTAGTGGAGTTCCCAGTAGATTCATTCGTTTTTAATTCCCCAGGAAGTATATCCTTGATATGTTCACCCTAACCGGTGACAGATATCTTTCTCTCCCCTGCCTAAGTCTATCCTTGATATGTTCATCCTAACCGATGACGGATATTCTCATCCTTGGTATTCTACCCAGTAAAAAGGTAGTTGTAATCCCTATTATGTTCCCCTCACAGAGTCTATCCTTGATATGTTCATCCTAACCGGTGATGGATTTTCTCTTTGATGGTATTCTATCCAGTAACTGATAGATATAATTCCTATTTTCTCCCCTCACAGAGTTTATCCTTGATATGTTCATCCTAACCGGTGACGGATTTTCTCTTTGATGGTCTTTTATCCAGCATTCAATAGATGTAATTCCTACTTGTTGTTCAGTTGGTATATCCTTGATATGTTCATCTTAACCGATGAAGAATTTCCTCCTTGACAATACCAGGAAAGTATATCCTTGATATGTTCATCTTAACCGATGACGGATTTTCTTCCCTGTTGAGTCTATCCTTGATATGTTCATCATAACCGATGACAAATATTCTCACCTTTGGTCTTCTGCCCAGTAACTGGTAGTTGTAAATCCTATTTTTCTGCAGTTTTCCCCAGCAAGGTTATTCTTGCCCAGTAACTGGTAATGAATACTCCCTCCTGGAAATTCTCAGCGAGTCATCCTTGATATGTTCATCCTAATCGATGACGAATGTCCTCTCTGTCAAATCTTTATTATCTCCTCACCCAGTAACGGGTAGTAGATAATAGATTTATGCTCCTCCTATGTTGAAGTTTATTTCTTACCCAGTCGAGTTAAGTGTGTGTTTCCTTAGTGAAATCGCTTTTCCTGCATGATTCAAGTACTTTCGTTTTATCCTGACTTACTCGGTTCCCCTGCATATGTTGTTGTCCCCCGGCTAAGTCTTTTCCATTTTTGTATGGAATCCCTCGAGTCCCCCAGTAGTTTTAAGTCGTAGCCTGGCCTATGTATAATTCCTTTTCCCCTAGAGTCTCTGTCTCTCTAGTGAGTTTTCCTTACATAATACATTATACTCCTGCGGACTTTCGGTCTCTCTGATTTCTTTTCCTTTGTGGCAATATTTCCCCACAAGGCATTTACTTTTGCATTCATAACATATGCATCATGAGGTCTCTTTGGACCAAAATTTGTTTCTATGTTGTTATTTAAGCCCATTCTAATGAGTCGACATGAAGATTTTAACCTTCTCCTCTTCAGTTAGAATGTCCTTAAATAGGGGTAGCTGTAAGACCCTAATTTTGACCCTAAGATCCCTCATGCAATTTCATCATAAGCATTAGCATTGGGATCATACCTTGGCATCCTCCTTACCCCTCTTTCATTGGGTTTGTTTTGGGAGAGATCACCAAGAACTATGTGATTGTATCATACTTTTATATCATCATTTACTAACCAAAATACAAAAATATGTCTTTGCATTTGTCTAACTCCTTTGTAGGTAGGGCATGATCTCCATTGGTCTATCAAGTTCATATCTAGGGTTTGAGACCCTCATGACAAAGAGCACAACCATGAATTGATCCAAGAATGGTTATGAGCATCATATATGAGTTCCTTTGATTCCTACATGTTATATTGATCAAGTTTTCTTCAAGATTTTGAGGGTGATTTACCTTGGAAACCCTAGTTTAACTGGGTATCTTGAGTAACTTCTCCAACAAGCTATCTCACCAATTGATCAAATTTCTCAAGGGACACTTCAAAATTAATCATCTTATGTATATATGATCTACCATGAGCCAATAAAGTCAAAATAATTGAAGGTTAGCAAGTTGGTCGATGGTGGTTGGCCAGATGAATTCATCTGATCAAAACTGAGTCTTCCTAGACCCTATCTCCTATAATTTTTCACCATATGGAAATGATTCCAAGAGAAACGTTACTCTAAATTACATTCCAAACAACTTTAATGGTTAAACCTAGATCTAGTTTTTCTTGTAAAATCATCTTCTATGTTGAAACATTATAGGTCATTTTCTCTAAACCCTAATTTGAAAGTCAACTTCCCAAGGCCATAAGTTGCTCATTTTTTATGAGATGAAAGATTTCCAAGTTGCAAAATCAAATTCAAGATGTCTAATTCAACTTTGATGTTTGGAATGGAAGAAAATTCAACTTTTATGAGCATGTGATATGAGGTTACATTATAGGTCATTTTTGACCTATACCATTGAACAAGTGATTTTTCCAAACTTCAAAAATGCATAACTCTATAATTCTAAATCCAAATGACATGAAATTGGTGACTATTTTGAATTTATTTGAAATAGATACAACTTTGATGAAGACACTTTTTTTATTTGAAGTTCACATAAAGAGTTAAGTAAGGTGGAATATTGAGATATATGGCTCAACACTTAGAAAAATTTTCAACATGTTGAAATTTCCAAACTTCCACCTCAAAATTCTCCATGTTCCAAGCTCCAAATGAAAAAGTGTTGAACATCAAACTTGTTCCCTTTGATCCAAGCTTTCCAAAGAACCCAAGTTCATGCATTTTCAATGAGGTTTGCTAGGTCTGGGCATGGCTTTAACAGGACTGCATCATTGGAAAGAATCAATTGCACAAACTTCAGTTCACAATGCCTTGCCATCCAAGCTTCATTCAAACCTCAATTGGAATCATTTTGGACCTAATTGCATTACATCATGGGCCTGTACATGCCCATGCGCTTGTGCCAATCACATTGCCAATTTTGGATAGATTTTTAAAGTGTGCAAATATCATTCCCTTTGGCTATAAATAGAAGGCCTCTGAGCTCATTTGAATAACACTTTGCGCGCCAGCTTTTCCCCCCATTGAAACCCTCTCATTCTAAAGGAAAACCTGAGAAATTTCAATTTGAAATTTGAGTTTGAATCTCAACTGTTCGAGATTCAAGAACTCCAGGATCCAAAGCCTTGCAACCTCTCTAATCACTTCCTACTAGCTTCTCAAGTGTGATCAGATCGTGTTTGGAGCAAGCAACATCAAGAACTGCATAACATTGAAGGTAATTTTCAGAAAACTTCATCTGTTTGATTCTCACTCAATTCTTCTCAATTTTCTTGGATCTTAGGTTGTCTGAAGTCTTACAAATATAGGCAAGAAGATTGAGTTGCTTAGAGGTCAAATCAAAGCAACTCAGTTGACACACCTCAAAATTCAACTCCTCATATCTTTTATATATTTGGAGTTAGTTGAAATTGAGGTCAGATTCGTGCTCTATGCTATTTTTGCTTTCAGATCATGTCCTCCTTTTTTATTTTGGTGATGGTTGAAGGTGGACCAGTCCGGTGAGGTCCACCGGAGAAGAAGACCGGAGTTACAGCTCCGACCGTGTGTTGGCACGTCTCCAACCATAGGATCCTTTTCAAATGTTTTAATCTCACGCGTTGGTTCTGATTACCATCCCTGTGGCGCATTGACTTAAGTCCACGGTGGAAAGCGCGTTGTGGACCACTTTATCTGCCACCTCAATTAATGAGGGAGATCAAGTGGTCTACATTTTTTTGTTATTTTTTGATTATCTTTTATTCCTTTTATTTTCATTAATTCATATTAATTTTAATATTGATCCAAAAAATATGAGAGTTTCACCAAATAATTTCAAATAATTTCCTCTTTCATATTCTGAATTAAAATTATTTTTTGGATCATTATTAATATTTTTCATGATTTAATGATTTTGTGATTATTTTTAATTATTTAAAAATACTTTTAAGTCTTTAAAAATTCTGAAATTTTTTCTCCAAGGTCCTTTGAACTTGTTTGACCTATGATAAATATCATGGCCATTTCTTTGGTGTTTTGATGAGGTTTTAGGAATTTGATAAACCATATTTAATTTAAATGTCTTATTTTAGTCTTTTTAATTTAATAAATGCCAATTAATTGTGTTGACCATTTGTGATGACTTGTATGAGTTTGACTCTTATTGTTGGGCCTTGGTCAAGGTTGATTTGACTTTGTCAAGTTAACATCATTAGATTTAGGGGCTTGGTTGAATGTACATTCCATCTCCCAAAATGAATGGATGATATTAATTTGGTAAAAGTCCTCCTTTGACCAATTTGAGTTTTGATCCATTCCCCTCCCTCTTCATCTCATTCCTATTCTTTATGCATTCATATCATTTGGTCTATGATATCTCAAAGTTCTAAGGCTAGTTGATTGAAAAATCAACATGAGTATGGATGAGATTAGGCCACCTCTTTTGCATATTCTTTTTGTGTGTGGTATGTTTCATGAGCATAGTCCATTATACTATGTCTCTAACATACATTAACACCAAACATCTATTGTCCGGCCTCAAATAGTTGTGACTTCTACATAAGTCCAATTACGATTGCTTAACATAATGCTAAATTTGTGACACAAAAGGTATAACATATGGAAATGATTCCAAGAGAAACGTTACTCTAAATTACATTCCAAACAACTTTAATGGTTAAACCTAGATCTAGTTTTTCTTGTAAAATCATCTTCTATGTTGAAACATTATAGGTCATTTTCTCTAAACCCTAATTTGAAAGTCAACTTCCCAAGGCCATAAGTTGCTCATTTTTTATGAGATGAAAGATTTCCAAGTTGCAAAATCAAATTCAAGATGTCTAATTCAACTTTGATGTTTGGAATGGAAGAAAATTCAACTTTTATGAGCATGTGATATGAGGTTACATTATAGGTCATTTTTGACCTATACCATTGAACAAGTGATTTTTCCAAACTTCAAAAATGCATAACTCTATAATTCTAAATCCAAATGACATGAAATTGGTGACTATTTTGAATTTATTTGAAATAGATACAACTTTGATGAAGACACTTTTTTTATTTGAAGTTCACATAAAGAGTTAAGTAAGGTGGAATATTGAGATATATGGCTCAACACTTAGAAAATTTTTCAACATGTTGAAATTTCCAAACTTCCACCTCAAAATTCTCCATGTTCCAAGCTCCAAATGAAAAAGTGTTGAACATCAAACTTGTTCCCTTTGATCCAAGCTTTCCAAAGAACCCAAGTTCATGCATTTTCAATGAGGTTTGCTAGGTCTGGGCATGGCTTTAACAGGACTGCATCATTGGAAAGAATCAATTGCACAAACTTCAGTTCACAATGCCTTGCCATCCAAGCTTCATTCAAACCTCAATTGGAATCATTTTGGACCTAATTGCATTACATCATGGGCCTGTACATGCCCATGCGCTTGTGCCAATCACATTGCCAATTTTGGATAGATTTTTAAAGTGTGCAAATATCATTCCCTTTGGCTATAAATAGAAGGCCTCTGAGCTCATTTGAATAACACTTTGCGCGCCAGCTTTTCCCCCATTGAAACCCTCTCATTCTAAAGGAAAACCTGAGAAATTTCAATTTGAAATTTGAGTTTGAATCTCAACTGTTCGAGATTCAAGAACTCCAGGATCCAAAGCCTTGCAACCTCTCTAATCACTTCCTACTAGCTTCTCAAGTGTGATCAGATCGTGTTTGGAGCAAGCAACATCAAGAACTGCATAACATTGAAGGTAATTTTCAGAAAACTTCATCTGTTTGATTCTCACTCAATTCTTCTCAATTTTCTTGGATCTTAGGTTGTCTGAAGTCTTACAAATATAGGCAAGAAGATTGAGTTGCTTAGAGGTCAAATCAAAGCAACTCAGTTGACACACCTCAAAATTCAACTCCTCATATCTTTTTATATATTTGGAGTTAGTTGAAATTGAGGTCAGATTCGTGCTCTATGCTATTTTTGCTTTCAGATCATGTCCTCCTTTTTTATTTTGGTGATGGTTGAAGGTGGACCAGTCCGGTGAGGTCCACCGGAGAAGAAGACCGGAGTTACAGCTCCGACCGTGTGTTGGCACGTCTCCAACCATAGGATCCTTTTCAAATGTTTTAATCTCACGCGTTGGTTTTGATTACCATCCCTGTGGCGCATTGACTTAAGTCCACGGTGGAAAGCGCGTTGTGGACCACTTTATCTGCCACCTCAATTAATGAGGGAGATCAAGTGGTCTACATTTTTTTGTTATTTTTTGATTATCTTTTATTCCTTTTATTTTCATTAATTCATATTAATTTTAATATTGATCCAAAAAATATGAGAGTTTCACCAAATAATTTCAAATAATTTCCTCTTTCATATTCTGAATTAAAATTATTTTTTGGATCATTATTAATATTTTTCATGATTTAATGATTTTGTGATTATTTTTAATTATTTAAAAATACTTTTAAGTCTTTAAAAATTCTGAAATTTTTTCTCCAAGGTCCTTTGAACTTGTTTGACCTATGATAAATATCATGGCCATTTCTTTGGTGTTTTGATGAGGTTTTAGGAATTTGATAAACCATATTTAATTTAAATGTCTTATTTTAGTCTTTTTAATTTAATAAATGCCAATTAATTGTGTTGACCATTTGTGATGACTTGTATGAGTTTGACTCTTATTGTTGGGCCTTGGTCAAGGTTGATTTGACTTTGTCAAGTTAACATCATTAGATTTAGGGGCTTGGTTGAATGTACATTCCATCTCCCAAAATGAATGGATGATATTAATTTGGTAAAAGTCCTCCTTTGACCAATTTGAGTTTTGATCCATTCCCCTCCCTCTTCATCTCATTCCTATTCTTTATGCATTCATATCATTTGGTCTATGATATCTCAAAGTTCTAAGGCTAGTTGATTGAAAAATCAACATGAGTATGGATGAGATTAGGCCACCTCTTTTGCATATTCTTTTTGTGTGTGGTATGTTTCATGAGCATAGTCCATTATACTATGTCTCTAACATACATTAACACCAAACATCTATTGTCCGGCCTCAAATAGTTGTGACTTCTACATAAGTCCAATTACGATTGCTTAACATAATGCTAAATTTGTGACACAAAAGGTATAACATATGGAAATGATTCCAAGAGAAACGTTACTCTAAATTACATTCCAAACAACTTTAATGGTTAAACCTAGATCTAGTTTTTCTTGTAAAATAATCTTCTATGTTGAAACATTATAGGTCATTTTCTCTAAACCCTAATTTGAAAGTCAACTTCCCAAGGCCATAAGTTGCTCATTTTTTATGAGATGAAAGATTTCCAAGTTGCAAAATCAAATTCAAGATGTCTAATTCAACTTTGATGTTTGGAATGGAAGAAAATTCAACTTTTATGAGCATGTGATATGAGGTTACATTATAGGTCATTTTTGACCTATACCATTGAACAAGTGATTTTTCCAAACTTCAAAAATGCATAACTCTATAATTCTAAATCCAAATGACATGAAATTGGTGACTATTTTGAATTTATTTGAAATAGATACAACTTTGATGAAGACACTTTTTTTATTTGAAGTTCACATAAAGAGTTAAGTAAGGTGGAATATTGAGATATATGGCTCAACACTTAGAAAAATTTTCAACATGTTGAAATTTCCAAACTTCCACCTCAAAATTCTCCATGTTCCAAGCTCCAAATGAAAAAGTGTTGAACATCAAACTTGTTCCCTTTGATCCAAGCTTTCCAAAGAACCCAAGTTCATGCATTTTCAATGAGGTTTGCTAGGTCTGGGCATGGCTTTAACAGGACTGCATCATTGGAAAGAATCAATTGCACAAACTTCAGTTCACAATGCCTTGCCATCCAAGCTTCATTCAAACCTCAATTGGAATCATTTTGGACCTAATTGCATTACATCATGGGCCTGTACATGCCCATGCGCTTGTGCCAATCACATTGCCAATTTTGGATAGATTTTTAAAGTGTGCAAATATCATTCCCTTTGGCTATAAATAGAAGGCCTCTGAGCTCATTTGAATAACACTTTGCGCGCCAGCTTTTCCCCCCATTGAAACCCTCTCATTCTAAAGGAAAACCTGAGAAATTTCAATTTGAAATTTGAGTTTGAATCTCAACTGTTCGAGATTCAAGAACTCCAGGATCCAAAGCCTTGCAACCTCTCTAATCACTTCCTACTAGCTTCTCAAGTGTGATCAGATCGTGTTTGGAGCAAGCAACATCAAGAACTGCATAACATTGAAGGTAATTTTCAGAAAACTTCATCTGTTTGATTCTCACTCAATTCTTCTCAATTTTCTTGGATCTTAGGTTGTCTGAAGTCTTACAAATATAGGCAAGAAGATTGAGTTGCTTAGAGGTCAAATCAAAGCAACTCAGTTGACACACCTCAAAATTCAACTCCTCATATCTTTTTATATATTTGGAGTTAGTTGAAATTGAGGTCAGATTCGTGCTCTATGCTATTTTTGCTTTCAGATCATGTCCTCCTTTTTTATTTTGGTGATGGTTGAAGGTGGACCAGTCCGGTGAGGTCCACCGGAGAAGAAGACCGGAGTTACAGCTCCGACCGTGTGTTGGCACGTCTCCAACCATAGGATCCTTTTCAAATGTTTTAATCTCACGCGTTGGTTCTGATTACCATCCCTGTGGCGCATTGACTTAAGTCCACGGTGGAAAGCGCGTTGTGGACCATTTTATCTGCCACCTCAATTAATGAGGGAGATCAAGTGGTCTACATTTTTTTGTTATTTTTTGATTATCTTTTATTCCTTTTATTTTCATTAATTCATATTAATTTTAATATTGATCCAAAAAATATGAGAGTTTCACCAAATAATTTCAAATAATTTCCTCTTTCATATTCTGAATTAAAATTATTTTTTGGATCATTATTAATATTTTTCATGATTTAATGATTTTGTGATTATTTTTAATTATTTAAAAATACTTTTAAGTCTTTAAAAATTCTGAAATTTTTTCTCCAAGGTCCTTTGAACTTGTTTGACCTATGATAAATATCATGGCCATTTCTTTGGTGTTTTGATGAGGTTTTAGGAATTTGATAAACCATATTTAATTTAAATGTCTTATTTTAGTCTTTTTAATTTAATAAATGCCAATTAATTGTGTTGACCATTTGTGATGACTTGTATGAGTTTGACTCTTATTGTTGGGCCTTGGTCAAGGTTGATTTGACTTTGTCAAGTTAACATCATTAGATTTAGGGGCTTGGTTGAATGTACATTCCATCTCCCAAAATGAATGGATGATATTAATTTGGTAAAAGTCCTCCTTTGACCAATTTGAGTTTTGATCCATTCCCCTCCCTCTTCATCTCATTCCTATTCTTTATGCATTCATATCATTTGGTCTATGATATCTCAAAGTTCTAAGGCTAGTTGATTGAAAAATCAACATGAGTATGGATGAGATTAGGCCACCTCTTTTGCATATTCTTTTTGTGTGTGGTATGTTTCATGAGCATAGTCCATTATACTATGTCTCTAACATACATTAACACCAAACATCTATTGTCCGGCCTCAAATAGTTGTGACTTCTACATAAGTCCAATTACGATTGCTTAACATAATGCTAAATTTGTGACACAAAAGGTATAACATTCTAGTTAGTGAGATTGTAAGTCTCCCCTCTTTCATGGTATTGTGTGGAAACTTGGCCTTTTTTCCTTCCTTTGGAAGATGTCTTGGCTCAAGGATCCATGCTTGTGATAAGTGGGTTGAGTGTTCTCCAAAGGATGACTTAAAAATGAAGGCAAAAGCAAAACAATACTAACTTCTAACTCATTAACAACTAACTTTTAATTTCAAGCCATTTACTTTAATTTCATTTAATTTTAGCCTTTATTCATTTGCCATTATTCATATCATTCTAATTGTTTATGTTAATGCAATTTTCACTTTGTCCATTTGGACCATATTGTGTGATATATCTTGTTTGTATATACTTTGCTTGTTTGTGTGGTCTTTGACCATTAATGTACATAATAACAACAAAAACCCTAAAAAACTTTTCTGTGGACTGTTGGCTTGATCTTGGACAAATGGACTTAGAATTTAGGCAACATTCCTATGCTAAAGGACTTGGCCAATAATAACTTATTTTGTGAAACCAAGTGCTGGCAATTTGGATCTTCCTCTGATACATATTTCAAGATCCGTTTGAATTCATCTGCAACATGATCATTGTGAAGCTGTTATTTTAAACCTGTGACTTGTAGAATTCTGTTGTTACATGGGCTAATTTGAAGATGATCATGGAGTGGCTAAAGCTTGGGTGTGGCTATCTTTATTTGATGCCTTTGAGTTTCAAGATTGATATAATTGTGCATTTGTATGTTGCTTAATTCTAAAAGTCCAAGGGAATTTGGGATTTCTATATGGTATTCTTGCCTATTAGATTGCTACCCATTTGTCAGATCTTTTCAACTCTTAACTTTTAATTTTGTGCATAGGATTAGTCTCTTCATCTTTTCCCCATTTCTTTAATTTCAAAATCTCTCCCTCCTTTCAAAATTTTCTTTGTTTGAACTTATTTTGTTCTAAACTTTTACCACTTTGCAAAAAGATAGAAACTTTGGCCTTATGCCATTGCATTTTCAAACTTCTTTTCTTAAATCAAACTTGTAAATAAACTTAACTATACTTGACTTAAACTTTCAAAAAGTCAAAAAGAACTAACTCATTCAAACCATCCTCAGGCCTTTTGTGCCTTTCAAACTTAATTTTTGATAAAAGCAATGCATCCACTTTGAAATTTGTATCACGAACTACGAGGTTTTGATCCCTCATTTTTATGTTGGTACGTAGGCACAAGTCCGAAGGTCTTGTCAAACACAAAAATATAATTAATGAATTCTTTTCTCATCCCCCCATTCTATTTGTTTGTAAACATCATTTTTGTACCAAAATACATATGCACACAAAAGGGCCCCCTAGGAGTACCTAGGACACTTTGGGTGCTAACACCTTCCCCCTATGTAACCAACCCCCTTACCTGTAATATCTGACATTTTATTGGTTTTGATTTGAAAACTTCTTACTTTTGGGTTTTGTTTGTACTTTTTCCCTTTTCCCTTGGAAACAATAAAAGCGCGGTGGCGACTCTTGTTATTTAATGTCTAGCTTATCCATAGCTTGATGATCATGAATTTACTACTACACCGTCCCATTACCTTAGATTATAACATAAACAACGACAAGATAATCATCATAGTAACAAGAGGGTTAAACATTAGTCATCAAGGATAAGAATTAAGCATGTATCATCATCATGAGTACTATCAAACAATTAGGTCAAAACTAAACAAAATGTGGTATCAAGCATTAATAGAACTCAAGGATAAGATGGATTGAAATTCTAGTTAACAGACTTTCGATGTCACACGGGATGTTATGACATCCAATTCTGCGTAGACAAGAATTATGCAGAACTTAAAAAGTAAGTGCAGTAAATAATCACAAGGAATTGTTTACCCAGTTCGGTCCAACATGACCTACGTCAGGGGGCTACCAAGCCAGGGAGGAAATCCACTATTAGTAGTATTAACTCAGACCTTAAACCAACTGTTTAACCCTATCACTTAATACCTACCCAATGCAATTTCAATCTTACACTAAGATCAGAGTTCCTACTCATTCCCCCTCAATCACCTCAGTGATTACAACCTTTAATTAAGATTAAAGATAATTATGAAGTCACACTTCAAACAACTCTTGATTGTGCTTAACAGCTTTAATCAAGATACACAACACTCACGCTTAAAAGCTTAGAGTGACACAACACTTACAACTCAATGAACACCCTAGTCCAATGCAATCATCTAGGTGATAATTGCTTGGCTCACAAGATACACCTAATACAAGACACACACAAACATACAGCAGTGAAGTATATGAAAAAATAAAATCTTCACGCCTAAAATCCCCGAGTTCTGAATGAAGGATAGCCATCCTTTTATATTGCAGCACTTGGGCATTGTACTTGTATTTCCTGAAATTAAGGTCAAGCAAGTTAACCTAATTTCCACATCTTAGGGTACTAACAAATAGGCTATTTGTTAGGTTCATTAATTGTAGCTTAGTTATTAGTTTCCTAGATTTTAGCTCAGCTGTTGAATTCCTGAAGAATAGCCTGAGAAAAATGCTGAAACAGAAAAACTAAACAACCTACAATTTAGCATATGCTGTCAGGAATGAATGTCACAACATTCAGTTTGACGTCCACATCATAGACCATATGCTAAGTCTGTTTTTCCTGAAACCAGACTGTACAAATTTGCTGTATTGTATAGGACCAATCCGTCCATACTTCAGTATCAGCTTACATTAATAAATGTCACAATATCCAATTTGACATTTACACATAAGGCCTTATGCCATGGTCTGTTGTTCTCCTGAAGAACAGACTGAGATACATACTGAAGTGTAGCAGAAAACCAACCTGCCTATTATTCAGTATATGTTGTCAATGATGAATGTCATAACATCCAGTTTGACATTCAGACAGTAGGCCTTGTGCCAGGTCTGTTATTCCCTTGATAAACAGACTGAAAATAAATACTGAGTTATAGAAGAACACCAACTGTTCTATTCCTCAGTATCTGCTGACAGGGATGAATGTCATAACATCTAGTTTGACATTCAGTAAGTCCTGTATTAGCTAAACCTACAGCATACTACTCAAGTATGTCATGACATCAGTCAAGACATCAGAGTACAGTTAGGTGATCTAACACACAATGCAGTCAAACAAACATCTCCACAGCATGTCATGACATCAGTCAAGACGTTAGAATCCAGCTAGTGTTTTACCATAAAGTTCAGCCAATCAAACATCTACAAACTCCCCCTTTGGCAAATTTTTGGCTAAAACACTTTGGCCTCACAACAGAGTACACAGCAGCGGAAAACACACATCTAGCAGGGAAATTGACCTAGCTAATACACTCAGAGTAGCAACACACTCACACACATAGAAGTTAAATAAAAACTTCACATATCAGCACACATACAGAAGTTAAATTCAAACTTCTAATAGCAGCACACAAACACACACTCACACTCATGGAAGTGGAACATCATCTGCAGCACAACCTCTGGATTAGAGGATCTTCAATATCTGTTTAGAAAAAAATCTGTTGTCCTGGGGCATCACAGGTATTACTCCCCCTTTTTGTCAAAAATGTTGCCAAAGCAACACTTTAAATTACAGACCACAATAAACAGAGTTACACACAAATGACAGAATTACAGACTTGATTTTACTTCTCAATTTCAATCAAGAATATCCCCTCTTGATCATGCATTTCAGCTTTGATCAAGACATCACCCACTTGATCTTGCTTCACAGCTTTGATCAAGTAGTTACACACTCTTGCTTTACAGCAGGTACACCCATATCAGATGCCATGACTTTGAGTCTGACATCTTGAACCACTCCTGCATGAACACTTTCTTGAAGTCCAGCAGGCACATAGGCTGTCCCATGTTAGGATATCCCCTCAACATCTTGTTACCACACTTGCAGCAAGTAACATAGTTGTGATCTGTTGTCCAGTCATAGCACACTTTCAATTGTTTAATAGGTTGAGATATTAAACAATACATCCCAAACATCATTGGTTGCTATAAATCCTCAGAAAGGCATATTCCTAGTTTGCCCCTTAAATTTTCAAACTGAGTAGCATCCAGAGCCTTTGTGAATATGTCAGCAAGTTGTAGTTCAGTGGCTACATGTTCCAAGGTAATCACTTTGTCTTCCACCAAATCTCTGATGAAGTGATGTCTAATGTCAATATGTTTGGTCCTGCTGTGTTGGATGGGATTCTTGGAAATATTGATGGCACTGAGATTGTCACATTACAAACTCATGACATTTTGAGAGACATTGTACTCAGTAAGCATCTGTTTCATCCACACCAGTTGGGAACAACTGCTTCCAGCTGATATGTATTCAGCCTCTGCAGTGGAGAGAGATACACAATTTTGTTTCTTGCTGAACCATGATATGAGATTGTTTCCCAAGAAGAAACATCCTCCTGAGGTGCTTTTTCTGTCATCAGCACTCCCAGCCTGTAAGACCCCAATTTTTGCCCTAAGATCCCTCATAGCTCATATCATATCATATCATAGCCTCAAGGATCATTGCATGCCTTAGCTTCCCTCCTAGTGGGTGGGTGCCTTGTGAGTGTGGTTCTTGATCACCAAGCATGTATTTCATTTGTATGTCATTGCTTCTCATATGTTTACTAACCAAAAGTACAAAAATATTGTCATCTAACCTTGTTTCTTGCAGCTGAAGCAATCATCAGTCAAACAGTCAAAATCAGCCATTGAGCTGGATGGTGACCATTCTTGAAGAATTTGGGCACCATGATCATTCATAAGAGATTCACATGACTTGTGATATCATTTGGAATCAAGATCTCATATGAAAGAGGCTTGAAATTCATCAGAACATGGCTCAGTCAACCAAAACCCTAGAAAAGTCAACTGTGGTCAACTGTGCATTTAATCAGGAATTGGAAGGTGTGAGATGGTTGGAAATGTCTCATTCATGTCCATATGAGCCTCATTTGGCATTTCAAAGATCATCATTGAAGAATTTGAAGTCAGGCAAAAAGTTTCCCAAAATGGAAATGACCTGTAATTCTCACCTGCCCAAAATGGAAAGTTATGCTCCTCAAAATTACTTCATCATACAAGCTTCAAATCAAAATTTGTCCAACATGAAAGTTGAAGATCTTGTTCTTGCCTTTCCAAAAAGTCCAAGAACACTCATTTCTCATTTATGGTTGGCAAGATATGGTCAAATCATTTTCAGAAAATGCCTAAATTCAAAGTGGCATAACTTCCACATGGAATGGCCAAATTAGATGGTTCTTCTTTGAGCAAATCCCATTTAATATGTACTTTCATAATCCATCATCACATTTTGCCAAAAACCTTCACATGAAAAGGTCATTTTTCAAGTGTACTAATTAAAAACCAAGGGCAAAATGGTCCAACTTTCAAATTACATGGAATTTTGACATGAGACTTTTTTCAACACATCACATATGCCATTTAGAATTTGTGTGAACCAAGTTTGGACAGAAAAATTGGCTGCATAAGAGAAAGGGCAAAAAGGCCAAAATGCTTAAGTGAGCTTCATTTGCTAATTACCAATTTTTGCCTAATCATGATTAAGGAGTGGATTAAGGGCACATATAAAAGACTAATCCTAATAGAATTGCAAGGGGAATAATCACATTTTTCAGATCCAATCCAAAAAACTCACAAATTCTCTCAAAAATTCTCCAAGTTTCATCTTCACTTTTTCCATCAATTCTTCAAGATTTTGCTAATGCTTGTGCTAGTTGATGCTTGATTCTTCCTCTGCAGGTCTTGGATAATTTCTGTTTGTGAAGATTGAAACAAAATCGTGGCCAACTCCAACTGTTGCAAAGCCTTGAACATCAATGGCAGTTGGTGAATTTCGTTGATCCGTGCGTTCTTGAGCTGAAAGATCATCACCATACACCTTCCTAATCATCACACTCCATCTGTTTTCACAAATTGGAGCTAAACACGTGCCGATTCCACACTGCCACTTCAAGAAGGTAAGATTTCGAAGTCTTCGATTCTTGCAATTGTTGTATGGATTCGATAGATCTTGGAACGTAGAGTAGTTTGACGCTTGAACCATGCAATTTCATCCACTAATCATCGAGATATCGTGATTTAAAGATTGTATGACAAAACTTCTTTCGATCGGTTCTTTGCGTGCGTTAACCTTTAGACAAAATCGTTGCCATATTCGTAATCTACACTAAGAGACGGAGAGAACGGTATTTTGTTTGTGTATTTTCGTTGAAAAAAGTTCGTAACCGAAGCTGGACATGATGAACATGAGCACGCAGCGAAGAACAAAGAATTCTGGAAAAGTTTCCGCTATAGATCCGTTTCGCTCGCATGGCAATTCAAAAACGTGTTTGCCTCCAAATTCCACCAATCACGCGCTGACAACACATTAAAATGCTACACTGCCGTTTTGGACTGGCTTTGGAATATTACAAGTATGTCATTCGTGGCTTAATTAATTAATTAACTCATTAAAACATCAAATAATTATTTCAACATATTAACAAATCTTAAAAAATTCACATAAAATCCAATATTACTCCAAATTAAGTGGGAGTTTTTTTGTTGGATCCCATTTTTTCTCTAGAATTGTTTGGGCATAGTAGTGTAAGTTGTGCCTGGTAAAATTTTAGAATAGCTTATTGATTTATGTCATGTGTGCTATTTTCATATGTTTTACCATTTTGATCACCAAATAATCATGCCTTATCCAAATTTAATGAAATTTCATATGATGATTCTTGACTTATGCCTGGAGATTTTGATGTATAATTTGCAATTTTTTGATCTCTGGATTGATAGATATGATTTAATCTTTTTGAGTGTGACAATATGTGTCACACTATGCTATGCTGACTTCATGATTTAATTTTCCATGCTTATGCTTTGCCTATGGCCCTGATTTTTTGCATGAGATATCTTTTATATGTTAGGTTTCACCCTGATTTTTTTGTGGATTTAATAGATCCATTTTCTATTTGATTTGCATTTTTGATTGCTGTTTAGCATTTTTGGATTATGTCTTGGGTAGCAAATTTACATGTATTGTTAAATGCTCATTTCTTACCACATGAATATGAAATTTGGTGGAGTGCTTCCTAACATGTATAGCTTCAATTTTGCTTTGGTCCCATTCATTTCTAATTTGATCTCACTGTTTTACCATTGATTGAAGTTGGTGTACATTTTGGTGACCTAATTTGGTTGTGTTTTTGCATGCCTTAACATGTTGATTTAATTCCCATAGTTCCTTTTGTCCAAATGGCATGAAAATTGATGTGTAGCTCATTGAATGTCCTCTGTTTAGGATATAATTTTTGTAGAATTTATTGATCTGTTTTGATATATTTTTTGATTGAAATCATTCTGGTTGTTCATATGTGATTCAACTTTGCTCACTTTGTCTTAATTTGTGCATAAAATGAAATTAGTGCATAGTTTGGATGTGAGACCAATTGGGACCTCTTCTTATTTGAATTATCTTGACTTTGATCATGATTCACTTGCTGTTTTACATTTTTTCCCTCCTTTGGACCCTAGGCTTGTCCTAGTGGTCTTGTTACTCATGTTTGAGTTTGACTTTGACTTTTCAGGTTAAGAAGCTAATGCCTTAAGGAGGTTGATTCATAATTGAGTTGTTTCATTTGACCATTGTGTACTAATTTGTTTGTGTTGTAGGGTGCTTGGTTCACTTGGACTTGGTGCTATGCACATTATTGTTTGATTGTTGATTGATTCTTATGTTGTTGTTTTGTTTATGTTGGGATGCTGATTATATTTGATTGATTTCAGGTACCCTTAGTTGCTCAGTTCTCTTAAGAACTTGCATTGCTTTGCTTGTATAGCATTTGCATTGAGGTATATCACCTTCTTCTTCATGTAGTCTGGAAGACCTGGCTCGTTACTTAGCCAGGCAACTGTCTGAAGTCCTCCTTAAGAGGCAATGTTTGTGATTGTTTATGTTTGTCCCAAGCAGGAGAAGTCCTTTAAATAAGGCAATTGGTGGATATAAGAGATATGTAGCCTATCTCCCACTATTCTGTGAGTCTTCTCCTTGCTCCCATTACATGGTTGTAGCATTGAGATCCAAACCCAAGATCTATCGAGTCTAAAATATGGAGAGAGTTCCATCTTTCTGAACTCCCACCCCTTCTGATATTCAATACTCTCTCTGACCAGAGATAAGAGTGATGAGGCACACCCCTCATATCCTTTCATCTGCTTCACCTTAGCCCCTCAATGGCAAGGTTAAGAGCAACTTGAACCCTATTCCAGTTGGCTTTAATGCCTCACCCTTTTGCTTGAGCCTCATTGAATGGTTATAGTGTGTGCTACTTGAATTTATGTGATTGATTACTTGATTCATTTATACATGATTACTTGATTGCCATTGTGCATTTACTATCATTGATTGCCATTGTGCGTTTATCATCTTTGTTTGCCATTAGTGCATGATCATTTCATTTGTCCTTGTGACATTGATGTTTTCCCATTGAGGACAATTGTAAGTCCATATTGATTGGCTTTTGTTCCTATGACATGGAAGGGATAGAGTGTAAGACCATTTCATTGGTCACTCATATCCTCTTTGCTCTTGGATTGAGCTTGTTGTTGTATGTGAGGGTTCATTGTAAGCCCATGTAATTTGGCATTTGTTTTCCTATGATCATATGTGGAGGTTAACCTAAGTCCAGATAGATTGGCAGTTGACTTCCATGTTTTGTTTTTGTTTTGCTTTGTGTGAGATTGGAGTAAGACCATTTATTGGCATCCGGTATCATTGGTTTATTTTAGGAGATTGGTGTAAATCCATTTATTGGTATCCGGTATCCGCTTTTGCTTTTGTGAGATCGGTATAAGACCATTGATGGCATCCGGTATCACCTTGCTTTTATTTGCTTACTTGTTTTGTTGCCTCACTCCTAAGGACACACTTGAATCATCTTCTATATGATTTCAAGAGGTGAACTTCTAGGAAGTTTTACACTTCATCCACACCCTTTTTGTTTCAAACCCCTTTTCACTTGTTGACTTTTTCAAACTTGTAAATCCATGTTGTGCAAACATTCTCATCCTCTTTTCAAATTAGAAACTTGGACCTTAAGTCCATGATTTTTCAAACTTCCTTTCATAACACTTCTTTGAATCAATATAATCATACTTTGACCATCCTTTTGTGAATAATCATAATCCATTAATCCAACTCATTCAATTGTTTTGTGGCTTTGTCCATGCTTGTTAAGTTTTCATGCATTAGCCATAGGTTTGATTTATCCTAGTTGGTTGATGTTAACCTCGCCTATTTGTCCTTAGTTGATTGAATTGTAAGTCTTCCTTGCTTATTATAGGGTTAACCCCTCACTAGCAAGTGGAAGCTTTTCTCACATGGTGGACTTGTTGTTTCATAAGGTTGAGTTTTCTCCCGTGGATAACGTAAAGCCTTAGCGCTATTGTTTTAAAATGAACTCACAAATGTTTTGGAAATTTTTTAGCCGAACTACGGCGTTTTGATCCTTACCTTTGATGGAAGGTACGTAGGCAACGGGTTCATCCGTTCAAACACAAAAATAACTAACTTGTACATTCTTTTCTCATCATCCCACTCATGTTTGCACAATATGTCATAAACAAATAAACATTTTTTTTACAACAAGTGTGAAAAGGGCTCCCTAGGAGTACCTAGGACGTGATGGGTGCCTAACACCTTCCCATTGCGTAATTTACCCCTTACCCAGACTCTCTGATCTTTTATTGGTTTTCTACATGTAAAACTTCTTAGGTTTTTGTTCGCTTTTTAACCAGTCCTTATGATAAATAAAAGTGCGGTGGCGACTCGAATTCATTGTATACTTTGCTTATGGTTTAATCAATAAATCATATAGCGACGAATACACCGCTACAGAAAAGTGGCGACTGTGCTGGGGATGACGTTAGACCTTCCCTGGTGGTATTGCCTACTTTTCACCATTGTTGTGTGATATATGTTTATGTGTTATTTGACATATTTTTGTACAATTTGGGATAACTGTATTGATTGTAATGTTTGAATTGCTTGATATACAATTGCTGTTTGCTTTGGTGATCTCTGTGAGATGAGTTCTATACCCGAACTCGAGTGCACTCTAGGATAGGAGAATGGCATAGTCTTGTTGACTGGTGTGGAGTATTCCTTAGCCAGTTGACTTGCGAGTCCATTTACTTGGTGGAGGTCATGTTGGATTGATAATGTCACACAAGTTATTTGTGGTTAGGCATTATTCGTTCAATCATGTGCCTTAGAAGCCAAGGACCTTAGTTTACCAAGCCCATCTTGGCCTATTTTTAGGACGTAGTGCGGAGGTCGTTCAGATGTAAGATCTGATGCGATTGTCACGCGATACTACACTCATAAGAGTCTCTCCTGAGAATATTTTTGGAATACGAGTATTCGTTCCTCCGATAATATCCGAGAGATGGGACGATGATTATGGGAACCTCTGGTAGAACATGTCTGGCAGGTTTAAACCCTAGTACACTCCCTTTGGGTGGTTCTTAACCGAGACTCCATGCTCGTGACTCTCAGCAAACCCGTGATTCGTGGTTGAGTCGTTCAAACATCGTTAATATCAATGGAACTTGGGTATCAATAAGGTGTAAAACCTAAATCTACCAAAATGGATGATTGATATTAGGGATGTTAGAGCCGGTTCATGTACCGTTAATATCAATGGAACTTGGGTGTTGATAAGGTGAAAACCTAAACCCACCAAAATGGATGATTGATATTAGGGATACAATGAGCTTTCCCACGACCTTTGTTTGGTGTGACTTGCTTGATCCTTGAGTGTGATTGTTGCATTCATGCAGTCATGCATTCATCCGCATCCATATCATCAGAGAAAAAAGAAAATTTTCAAGGAACTCAAAGGAGTTTATTTGCAAAAATTCTCAAACATGGAAAAAACCGGGAAAATTTTTTCACCTGATATATCTGATGAGATATTCTCATATATGATCAAAATGTTAATATTTCAAAGTTTGCAAATTAAACCCTCGAGTTCCTTTGAAGTAAAAAACAAGCATATGCATAAACACTTCATGCATCATTTGCATAAGCGGGTGTTTTGTTCCGGTCTCCCGTCCTGTAGCCTGACCCTGCGATCTTCATTTATTTTGAAGACGCACCTTCCCGGTACTATACCAGAGCCAACTCTGCCAGATCGATGGATTATCCTGAGTAAGAGAGCTGTGAACTCAAGGAGGAATTTTCCAGACAGAGTGCTTTTGATGGACAACAAATCCCGGGCTGGCATTGGCTACTGTTCTGGGGCATATAATGAGCAAGGTCTGTTCACAAGTGGAGGATTCATCCATGATGATCAACCTGAAGAGGAAGCTGCTGCTATCTTGGAAGAGGATGCAGAAGACTTGAACAATTTTGTTATTCCTGGTGGTGTCTGCCACAATTGGGTCGCTGTGGATGTTCCAACGGTCATCCATAGATCAGAGTAATTGTTCACTTTGTTCAAAACCCTTCTCCCATGCCAAAAGGAGAAGTGATGACATTGTTGGCAGCATTTAATACAATGATGTTTCATTCAATTAATGCATTGTTAAACATTTGTTTTCCATTTGTTTTCACTTTTTGCCTTCGCATGAAATCAGTGATCACAAAAAAACCTGAAAAACAAGAAAACAGCTTTTTCATCTGCATAAATGATTTGCTTGTTTAAAATTCAAAAGCTTTTCATTATCCAGAATCATTATGCATGGACTTCTAAACCCATTGAACATAATGATCCAACGCCATCTCCCAAATTTGAATTCCTTGTATTCGAAGCAGAGGAAGATGATGTTGAAGGGGATTCCTGATGAGATCACCCACCTTCTTGAGCACGAAAAGAAGCTCATTCAGCTGTATTATGAGAATCAGCACAACAGTCAAACTGGGGCATTACAAATGTAATGTAAAAAAAAAAGAAAAAAAAAAAGAGAAGAGGGTGAAGAATCAAAGTAAAAGCAAAAATCAGGAAAAAAAATTCAAATAGAAAAAGAATAAAAGAAGCCTGATACCCTCAAAGTCCCTAGTTGACTGATGCTGAATGGATTCAAAGTCGTTATGACCAGTTGAATTTGATTGAAGAGAAGCGATTAACTGCCATGTGCCATGGTCAGTTATATCAGCAGAGAATGAAGAAAGCATTCGATAAGAAGGTCAAGCCTCGTGTGTTCCGAGAAGGAGACCTTGTGCTCAAGAAAGTCTTGTCTTTCGTGCCCGATTCCAGGGGCAAGTGGACTCCAAACTACGAGGGTCCATATGTTGTTAAAAGAGCCTTTTCAGGCGGTGCTTTGATGCTTACAACAATGGATGGGGAGGATTTCACTCGTCCTGTGAATTCAGATGCAGTCAAGAAATACTTTGCCTAAAAAAAAAGAGTATATGCAAATGAAAAAAAAACAGAATTGCTCGCTAAGTTGAAAACCCGAAAGGGCGGCTTAGGCAAAAATGAGCGTCTCGGTGGAGAACCCGCAAGGGTGATCCAGGCAAAAATTAGAGACTTGAAAAAAAAGTATATTTGCATCCCGCTAGATCGAGTACCTCACCCTGGGGCAATCTAGGCAAAAATTAGGGATTTGGCAAGTAACTGCATCCTGACAAGACTTTCTGGTCCACAGCCGTCTTTTCGTCAGAGGATTCTCGATTCGTCGTCAACTGAAGCTTCGAATACATCGAGATTCAAATTGGTAGAGAAAGGATCATTATGTTCAATGTAGCCCTCTTCCAATATATATCACTGATTTCAAATTTGTACAGATCTATGGAGTCTTGCCATTTGCAGGCTACCATTCCATCAAATCAATTTGAGCTTTTATCCAATTATTTGCATTCTTATTTGTTTCAATTCAACAGATGTTTTGCATGTTTTAATTAATAAAATGTCATTGTTTTGAACAAATAAATTTTTTCAAAATTGTTGTTTTAAATAAAATGAATATTCACAATGACAAAAGGATACTCAGGGATGTCTCAGTGCTCTCCCGAGGGTGGTATGATTCCCAACAGGTAAGACCTTGGTTCATATTCCTGGCATTTGATTGTATCCTCGTTCTCCCGCTTTGCTGTTGGGTTTGTTCCATGAGCAGCGTTTGTTGGGGTTGTTCCCTAAGCAGAGGTGGTTGTTGAAGACTCAGTTTCTTCCCCAGCAATAATCTCCCCAGCATGGTTGTTCTCCTTGGGGTAGATTCAGTGGTTGATGGATTGATATCCCGGTACCTTACCGCCTTCCTCAGCATTGTCGCAAGCAGAGCTGTTGGTGGGGTTGTTCCCCAGTATAGTCGCAAGCAGAGATGTTGTGGAAGACTTCGCGTTCTTCTCCAGCAGTAATCTCTCCCCAGTGCAGTTGCCAGCGGAGTTGTTGTGTCTCTCCTCAGCCTGGTTGCTTTCCATTTTTTCCAGTTTAGTCTGCAGAATGGTTGTTGTGGCAGTTTCTGCCTGTTGAAAGCTATCTCAATCCCCAGTAAGGTCGGTTGGTGGCTCTAGCATCCAAAGATTGGATTGATTTCCTGAATTACTTTTGATCCTCAGTAGAGTGGCTTATATTGCAGAGTCTACTGATGTGATCCTTCAGATGCATGTTCTCCCCAAGTAGAGTGGTTTATTGCAGAATCTGCTTGCGTGATGTTTTCTCCTTCAGTGGGTTGTTCCCCGAAAGAGTAGCTGACGGTTTTCCCCAGTAGAGTTGCTTATGCAGTTATATTCTACTTGGATGATTTTGTTCTCCTGCAGTGGGTTGGACCCCAGATTTGTTTGGAGTTGCAGAACTTTTGCTTCTCAGTTGATGCTGAGATCCCCTGCAGATATTTTTGAGAGTTTTCTCTTGTTCCCAACAGATTTGTCTTGGTGGCAGTTTTGCCCGTTGTGACTTTCTGTGCCCTAATTGGGACTTTCGCTGATCCGTTACTCAGAGATTTGGTGTATCCTGATATCTCTGCTTTCCCTGCAGTATCCGCAGATCTTTGCTTTATGGCATGTGGATCACCGCAGATTGGCTTTCCAGTTGGTTTTCCCCTGGAAGTATAATACCGGGCGTTTGATTCCTGGGCTGTTGTGTTAGATATGTCTGTTTTGTCAGCATTCATCAAACATAAACACGCATATTCATGCATATTCATGAAACATTCAGATATTCATGTTGCATTGTTTGCCATATATCTCTTGTTTGTTGTCTCCTGCTATGGGTTTTATAGATCTCTTTATAGATCTCCCCTAGCTGATGTCGGGTGTTTAAATCTCTCCATATAGAGTCAGCCCGTAAGCAGAAAGTGTCTGTTTTTTTCCTTCTGCAGTTCCCCACCGAGATTGTCCTCGTGGATGACGGTTTCTTCCGTTTCCTCCCAACACATATATTGGGATGGATGTTCCTATTGAGTTATATCCTCATAGGACGTGTTTTGATTCAATCTGTCCTTTCGGATCAATCCCGAATTGGCGTTTTGTCAGCTGTTTCTTGTGCTTCCCTGTGGAATAAATGGATGGCTTGCCCAGTAACCGACATCAATTCGTTTATCCCCAGTGGAGTTTTGTGGGCCTCTACCCAGTAACCGGTAGTTGTAAGTCCTATGTCCTTGCTTCTTGGCGGAATTTGTGGTTATATACCTTTTATTCCTCAAGCAAGAGTTGTTGGTCTTCTACCCAGTAGTCGGTAGTCGTAAATCCTATTTGCCTGCTCTCCAGCAGTTTGTGGTTTGTTATAAACCCTTTTTTTGTTTCCCGTGCGGATTTGTGATTCGTTCCATCCCCACGTGGAGTTGTTGGTCTTCTATCCAATATTCGGTAGATGTAAACCCTAATTTGTGATTATTCCCACCAGAGTATGGCTACTACCCCGTATTCGGTAGTTGTAAGTCCTATCTCTTTTCCCCTAAGCAGAGGTAATCTTTGTGGTTCGTTCTGGTTGTTGGTGGATTTTCTGTTGCTGTGATTTTTTATCCCCAACAGAGTTTGCGTTTCCATGTGGAATAAGTTGAATAAGTGCTCGGTATTTGGCCTTCATTCACCCTACCCCCAGTGGAATTTGTGGTCTTCTACCCCGTATTCGGTAGTTGTAAATCCCATGTTGTGATTGTCTCCCTATCGGAGTTTGTACCTTATGGTACGAGTGGATAATTGCCGGTTGCTAGCAATTTCATCCCAGCTGAGTCTTTGGTTTCTGCCCAGTAGTCGGTAGTGTTAACCTCCTGTTTCCTCAGCCAGATTTTTGGTTTCTACCCCGTATTCGGTAGTTGTAAACCCTAATTTCTCCTTTTTGCAGAGTTAACCTTGTTGTTCATCCTAACCGATGACGGTTACTCTTTCTGGTTATCTTCATTCGTTGTTCGATGTTGATATTTCCTCTTTGCTTATGGATAATTGCCGGATGCTCGCAATTTATCCCCAGCAAGTTGTCTTCTGGACCATTGCCGTATGCTCGCAATGTGATCCCTTTTTGAAGTTGCCAGTGGATCTTTTCACCGTTTGCTAGGGATTTGTTCCCCGGATCATTGCTTGTTTATCAATGTATTCCCAGCTAGTCCCTGCGGATAATTGCCGGATGCTTACAATTCATTCTCTGCGGATCGCTTTTCATTTACCCGTTTGCTCGGTAATGATTTGTTGCTCTCTTTGATTGGTCATCATTATGTACCTAGTTTTGGTATCCCGATGCCTTTCTTTTCGGTCGATTTATCCTTTGTTAACCCTTATACCGGTTGTGGATAATCTTCCATGCGAGTGTGTTATCCACGTTCTGACGGTAATGGATAATATATCTCATGCGCTCTTCAGTTGAAGCCTTTTGTGTTTCCCTAGTCGAGTAAGATTCGTTGTTTCCCTTTGTGGAGTCGAATATCTGTTGTCTCGGATGATTGTCGGATGCTTGCAATTTATCCTTTGAGTTGTCTTTCGTTTACCCGGATGCTTGGTATCGATTGTCTCTCTTTTGGTTAGTCACCTATTATATACTTCGGTATTTCTGGTGTCTTTTCCCTTCGAGTGTATTATTCACGGTCTGCCGGTAATGAATAATATATCTCTTTCACTCTTTGGTTGGAATCCTTTGATTGACCCTCCCCAGTAGAGTAAGATTCGTATTCTTTGTAGAATCGAATACCCATCCTTTAACCAGTTTGTGTTTTGGATGATGTGTGTTTTGGCATATATACCAACTCACATTTTCGGTAGATCGCCTATTATATACCCAGTAACCGGTATCCTTGGTGTTTCTTACCATGCGAGTTTATTATCTACGTTTTGACGATAATAGATAATATATCTCATGCGAGTATTCTTATCCACGGTCTGCCGGTAATGGATGTTATATCTCATGCGCTCTTTGGGTTTGTGTCCCCAGTTGAGTAAGATTCGTTTTCCCGTGGTGGATTCGAATGTCCATCCTGTAAGTTCAATTTGCTTTTTTCAAGCCCTCCTTTTGGATGATGAGTGTCTTGGCATATATACCAATTCACGTTTCGGTCGGTCACCTATTATATACCTCGGTATCCCTGGTGTTCCTTCCTTTTTGCTCCCTATTATGACCTTGGTCCCCTGCGGAGTCAGATTTGCCTGAGTTGATATACCTTTTTCAGGTCTTTCTCAGATGTTTGGGTTGACTGATATCTCTCACCCTTATACCGGTCTTAGATATTCATTCTTCCCGAGTTTGTTACCCTTATACCTGTGACATCTCATCCTTTGGCTTCCCCTAGGAAGTCTTGTCTAGATTTCCCCAGCGGAGTTGTATTGCTATTTGTGTTGCAGTATTGGTGTTATCCCCAATACACGCAGTTTGTGAGTCAGCTTGAGTCTTTCCAATGGGTGTGTTTTCCTTTGGAATTGCTTCTTTCCCCGGCTTGAGTCCTTTACTTCCCCAGTGAGGTCTCCAATCTGACTTCTGTTACCTCTTAATCAGAGTCGTGTCTGGCGCACATTGTGTCAGTTTTGTTTTCCCCAAATCGGAGTCGCGTCCTGCTCACGCGTTCTTTTTTCTTTTATTATCCCCAATAAGAATCCCCATGAGAGTCTTGTTAGAGTCTCTGTTCCTGGTGAGTGTATTACTCCGATGGATTGTCTTTTCTTCTGTGTGAACCATATATCCCCACAGAGTTTGTGTCTTTTTGCACGCATACATTTGCATCATGAGGTCTCTTAGGGACCAAAATTTGTCTCATTACTGTTATTTAAGCCCATTCTACCGCGTCGAGATGAAGATTTCTAAACTTCACTTCTCCGGCTAGAATGACCTTAAATAGGGGCATCTGTAAGACCCCAATTTTTGCCCTAAGATCCCTCATAGCTCATATCATATCATATCATAGCCTCAAGGATCATTGCATGCCTTAGCTTCCCTCCTAGTGGGTGGGTGCCTTGTGAGTGTGGTTCTTGATCACCAAGCATGTATTGCATTTGTATGTCATTGCTTCTCATATGTTTACTAACCAAAAGTACAAAAATATTGTCATCTAACCTTGTTTCTTGCAGCTGAAGCAATCATCAGTCAAACAGTCAAAATCAGCCATTGAGCTGGATGGTGACCATTCTTGAAGAATTTGGGCACCATGATCATTCATAAGAGATTCACATGACTTGTGATATCATTTGGAATCAAGATCTCATATGAAAGAGGCTTGAAATTCATCAGAACATGGCTCAGTCAACCAAAACCCTAGAAAAGTCAACTGTGGTCAACTGTGGTCAACTGTGCATTTAATCAGGAATTGGAAGGTGTGAGATGGTTGGAAATGTCTCATTCATGTCCATATGAGCCTCATTTGGCATTTCAAAGATCATCATTGAAGAATTTGAAGTCAGGCAAAAAGTTTCCCAAAATGGAAATGACCTGTAATTCTCACCTGCCCAAAATGGAAAGTTATGCTCCTCAAAATTACTTCATCATACAAGCTTCAAATCAAAATTTGTCCAACATGAAAGTTGAAGATCTTGTTCTTGCCTTTCCAAAAAGTCCAAGAACACTCATTTCTCATTTATGGTTGGCAAGATATGGTCAAATCATTTTCAGAAAATGCCTAAATTCAAAGTGGCATAACTTCCACATGGAATGGCCAAATTGGATGGTTCTTCTTTGAGCAAATCCTATTTAATATGTACTTTCATAATCCATCATCACATTTTGCCAAAAACCTTCACATGAAAAGGTCATTTTTCAAGTGTACTAATTAAAAACCAAGGGCAAAATGGTCCAACTTTCAAATTACATGGAATTTTGACATGAGACTTTTTTCAACACATCACATATGCCATTTAGAATTTGTGTGAACCAAGTTTGGACAGAAAAATTGGCTGCATAAGAGAAAGGGCAAAAAGGCCAAAATGCTTAAGTGAGCTTCATTTGCTAATTACCAATTTTTGCCTAATCATGATTAAGGAGTGGATTAAGGGCACATATAAAAGACTAATCCTAACAGAATTGCAAGGGGAATAATCACATTTTTCAGATCCAATCCAAAAAACTCACAAATTCTCTCAAAAATTCTCCAAGTTTCATCTTCACTTTTTCCATCAATTCTTCAAGATTTTGCTAATGCTTGTGCTAGTTGATGCTTGATTCTTCCTCTGCAGGTTTTGGATAATTTCTGTTTGTGAAGATTGAAACAAAATCGTGGCCAACTCCAACTGTTGCAAAGCCTTGAACATCAATGGCAGTTGGTGAATTTCGTTGATCCGTGCGTTCTTGAGCTGAAAGATCATCACCATACACCTTCCTAATCATCACACTCCATCTGTTTTCACAAATTGGAGCTAAACACGTGCCGATTCCACACTGCCACTTCAAGAAGGTAAGATTTAGAAGTCTTCGATTCTTGCAATTGTTGTATGGATTCGATAGATCTTGGAACGTAGAGTAGTTTGACGCTTGAACCATGCAATTTCATCCACTAATCATCGAGATATCGTGATTTAAAGATTGTATGACAAAACTTCTTTCGATCGGTTCTTTGCGTGCGTTAACCTTTAGACAAAATCGTTGCCATATTCGTAATCTACACTGAGAGACGGAGAGAACGGTATTTTGTTTGCGTATTTTCGTTGAAAAAAGTTCGTAACCGAAGCTGGACATGATGAACATGAGCACGCAGCGAAGAACAAAGAATTCTGGAAAAGTTTCCGCTATAGATCCGTTTCGCTCGCATGGCAATTCAAAAACGTGTTTGCCTCCAAATTCCACCAATCACGCGCTGACAACACATTAAAATGCTACACTGCCGTTTTGGACTGGCTTTGGAATATTACAAGTATGCCATTCGTGGCTTAATTAATTAATTAACTCATTAAAACATCAAATAATTATTTCAACATATTAACAAATCTTAAAAAATTCACATAAAATCCAATATTACTCCAAATTAAGTGGGAGTTTTTTTGTTGGATCCCATTTTTTCTCTAGAATTGTTTGGGCATAGTAGTGTAAGTTGTGCCTGGTAAAATTTTAGAATGGCTTATTGATTCTTGTCATGTGTGCTATTTTCATATGTTTTACCATTTTGATCACCAAATAATCATGCCTTATCCAAATTTAATGAAATTTCATATGATGATTCTTGACTCATGCCTGGAGATTTTGATGTATAATTTGTAATTTTTGGATCTCTGGATTGATAGATATGATTTAATCTTTTTGAGTGTGACAATATGTGTCACACTATGCTATGCTGACTTCATGATTTAATTTTCCATACTTATGCTTTGCCTATGGCCCTGATTTTTTGCATGAGATATCTTTTATATGTTAGGTTTCACCCTGATTTTTTTGTGGATTTAATTGATCCACTTTCTATTTGATTTGCATTTTTGATTGCTGTTTAGCATTTTTGGATTATGTCTTGGGTAGCAAATTTACATGTACTGTTAAATGCTCATTTCTTACCACATGAATATGAAATTTGGTGGAGTGCTTCCTAACATGTATAGCTTCAATTTTGCTTTGGTCCCATTCATTTCTAATTTGATCTCACTGTTTTACCATTGATTGAAGTTGGTGTACATTTTTGTGACCTAATTTGGTTGTGTTTTTGCATGCCTTAACATGTTGATTTAATTCCCATAGTTCCTTTTGTCCAAATGGCATGAAAATTGATGTGTAGCTCATTGAATGTCCTCTGTTTAGGATATAATTTTTGTAGAATTTATGGAGCTGTTTTGATATATTTTTTGATTGAAATCATTCTGGTTGTTCATATGTGATTCAACTTTGCTCACTTTGTCTTAATTTGTGCATAAAATGAAATTAGTGCATAGTTTGGATGTGAGACCAATTGGGACCTCTTCTTATTTGAATTATCTTGACTTTGATCATGATTCACTTGCTGTTTTACATTTTTTCCCTCCTTTGGACCCTAGGCTTGTCCTAGTGGTCTTGTTACTCATGTTTGAGTTTGACTTTGACTTTTCAGGTTAAGAAGCTAATGCCTTAAGGAGGTTGATTCATAATTGAGTTGTTTCATTTGACCATTGTGTACTAATTTGTTTGTGTTGTAGGGTGCTTGGTTCACTTGGACTTGGTGCTATGCACATTATTGTTTGATTGTTGATTGATTCTTATGTTGTTGTTTTGTTTATGTTGGGATGCTGATTATATTTGATTGATTTCAGGTACCCTTAGTTGCTCAGTTCTCTTAAGAACTTGCATTGCTTTGCTTGTATAGCATTTGCATTGAGGTATATCACCTTCTTCTTCATGTAGTCTGGAAGACCTGGCTCGTTACTTAGCCAGGCAACTGTCTGAAGTCCTCCTTAAGAGGCAATGTTTGTGATTGTTTATGTTTGTCCCAAGCAGGAGAAGTCCTTTAAATAAGGCAATTGGTGGATATAAGAGATATGTAGCCTATCTCCCACTATTCTGTGAGTCTTCTCCTTGCTCCCATTACATGGTTGTAGCATTGAGATCCAAACCCAAGATCTATCGAGTCTAAAATGTGGAGAGAGTTCCATCTTTCTGAACTCCCACCTCTTCTGATATTCAATACTCTCTCTGACCAGAGATAAGAGTGATGAGGCACACCCCTCATATCCTTTCATCTGCTTCACCTTAGCCCCTCAATGGTAAGGTTAAGAGCAACTTGAACCCTATTCCAGTTGGCTTTAATGCCTCACCCTTTTGCTTGAGCCTCATTGAATGGTTATAGTGTGTGCTACTTGAATTTATGTGATTGATTACTTGATTCATTTATACATGATTACTTGATTGCCATTGTGCATTTACTATCATTGATTGCCATTGTGCGTTTATCATCTTTGTTTGCCATTAGTGCATGATCATTTCATTTGTCCTTGTGACATTGATGTTTTCCCATTGAGGATAATTGTAAGTCCATATTGATTGGCTTTTGTTCCTATGACATGGAAGGGATAGAGTGTAAGACCATTTCATTGGTCACTCATATCCTCTTTGCTCTTGGATTGAGCTTGTTGTTGTATGTGAGGGTTCATTGTAAGCCCATGTAATTTGGCATTTGTTTTCCTATGATCATATGTGGAGGTTAACCTAAGTCCAGATAGATTGGCAGTTGACTTCCATGTTTTGTTTTTGTTTTGCTTTGTGTGAGATTGGAGTAAGACCATTTATTGGCATCCGGTATCATTGGTTTATTTTAGGAGATTGGTGTAAATCCATTTATTGGTATCCGGTATCCGCTTTTGCTTTTGTGAGATCGGTATAAGACCATTGATGGCATCCGGTATCACCTTGCTTTTATTTGCTTACTTGTTTTGTTGCCTCACTCCTAAGGACACACTTGAATCATCTTCTATATGATTTCAAGAGGTGAACTTCTAGGAAGTTTTACACTTCATCCACACCCTTTTTGTTTCAAACCCCTTTTCACTTGTTGACTTTTTCAAACTTGTAAATCCATGTTGTGCAAACATTCTCATCCTCTTTTCAAATTAGAAACTTGGACCTTAAGTCCATGATTTTTCAAACTTCCTTTCATAACACTTCTTTGAATCAATATAATCATACTTTGACCATCCTTTTGTGAATAATCATAATCCATTAATCCAACTCATTCAATTGTTTTGTGGCTTTGTCCATGCTTGTTAAGTTTTCATGCATTAGCCATAGGTTTGATTTATCCTAGTTGGTTGATGTTAACCTCGCCTATTTGTCCTTAGTTGATTGAATTGTAAGTCTTCCTTGCTTATTATAGGGTTAACCCCTCACTAGCAAGTGGAAGCTTTTCTCACATGGTGGACTTGTTGTTTCATAAGGTTGAGTTTTCTCCCGTGGATAACGTAAAGCCTTAGCGCTATTGTTTTAAAATGAACTCACAAATGTTTTGGAAATTTTTTAGCCGAACTACGGCGTTTTGATCCTTACCTTTGATGGAAGGTACGTAGGCAACGGGTTCATCCGTTCAAACACAAAAATAACTAACTTGTACATTCTTTTCTCATCATCCCACTCATGTTTGCACAATATGTCATAAACAAATAAACATTTTTTATACAACAAGTGTGAAAAGGGCTCCCTAGGAGTACCTAGGACGTGATGGGTGCCTAACACCTTCCCATTGCGTAATTTACCCCTTACCCAGACTCTCTGATCTTTTATTGGTTTTCTACGTGTAAAACTTCTTAGGTTTTTGTTCGCTTTTTAACCAGTCCTTAGGATAAATAAAAGTGCGGTGGCGACTCGAATTCATTGTATACTTTGCTTATGGTTTAATCAATAAATCATATAGCGACGAATACACCGCTACACAGCCCAATCAGCATCACAATACCCAGATAAGACAGGCTCAGAGCCATGAGAGTATAGCATACCATAGTCACACGTCCCATTGACATACTTGAGAATCCTCTTGACTTGATTTAAGTGGCTCACTTTGGGTTCTACTTGGTATCTAGCACACACTCCAACTGCATAGGAAATATCAGGTCTACTGGCAGTTAGATATAGTAGACTACCTATCACGCTTCTATACAAGCATTGATCAACACTGGGACCTCCATCATCTTTGGTTAACTTCAAATGAGTAGGTGCAGGAGTTCTTTTGTGCCTAGCATTATCCATACCAAACTTCTTAACTATGTTTTTGGCATACTTGCTTTGGGAGAGAAACATAGACTGTTCCATTTGGTTGACTTGCATTCCAAGAAAATAAGTCAGTTCCCCAACCAGACTCATTTCAAACTCAGATTGCATCTGGTGAACAAAATGTTTCACCATTTGCTCTGACATCCCACCAAAGACAATGTCATCCATATAAATTTGGGCAATCATGATTTTGCCATCTTCATCCTTCACAAACAAGGTCTTATCTATCCCACCTTTTCTGTACCCATGAGAGGTCAGAAATTCAGTCAACCTTTCATACCAAGCTCTAGGTGCTTGCTTCAACCCATACAAGGCTTTCCTCAACTTGTACATATGTTTAGGTTGGTTAGGATCACATAACCCTTTGGGTTGTTCCACATAGACTTCTTCATTTAAGTAGCCATTTAAAAATGCACTCTTCACATCCATTTGGAACAATTTGAACTTCAGAATGCAGGCCACACCTAACAGCAGCCTGATTGACTCAAGTCTAGCAACAGGTGCAAATGTCTCATCAAAATCAACCCCTTCAACTTGAGTATATCCTTGAGCCACTAGTCTTGCTTTATTCCTAGTGATTACTCCTTTCTCATCAGACTTGTTCTTGTAAATCCACTTGGTACCAATGATGTTAGTCCCTCCAGGTTGTGGAACTAGCTCCCATACTTCATTCCTTTTAAACTGCTCCAGTTCATCTTGCATGGCATTGATCCAATATTCATCAGTCAGGGCTTCTTTCACATTTTTTGGTTCAACCTTGGATACAAAACAGGAATTTGAGCTAATTTCCCTTGATCTGGTAGTCACACCACTATTGGGATCCCCTATGATAAGATCCTTAGGGTGGTCTTTCTGAATTCTGATAGATGGCACTTTGGTGGATGCATCTACCTCACATTCAGGAGGAGTCTCCTGTACTTCTTCAGACTTGACTGGTATGTCTGTTGGAGTATCAAGGAATGTTCCAACATCCTCTATGACATCGAATCCTTCCTCTTTATCATCCACAATAACATTTATGGATTCCATTAGGACATTGGTCCTGGAGTTGAATACTCTGTAGGCTCTGCTGTTAGTTGAGTATCCTAGGAATATACCCTCATCACTTTTGGGATCCATTTTCCTTCTCTGTTCTCGATCTGTAAGAATGTAACATTTACTTCCAAAGATATGAAAGTACTTCACAGTGGGCTTTCTGCCTTTCCATATTTCATACAGAGTGGAAGAGGTTCCTTTTCTCAAGGTAACTCTATTGTGAACATAGTAAGCTGTATTCATTGCTTCGCCCCAAAAGTGCATAGGAAGCTTCTTTGCATGAATCATTGCTCTGGCAAATTCTTGAATAGTTCTGTTTTTCCTTTCAACTATCCCATTTTGCTGAGGAGTTATAGGAGAGGAAAACTCATGACTTATCCCTTCAGACGAGCAAAACTCATCAAACTTGGAATTCTTAAACTCCGTCCCATGGTCACTCCTAATTCGGACAACATAATTGTCCTTTTCCCTTTGAAGTCTGATGCATAGTTCTTTGAAGACATCAAATGCATCTGACTTTTCTCTGATGAAGCTTATCCAAGTGTATCTGGAATGGTCATCAACAACCACATAGGCATACCTCTTTCCACCCAGACTCTCAACCTGCATAGGTCCCATTAAGTCCATGTGCAAAAGTTCCAGAGTTTTGGATGTTGTAGGATGTCCCAGCTTAGGGTGTGACATCTTGGTTTGCTTGCCGACCTGGCATTTTCCACAGACTCTTAATTCATCAATAAGCAGCTTTGGGATTCCTCTAACTACTTCCTTGGATATAATCTTTTTCATTCCTCTTAAGTGGAGATGACCAAGACGTCTATGCCACAACTTCACCTCCTGTTCTTCCTTGGCTGAGGAGCAAATGGTGGAAAAGTTTGAGACTTTAGGTTCCCACAGATAACAGTTATCTTTAGATCTGGATCCTCTCATAACTTCTTGATTATCTCCATTTGTCACAACACATAGCTCCTTAGTAAACTGAACATAGAACCCTTGATCACACAGTTAACTTATGCTGATGAGATTAGCAGTTAGTCCTTTTACTAACGGCACATTATACAGTTCTGGAACTCCAGTGTTGTCCAGCTTACCCACACCTTTGATTTTTCCTTTAGCACCATCACCAAAGGTCACATAACTGGTAGTGTGAGGTTGTATATCCACCAATAAATTCTTCATACCAGTCATATGTCTTGAGCAGCCACTATCAAAGTACCAGTCATCTCTGGTAGATGCCCTTAGAGCTGTGTGAGCTAACCTAGCATACCATTGTCATTTCTTGATGGGGGCATTATGCTTATATGCCTTATGCTTAGGTCTGACATGGGGGGCTTGGTTAGGATAACCATGCAGCCTGTAGCAGAAGGCTCTTATATGACCAAACCTACCACAGTAGTGACATCTCCATATCTGAAACTTCTTCTTCTAATGGTTACTCATCCTGGTTCCCTGATGTTGAGACATTGGGTGTGACCTTCGCTTGAATTTCTGAACTTCAGCCTTTGAGCGTTTGAGTTCAGCTGAGGATTTCTTCACAAAGCCTAAACCAGACATGGTTCCAGACTTCTGTCCCACCTTTAGGATCTCTTCCAAGGTGTCCGTTCCTTTATTTAGCATTCTGATAGATTTCGTCATTTGATCTAGCTTGGAGGTCAGCAATGTTATTTCACCATTTAGACCATCTATGACTGTCAGATGCTTCTGTTTCTCATCCTCCAGCTCCTTGATGAGTTTCTTCTGCTTTTCTCCTTGTACACGCACTCATGTACTTGTGACACATAGCTCCTTATATGATGCAGCAAGTTCATCAAAGGTCAGTTCATCTGCACTTGAGTCATCATCAGTGGCACAAATGCTAGTTAGTGCAGTGACATGTTTAGCAGATTCTCCTTCAGATTCACTCTCAGACTCTCCTTCAGACCATGTGACAGATAGTCCCTTCTTTTGCATCTTGAGGTAAGTGGGACATTCGGCTCTAATGTGTCCAAAACCTTCACATCCATGACACTGGATTCCCTTGCCTTGGTTGAACTTTTCTTCAGAAGTTGATCTTTTCCTGATGTCAGACGAGATGTTCTTGACATTTGGTCTCCCTTTTTGATCAATCTTCTTCACGAACTTGTTGAACTGTCTCCCAAGCATGGCTATGGCTTCTGATATGCTTTCATCACCTCCAGTACATCCTGCTTCTGAATCCTCTTCAGCATTTAATACAAAAGCTACGCTTTTGTTCTTCTTTTCAACATTCTCACACACGCCCATTTCAAAGGTTTGGAGAGAACCTATGAGCTCATCCACCTTCATATTGCAGATCTCCTGAGCTTCTCCTATAGCAGTGACCTTCATGGCAAATCTCTTAGGTAATGACCTGAGAATCTTTCTTACAAGTTTCTCTTCAGCCATTTTCTCACCTAAGCCACCAGAGGTGTTGGCAATTTCAAGAATATTCATGTGGAAGTCATGAATAGTCTCATCCTCTTTCATCCTCAGATTTTCAAACTTGGTGGTCAGCATCTGAAGTTTAGACATCTTCACCTTGGAGGTACCTTCATGAGTTATCTTGAGGGTATCCCAAACTTCCTTAGCCAGCTCACAGTGTTGCACCAGTCTGAAGATGTTCTTACTTATTCCATTGAACAATGCATTCAAGGCCTTAGAATTTCCAAGAGCTAATGCCTCTTGCTCCTTGTCCCATTCTTCTTCAGGGATTTGCACACTGACTCCATCTTTACCTGTCTTCATTGGATGTTCCCATCCTTTGTTGACAGCTCTCCAGACTTTGCTATCTAGAGACCTTAAGAAGGATATCATACGAGGCTTCCAGTCATCATAGTTAGAACCATCCAACATGGGTGGTCTATTTGAGTATCCTACATCCTTGTCCATGGTACGAGAAAGTAACTTCCCTAGATCTCACCCAGAAATTAACAGGCAGGGTGCCTGCTCTGATACCAATTGAAATTCTAGTTAACAGACTTTCGATGTCACACGGGATGTTATGACATCCAATTCTGCGCAGACAAGAATTATGCAGAACCTAAAAAGTAAGTGCAGTAAATAATCACAAGGAATTGTTTACCTAGTTCGGTCCAACATGACCTACGTCTGGGGGCTACCAAGCCAGGGAGGAAATCCACTATTAGTAGTATTAATTCAGACCTTAAACCAACTGTTTAACCCTATCACTTAATACCTACCAATGCAATTTCAATCTTACACTAAGATCAGAATTCCTACTCACTCCCCCTCAATCACCTCAGTGATTACAACCTTTAATTAAGATTAAAGATAATTATGAAGTCACACTTCAAACAACTCTTGATTATGCTTAACAGCTTTAATCAAGATACACAACACTCACGCTTAAAAGCTTAGAGTGACACAACACTTACAACTCAATGAACACCCTAGTCCAATGCAATCATCTAGGTGATAATTGCTTGGCTCACAAGATACGCCTAATACAAGACACACACAAACATACAACAGTGAAGTATATGAAACAATAAAATCTTCACGCCTAAAATCCCCGAGTTCTGAATGAAGGATAGCCATCCTTTTATATTGCAGCACTTGGGCCTTGTACTTGTATTTCCTGAAATTAAGGTCAAGCAAGTTAACCTAATTTCCACATCTTAGGGTACTAAAAATAGGCTATTTGTTAGGTTCATTAATTGTAGCTTAGTTGTTAGTTTCCTAGATTTTAGCTCAGCTGTTGAATTCCTGAAGAATAGCCTGAGAAAAATGCTGAAACAGAAAAACTAAACAACCTACAATTTAGCATATGCTGTCAGGAATGAATGTCATAACATTCAGTTTGACGTCCACGTCATAGACCATATGCTAAGTCTGTTTTTCCTGAAACCAGACTGTACAAATTTGTTGTACTGTATAGGACCAATCCGTCCATACTTCAGTATCAACTTACATTAATAAATGTCACAATATCCAATTTGACATTTACACATAAGGCCTTATGCCATGGTTTGTTGTTCTCCTGAAGAAGAGACTGAGATACATACTGAAGTGTAGCAGAAAACCAACCTGCCTATTATTCAGTATATGCTGTCAATGATGAATGTCATAACATCCAGTTTGACATTCAGACAGTAGGCCTTGTGCCAGGTCTATTATTCCCTTGATAAATAGACTGAAAATAAATACTGAGTTATAGAAGAACACCAATTGTTCTATTCCTCAGTATCTGTTGACAGGGATGAATGTCATAACATCTAGTTTGACATTCAGTAAGTCCTGTATTAGCTAAACCTGCAGCATACTACTCAAGTATGTCATGACATCAGTTAAGACATCAGAGTACAGTTAGGTGATCTAACACACAATGCAGTCAAACAAACATCTCCACAGCATGTCATGACATCAGTCAAGACATTAGAATCCAGCTAGTGTTTTACCATAAAATGCAGCCAATCAAACATCTACATGGATCGTAATTATCATGTCAATCATCAAGATCATGCAAGGGATATGGCATACGAGTATCATGGTCAATGTCAAAACATGTCAAGCATAAGTACAAAAGTCACATGAGTATAGACAAGATAAACTAATCAATCATGAACATGTCAAGACAAAGCAAACTCATAAGTAATGGACAAGCATTAAGATGAAATAAAATCTGAATCATGTTCTAAAAAAATATCAAGTGCTCAAGCATGAACAAGTATCAAGGCATCCTCTATAAGCATCAAGTTCAAGCCAACCAAGACATTAGGATTTCCATGAATTTAGGTTTTTGTATGAATCACGTTTCTAACAATTTCAACGAAATAGGATTCAAAAAAATCATGACATGAATAAATGGATCAAGGCCTCATGGGGTTAGGATCAAAATGTCACCAAAATATTACATTAAGAATAAGTGTTCAAATCCATACAAACTAAGTTAAGAAAAAACACTTTTTTTTTATGATTTTTGAATAAGGAAATATAACTAAAATAAATAAATACTAAAATATTTTTTGGTCATTTTTTATGGGGTGAACATCAATCATTAAAGTAATATCTAATTTTTGGGGGGATTTTTATTAAATATAATAAAAGAAGATAGACCCTTAATTTAATTTATTTTAAACATATTTGTGATTTTTTTAATAAAAGAAACTAAATTAAAATATTAAATAAATAGAGCCAAAAAAATAATCCAACCTAATTTTATTATATTTTGATATCAAGAAAAATAAAATCAAATAAAAAAAAACAAATAAGAGATAAACAAAAATTAAAATAAATAAATAAAAGGCAAAACGTGGAAAAATAAACAAAGGAATAGAAAAAGGACTGGGGGGAGGGACGGACCCATAACCCTCACGATACTCAGACACGCCCTTTACCACTTAAGCGCACGCTCAATTGTGTAAACATAATCAAACCACACAAATAAATATAAAAATTGATTTTAAAAAATGCAAAACACACGGAATCAGAGTCATCTTCCTCGCGTTTCCTCCAAGCTTCATCAATGGAGCTTTGGAATTTTTGAAGCAAATATGGCGTGTGGGTACATTTTTTCATATTAAATTTTATGAGGAATCCAAATACGACATTTATTTTTATTAATTCAAACTTTATAATGCATAATTATGAAAAAAAACTTATGAACCCTAGAATTTCAAATTGATATTACATCGCATACATGATCAATCAATGCCCCAAACCCTAGAGCTTTCATTCCTCACATTGAAACAAGCATGAATGGCACAAGAATGATTAAAAATGATGCTCAAATGAGTGATTTGAAAGTGCATGAAAATGCACCTTGTAGGTGAAGATGGAGACTTTAATTCAAGCACTTTCGATGGTGGAAAAGGATCTCTTTCTTTAGCACCCTTGGACCTCCAGGAATGTATTGCAATGTATAGTTTTCTTTGAAACCTTCCCAATTCTTATGACCAATTCAAGTTGCAAGCTTGAATATGAGAGAGATGGATATGGTGATGGAGGTGTTTCAAATCAATTCCAGTGCATACAGAAGTTTGTATGAAGTGTATTGGTGATGATTCAATGGAAAAAACACCAAGAAATTGGAGAAAATATGGAATTCAAAAATGGAGTTTTTGAAATTTCAACAATGGAGTTTTTGTGTGAAACTTGGTGTGTTTAAGTTCTGAGCCCTTGATGCCCTTTTATAGAGGTTGGATTTTGATCTTAGAACTGAATGAAATTGATGATAGTTTGTCCATCAAGTTACAAAAAAAGGTTAATGGTGCATTATGGTTCCAAGAAAGCATGAAGTGATTAAGGGAGAGTAGGAATGATTTTCCTAAGTTTAGGGGCCTTGCTTCTGTTGTTCAGATAGAGTAAGATCAAAGCAAAATCTATTTACAAAGATCCAAGTGAAAGTAATTGATAAAGTGATCTTTATTGAAATGACAATGAAGCTTTATGGCAAAATGATCCATGAATGGTATATTGTTTGGATAATGGTCCAAGCCCTTATGTAATGCATCAATGGTTTGTGTAAAACACTCATTATATTGAGATTTAGAAGCATCATAGGCTACAAAGTAAGATCTTGAGGTTTGACTTTGGTTTGAACATACAACTTCACATGAAAATGGAGTTTCAATTTGGCCTAACATGGTGATTTTCCTTCTTCGAAACTCCTAGCTCAAGTGTGATAACATCATGCCAATGGGATCTTTGGGAATATTTTCCCATCCTCTATAAATTTCATGTTGGACATTTGAAGAGATTCAGGTTAAACACTTAGAAAATTTTCCAAGTGTTGGACAATTTTACAACTTTGAGATCTCATATTCATCACTTCATTTCTTGCAATACTTATGATATTTTTGGTTCATCCCTTCTACAAAGTTTAAGTATGGAACATCTTATACGAGTACATCCTTTGAGAACGAAAAATGATGGCTTGAGTAAGAAGTTACAAACTTGTAAAGTGGGCTTCATGAACATGCAATTTCGTAACTTGGAGAAAATTTTGAAAATCCTAAATTTGACATTCTTTAGATTTTTATTAATTTTATTGATTTAACTTGATCAAATGCATTCATAAATCATATTTTCATGATTCTTGACTTGAGAAAACCATGGTTGACCAAAAAATCTCAAAAGTTAAACTTTGACCTTGAGAAGTTAACTTTTCATCAAATGAATTCCAAATCTTCAATGATCAATGTATCAAAATTATTTAGCCAATTTAAGAACATGAATGGATCATAATGAAGCACTTGAGGACCTTGAATCATATTTTAAACCATTATTTCATGTCTTGGTCAAAAAGTTAACATCAAAGCAATCTTGATCAAAACCCTAATTTAGGCATCAGATGAATTTGGAACTTGTTGATCTTGAATGAATGCAATCTTGAACTTGATTATGATGAATGGAAATCACTTGACTATTGTGAATGAATGAGAATCTTGAATTACTGAGGAATGCCTATAATCTTTACTAGTCAATCACTTGAGCTCTTTAAACTAACACACCTACCTTGTGAAAGAATCAAACAAGACAAAACATATTTTTGTATTTTTGAATGGTTAGAGATATGAAATGATGTATGAGATCTTTTGCTGATATAAAATGATGTCAAAAGATTTGGGATCTTAGGGGTCAAAAATTAGAGTATGATAGATTCCCCTATTTAAGTTTCTTCTATCCGGAGATGTGAAGATTGAAATCTTCATCTCGGCGTGATTGAAGGGACTTAAATACTAAAATGCATAATTTTTTGCCCTAAGATACCGCAAAAGTGTTTATGACATGATATGAATGCAAGGCTTTGACCTCAGTGGGGAATAACAACAAAGTAAATCCACTAGGGGAACAAGGAGAATGCAGGATACACTGGCTTTTACTAAAGGTGAACTAAAGCCTTTCACTGGGAAATAGAGACAAATAATGTACTAGCCTTTACTAAAGGTATGCAAAAGATACCATGTCTCTCAGTGGGATACAAATTCAAATGCACCAACTTTTACTGAAGGTGGAATAACAAACACTAACTTTTACTATAGGAAGAATAAAGATACCATTTTTAACAACCGATACCAACTTTTACTGGAGGTAGAATTAGAATATCAATACCAACTTTTACTGGAGGCAGAGATAATGAATCATACCAACTTTTACTGGAGGCAGAATAAAGATACCATCTTTAACAATCGGTACCAACTTTTACTAGAGGTAGAATTAGCAGATCAATACCAACTTTTACTGGAGGTAGATAAGCTTTTCAAAAATGAGTTTGAGCTTCTTATTTAACCAAGTATCCTACTTAGAAAGGGTAATAAATTTCCCAAAAATTGTTGGTCTTCTCCAGGAACGGGTCACAGTTTCTTCTTTGACCAAATTTTTCACTCGGAAAGGGTAACAAACAAGCTCCTTAAAAAGGTAACTACTTACTTGTAAAAACTTAACAACGAACTATTATTATCTGGAAGAAATTAACCATTCATTGGAGGAATAACATCATATCTAGAAATACTTCATTGGGGATTAACAAACTGCTCAAGAGAGACTACCATTTTCCACCCTGTAGCGGTGTATTCGTCGCTATATGATCTATTGATTAAATCATAAGCAAGGTATACAATGAATTTCGAGTCGCCACCGCACTTTTATTTATCCAAAGGACTGGCTAAAAAGCGAACAAAAGACTAAGAAGTTTTACACGTAGAAAACTAATAAAAAGATCAGAGAGTCTGCGTAAGGGGTAAATTACGCAATGGGAAGGTGTTAGGCACCCACTACGTCCTAGGTACTCCTAGGGAGCCCTTTTCACACTTGTTGTATAAAATTGTTATTTGTTATGACATAAATATTGTGCAAACATGATTGGGATGATGAGAAAAGAATATACAATTTTTATTGGGTTTGAACGGATGAACCCGTTGCCTACGTACCTTCCATCAAAGGTAAGGATCAAAACGCCGTAGTTCGGCTAAAAGATTTCCAAAAATTAGTGGATTCAATTTTAAACACAAGCCCTAAGGTCTTACGTTATCCACGGGAGAAAACTCAACCTTATACAAACAACAAGTCCACCATGTGAGAACAGCTTCAACTTGCTAGTGAGGGGTTAACCCTATAATAAGCAAGGAAGACTTACAATTCAATCAACTAAGGACAAATAGGTGAGATTGACATCAACCAACTAAGATAAATCAAACCTATAGCTCATGTGTGAAAACTTAGCAAGAATGGACAAAGCCAAAACAATTGAATGGGTGAAGTTAATTGATTATGAGTATGAAAGTAGAGTCGAAGTATGATTAAGATTAATTCAAAGAAGTATTATGAAATGGAGTTTGAAAAAAAGTCAAGGACTTGGGGTCCAGGTTTTTAATTTAAAAGCATGAAGATGTTTGCACAATACTTATCTCAAGTTTGAAAGTAAGGTGTGAAAAGGTTTAGGACAAAATGGGGATGAATGGATGAAAATGGAATGTAAAACTTCTTAGAAAGTTCACCTCTTGAAATCATATAGGAGATGATTCAAGTGTGTCCTTTGGAATGGGCAATGAGCAATAATAAAATAAGCAAACAAATGATACCGGATGCCACTCAATGGTCTTACTCCAATCTCACAAACAAAAGCGGATACCGGATACCAATAGATGGATTTACACCAATCTCCTAAAATAGAAATGGATATCAGAGGCCACTCAATGGACTTACACTAATCTCCTCAACAAAGAAATGAAAAGAAAGTGGATACCGGATGCCAATCTATCTGGACTTATACCAATCTCCAACAACAAAGACAACATTTGGATGTCAGATGCCAATTTATCTGGGCTTATTCTAACCTCCAACATATGATCATAGGAATACAAATGCCAAATTACACGGACTTACAATTGTATCCTCACATACAATCAAACAAAGCAACTTATGATCATAGGAAAGCAAATGCCAACTTACAGGGACTTATAATTGCATCCTCACATACCATTAAACAAAGCAACTTATGATCATAGGAAAGCAAATGCCAACTTACAGGGACTTATAATTGCATCCTCACATACAATCAAACAAGTGCATCAAGCAAAGAGATGAGTGGCCAATGAAATGGTCTTATACTCACTTCCATATCATAGGAACAATGGCCAAAGGATGGTCTTACAATTATCCTCAATGGGTAAACAACAATGATATGATGTCACAAAGACAAATGAGATGATCATGCAATAATGAGCAATTAATGATGATAAATGCATAAAGCATGCAAGCAAACATGTGCATATGAAGATAAGCAATCAATCAATGAAGTCATTCAGCACACACTATAACCAAACAATGAGGCTCATACAAAAGGGTTAGGCATTGAAGCCAACTGGAATGGGGTTAATGGTGCTCTTAACCTTGCCATTGAGGGACTAAGGTGAAGCAGATGAAAGGATATGAGGGGTGTACCTCATTGCTCTTATCCCTAGTCAGGGAGAGCATTGAATATCAGAAGGTGTGGGAGTTCAGAAAGTAGGAACTCTCTCCACAAGTTATTGACTCAATAGATCTTGGGTTAAGATCTCAATGCTACAACCATGTAATGGGAGCAAGGAGAAGACTCACAGAATAGTAGGAGATAGGTTGCTTATCTCTTGGATTCTACCAATTGCCTTATTTGAAGGACTTTTCCTGCTTAGGACAAATGTAAACACACACAGGCATTGCCTCTTAAGGAGGACTTCAGACAGTTGCCTGGCCAAATAACAGGCCAGGTCTTCCAGACTACATGAAGAAAAGGGATTATACCTCAATGCAAATTGCTATAAAGCAAAGCAAAGCAAGTTCTTAAGAACTAAGCAACTAAAGGTACCTGAAATAGTCAAACAGAATCAGTACACAGCTCAAAGTTTAAATCAAAAGGAGATAAGATCAACAATCAACACAATTGATTAAAAGGTGCAATGCACAAGACTCAAAGCTTGTGAACCAAGAAACCTACAAAAACAACAAATTAGTCATGATAAACAATCAAGCTTAATCAAATTTGTATGATCTCTTTGAAGCAATGTTGCTTAACCTGAAAACATGAACTCAAACATAAGCAACAGGACCACTAGGACAAGCCTAGGGTCAAAAAGGAATGAGAAAGTCAAAACAGCAAGTGATATCCAATCAAAACCAAGTTTAAACAATCAAGAAGCAAACTCAATTGGTTTCATGTTCATATCATGCATCATCATCATTTCATAAACAAATTAGGTCAAGGCATGGCATATAGAAGCTCATAGAAGTCAACAGCAAGACTTAACTTAAAACCAATCATAAACAATTCCAAAAATCATCAAATAATTCATGATCAATCATAATCCATAACATGACATGCATATCAAATTTCAGCTCAATTGGATCATGGGAAGATAGTCAATGAAAATCAGAAAGTCAAAACAATTTCAAGCATGCTCAAAGAAGTCAACCAAACATGCATCAACTTCAAAAATTCATAAATCAGGGACAACATATGAGAAATAAATGGGATTAAAACCATGGCAAAGCTTAAGATGTCCACTAATCACATATCAAATTTCATGTTTGTTCAATTAAGTATGAGAATTTCACAAATGATATGGCATGATGTGTCACAAAAAGTCAACATAAGACCAAACAGGGGAGAAAAATCTCAATCAATTGGAAAATGTCATGAACAAATCCCCAAAAAATCACATGTAAACTAGACATCCAAGAGTACATTCATGCAAAAATTCAGAGCATTTTGAGGTCAAGAGGCATGGTAATAAAAATCATCAAGTTGCACATCAATGGTGTGACACAAATTGTCACACCCTAATTCAAAAAATCATAACTCACAATCCAGATAAGATAAATTCACAAACTCTATACCAAAATCACCATGGATGTGTCTAGTTTGTGCATAAAAAATTTCAGGGTCATTGGATAAAGTGTCACTATTTCACAAATGATTTGGTAAAAGGTACAAAATATTGTCACATGTTACAAACCCTAATACCATTAAAAATCCACTTATCCAAAAAATCAAGAAAAATCATGATAAATAAGTAGAGATCAAGCAGAGCACAATGCAAAAATTTTCATGAAATTTGGATCATAAATGGATGAGATATGATTTTTGCAAGTTGGTGCATCAAAGTGAAATAAATATTGAAACAAAAACATGAAATAATGGATTAATTGGGCACGATGGCAATTTTGTAAATAATGGAGCCGGTTAATGAAACGCGGCGTTTTGGCCAGGCAAACGGAATGTTTTGATTGGTTCATGCTAATGCAACAGTAACCGGCTCATGCAACCACGTGAACAGTTCTGGGAAATTAGGGTTCTTCCTATACAGTGCATGTTCATCCCCTTCCCCAAATCGTGAAATTCAAAATGCCCAGAAATGGAAATTGATTACACTATCATGATCAGCAAACATTGTACAACACAAATCCATCACTCATTTTCAATGAATCATGCTAAGTAACACAAATCGAGCAAAAACAACAATGCACAACCAAAATTCATTTCAGCATAACTCCCTAGTTACTCAACCATTTCATGTGATTCAAAGCTCAAAATGCTCATGGAATGGAGATCTATAAGAAGCATGTAATGGTTTGGTAAATAATGAAACTCGAAAACTTACTTGATTTTGAAGAAAAGAATGGAACAGTGATGATTTGGTTTCAAATGCTCAAAACAGTCGTTGCTTCAAGCTTCAAATGATGGATGATGAAGTTACTTTAGCTCAAGAAAGCATGAGATGGCTCAAACCAAAATCTGCCATTGATGTAGCTTCATGTAGCAGCAGCATGGTATGGCTTTACAGTTGATGTCTAAAACTTGAAATGGCTTAACAGAGGTTGGTGGATGAAGGCACAACAAACCAAACTCGGATTCCTTCAGGTTTTTGGCAGAATTTCCAAAATGAAGAAATGAGATTTTTGAGAGAAATGATTTTCTGTTTGTGTAATGAGGCTGCTAGGGTTTCAATTGGCAGAAAAAATGATATATATTTGCTGTTTTAAGTTGGATTAGTGAGAGCTAAACACAATTTAGTTTAATGAAGCATTTTGCTAAATGGCCACTTTGTTTCACATGGTGAGGTGTAATGGCAAGAGCACGAAAATGGGCTTGGCAACAAGTCATAAACAACATATCTGAACATATTTGAATGGCAAAATTGGTTGGGAATGGTTAATTTGAAACTTCACTTTTTCACCTCACTTGAAAATAAATCATGATAGTTCAAAAATGCCATTTTGATCCATAAGGTTTTGGTGCATGAGGGTTACATTTTTGGAAAGAGGAGGTCAAATGTGACTTGTTGGAAAAAACCCCACCAAATTTGGCCAAATGGTTTGAGAGATATGGCCTTTTGAAGTTCAAGAATTTTTGAAAATGAATTGATCATATCTTGCAAACCATACATGGGAATTGAGAGTTCTTGGACTTTTTGGAAATGGGAGAACAAGATATTCAACTTTCATGTTGGGCAAAAATTCATTTGAAGCTTTTATCATGATGTAAGTTTAGGATCAAGAAGTTTCCATTTTTGGCAGGTGAAAATTACAGGTCAAGTTTCTATTTTTGGAAATTTCTTGTCTGACTTCAAATTCTTCAATGTGGATGTTTGACATGTTGTATGAGGCTTGTATGGACATGAATGAGACCTCTCAGACCAAATCCCATCATCAAATCACTGATTAAATCCACAGTTGACCAAAGGTTGACTTTTCTAGGGTTTTGCTTGACTGAACCACCTTCTGATGAATTCCAAACCCTAATTCCTTGAGATTTTGATTCCAAATGATATCACAACATATATGAACTCTTGATTATTGATCATGGTGCCCAAATTCTTCAAGAATGGCCACCATCCACTGCTTAATGACTGGTTAGACTGATTGACTGATGATTGCTTCAGCTGCAAGTAACATGGTTAGCTGACAATATTTTTGTACTTTTGGTTAGTAAACATATGAAAGGCCATGATATACAAATTCAAAACATGCTTGGTGATCAAGAACCACACTCACAAGGCAACCTACCCACTAGGAGGGAAGCTAGGGCATGCAGTGATCCTTGAGGCCATGATATGATATGATATGGGCCATGAGGGATCTTAGGGCCAAAATTGGGGTCTTACAGATGCCCCTATTTAAGGTCATTCTAGCCGGAGAAGTGAAGTTTAGAAATCTTCATCTCGACGCGGTAGAATGGGCTTAAATAACAGTAATGAGACAAATTTTGGTCCCTAAGAGACCTCATGATGCAAATGTATGCATGCAAAAGACACAAATCTCTGTGGGGAATATGATTCACACAGAAGAAAAGACGATCCATCGGAGTAATACACTCACCAGGAACAGAGACTCTAACAAAACTCTAGTTAGGGATAGTAAGAGAAGAAGAAATGCGTGAACAAGACACGACTCTGATTAGGGAACAGAAAACAGACTGGAAACCTCACTGGGGAAAATAATTCCAAAGGAAAATAAATCCATTGGAAAGACACAAGCTGACTCCTGGGGAGAAGCAACAGGAAACTTCAATGAGGAAGCACAAGAAATGAGGTGTTACCGGTATAAGGGTAACAAACTCAGGAAGAAAGAATATCTAAGACCGGTATAAGGGTGAGAGATATCAATCAACCAACATCTGAGAAAGACCTGCAAAAGGTACATAAACTCAGGAAAATCTGACTCCACAGGGGGACCGAAGTCATAATAGGGAGCAGAAAGGAAAGAAACCAAGGATACCGGGTTGTAGGTATGTAACAGGTGACCGACCAAAGACGTGAATTGGTGTGTGTTCCAAAACACTCATCATCCTGAAGAGAGCGAAAGCAAACTTGTTTATAGGATGGATATTTGATTCTGTAAAGAATGCAACTCTTACTCAGTTGGGGAAACAAACAAAGTGTTCGACAAGAGAGTGCATGAGATATATTATCTATAGCCGTCAAAACGTAGATAATGTACTCGCATGGAAAGTTATCCTGAACCGGGTTGTAGGTTGTTTATAGGATAAAATCCGAAATCGTGAATTGGTTTGTGTTCCAAAACACTCATCACCCTGAAGAAAGCTAGAACAGCAGACTTGTTTATAGGACGGACGTTCGATTCCACAAGGAATACGAAACTTACTCTGCGGAGAAAACAATCGAAAGATTGACCCAAGAGTGCATGAGACATATTATTCATTACCGGCAGACCGTGAATAATATACTCGAAAGGAAAAGACACCAGAGATACCGAAGTATATAATAGGTGACTATCCAAAGACGTGAATTGGTATATATGCCAAAACACTCATCATCCGAAAGGAGGGCTTGAAAAAGCAAATCGACTTACAGGATGGACATTCGAATCCACAACGGGAAAACGAATCTTACTCAACTGGGGACACAAACCCAAAGAGTGCATGAGATACAATATCCATTACCGGCACACCGTGGATAAGGATACTCACATGAGATATATTATCTATTACCGTCAGAACGTAGATAATAAACTCGCATGGTAAGAAACACCAGAGATACCGGTTACTGGGTATATAATAGGTGATCTACCGAAAACGTGAATTGGTATATATGCCAAAACACTCATCATCCAGAACACAAACGGGTTAAAGGATGGATATTCGATTCTACAAAGAATACGAATCTTACTCGACTGGGGAATATCAACAAAGGACTCCAACCAAAGAGCGCATGAGACATATTATTCATTACCGGCAGACCGTGAATAATATACTCGAAAGGAAAAGACACCAGAGATACCGAAGTATATAATAGGTGACTAACCAAAAAGAGAGACAATCGATACCAAGCATCCGGGTAAACGAAAGACAACTCAAAGGGATAAATTGCAAGCATCCGGCAATTATCCGTCAACAAAGGAATATTCGATTCCGCAGAGGGAAATAGAGAATCTTACTCGACCAGGGAAACACGAAAGGCTTCGACTGAAGAGTACATGAGATATATTATTCATAGCCGTCAAAACGTGAATAATAACCTCGCATGGAAAATTATCCTTAACCGGGTTGCAGGTTGTTTATAGGATAAAATCCGAAAAGAAAGGCATCGGGATACCAGAATAGGTAGATAATGATGACCATTCAAAGGGAGCAACAGACATTACCAACAAGAGGGTGAATGAAAGAAGACTCGCTGGGATGCATTGATGAAGATCAATGATCCGGGGAACACAATCACTAACAAAAGGTGAAAGGACCCACTGGGGATAAAATTGCTAGCATACGACAATTATCCACAAAAGATTTGCTGGGGATATAAGTGTTTATCTGAGCAACTCATCCGAGCAAAGGAAACTCAACATCAAGAACTAGATGGAGAGAACCACAAATTTAGGGTTTACATCTACCGAATACGGGGTAGAAAACCAACAACTCCGCGTGGGGATAGAACAAATCACAAATCCGCACGGGAAACCAAAATAGGGTTTATAACAAACCACAAACTGCTGGAGAGCAGGAAAATAGGATTTACAACTACCGGTATGAGGTAGAAAACCAACAACTCTGGCTGGAGAATAAAAGGTGTATAACCACAAATTCTATCAAGAAAGCCAGGAAAAATAGGACTTATAACTACCGGTATGAGGGTAGAGGCCCTAAAAATTCCGCTAGGGAACAACCCACTGGGAAGCACAAGACTTTTGACAAATAGCCAATTCGGGAATAATCCGAAAAGACAGACTGAATCAGGACACATCCTAATGAGAATGTAACTCAAGTAGGAAAATCCATCCCAATATATGTGTTGGGAGGAAACGGAAGAAACCGTCATCCACGAGGATATATCTCAGTGGGGAACTGCAGAAGGAAAGACAACAGACATTTTCTGCTTATGGGGCTGACTCTATATGGAGAGATTTTAACGCCCGACATCTGCTTGGGGAGATCTGTAAAGAGATCTGTACCACCCAAAAGCAGGGAACAACAAACAAAGGATATATGGCAATAAATGCAACATGAATATCTGAATGTTTTATGAATATGCATGAATATGCGTGATTTATGTTTGATGAATGCTGACAAAACAGACAGTTCTAACACAAACAGGTCCAGGAACCAGACGCCCGGTATTATACTTCCAGGGGAAAAAACCAACTGGAGAGCCAATCTGCGGAGATCTACATGCTGTAAAGCAAAGATCTGCGGGTACTGCTGTAGAAGCAGAGGATCAGAGATATCAGGAAACAACCCAATCAGGGTACAGAAAGTCACAACGGGCAGAAGCAGCCACCAAGACAAATCTGTAGGGGAACAAGAGAAAATCTCAAAGTATCTGCAGGGGATCCCAGTATCGACTGAGAAGCAAAGGGTGCGTTGCATAAGCACGAACTATTGTAGAAGCAAATTCACACAACTCCGCTGGGGAACAACCCACTGAGGGAGAATGATATCATCCAAATAGAATCTAACTGCATGAGCAACTCTACTGGGGAAAAACTGTCGGCTACTCTCTTGGGGAACAAACCACTGAGGGAAGACAGATCACACAAGTAGATTCTGCAACAAACCACTCCGCTTGGGGAGAATACACATAGCAAACTGATCACAACAAGTAGATTCTGCAATATAAGCCACTCTACTGGGGATCACAAATAGTCAGGAAATCAATCCGTTCACTGGAGGCCAAAGCCATCATTCGACCATACTGGGGATTGAAGGAGTATTCAACAGGCAAAACTGCCACAACAAACAATCTGTAGACTAAGCTGAGGAAAAGATGGGTGCAATACTGGGATGTCAACCCAACCAACCAATGAGTAGGAAAATAAATCCTGCTCTGCTAAAGAGAAAAACTTTGATGGAGAGATAGCAACAAATCCGCAGACGACTTCGCCCGGGAAAAGGTAAAGTACCGGGTATCAAACCACTGACTTACCAAACCTTCAGAAAGAAAGCGATCATGCTGAGGAAACAGACAACTCCGCTGGCAACTGCACTGGGAAGAGTGACAACAACTCTGCTTGCGAATCCGATGGGGATATCAACAACAGCTCTACTCGTGACTGTGTTGAGGAGACAAATAAAGTCTAGGGATATCAACCCACTGGAGAAAGTGACGGGGTACCAAGATGACCAACCATCAACCGCCGAAACTTCTACAAGAAAACACCCATGCTAGGGAAGACTGCTGCTGGAGAAAACGAAGTCTTCAACAACACTCTGCCTGCGACTATACTGGGGAACAACCCCAACAACAAATCTGCTTGAGGAACAACCTCAACAAGGATCTGAAGAAAGAAGAATACCACCAAACTGGGCATATGAACAAATGTCTTACCTGTTGGAGATCATGCCACCCTCAGGAGAGCACTGAGATATTCTTGAGTATCCTTTCAATCTTGTGAATGTTCACTTTGTTTAAAATGACGATTCTTGAAAAATTTATTTGTTTAAAACAATGACATTTTATCAATTTAAAACATGCAAAACATTTGTTGAATTGAAACAAATAAGAGTGCAAATAATTGGATAAAAAGCTCAAATTGATTTGATGGAATGGTAGCCTGCAAATGGCAAGACTCCATAGATCTGTACAAATTTGAAATCAGTGATATATATTGAAAGAGGGCTACATTGAACATAATGATCCTTTCTCTACCAATTTGAATCTCGATGTATCCGAAGCTTCGGTTGACGACGAATCGAGAATCTTCTGACGAAATGACGATTGATGAACCAGAAAGTCTTGTCAGGATGCAGTCACTTGCCAAATCCCTAATTTTTGCCTAGATTGCCCCAGGGTGAGGTACTCAATCTAGCAGGATGCAAATATTCTCTTTTTTTTTAAGTCTCTAATTTTTTGCCTGGATTACCCTTGCGGGTTCTCCACCGAGACGCTCATTCTTGCCTAAGCCGCCCTTTCGGGTTTTCAACTTAGCGAGCTATTCTGTTTTTCATTTGCATATACTTTTTTTTTTAGGCAAAGTATCTCTTGACTGCATCCGAATTCACAGGACGAGTGAAATCCTCCCCATCCATTGTTGTAAGCATCAAAGCACTGCTGAAAAGGCTCTCTTAACAACATATGGACCCTCGTAGTTTGGAGTCCACTTGCCCCTGGAATCGGGCGCGGAAGACAAGACTTTCTTGAGCACAAGGTTACCTTCTCGGAATACACGAGGCTTGACCTTCTTATCGAATGCTTTCTTCATTCTCTGCTGATATAGCTGACCATGGCACATGGCAGTTAAACGCTTCTCTTCGATCAAATTCAGTTGGTCGTAACGACTCTGAATCCATTCAACATCAGTCAACTAGGGACTTGAGGGTATAATTTTTCTTTTTTCTTTTGGAAAAATTTTGAAAAAAACATTTCCTGATTTTTGATTTTTTCATTTTTTTCACCCTCTTTTTTCATTCTTTTTTTTTTTTTTTGATTGCATTTGCAATGCCCCAGTTTGACTGGTTTGCTGATTCTCATGATACAGCTGAATGAGCTTCCTTTGGTGCTCAAGAAGTCGGGTAATCTCGTCAGGAATCCCTTTCAACATCATCTTCCTCTGCTTCGAATACAAAGAATTCAAGATTAGGAGATGGCGTTGGATCATTATGTTCAATGGGTTTAGAAATCCCTGCATAATGATTTTGGATAATGAAAAACTTCAGAATTTAAACAAGCAAATCATTATGCAGATGAAAAATGCTTGCTTTTATTCTCGTTTTTATGGGTTTTTTGTGAAAACAAATGGAAGAACAAATGTTTAACGATGCATTAATTGAATGAAAACATCATTGTATTAAATGCTGCCAACAATGTCATCACTTCTCCTTTTGGCATGGGAGAAGGGTTTTAAACAAAGTGAACAAATCACGCTGATTTATGAATGACCGTAGGAACATCCACAGCGACCCAATTGTGGCAGACACCACCAGGAATGATGAAATTGTTCAGGTCCTCTGCATCCTCTTCCAAGATAGCAGCAGCCTCTTCTTCAGGTTGATCGTCATGGATGAATCCTCCACTTGTGAACAAACCTTGCTCATTATATGCCCCAGAACAGCCCGGGATCGTTTAACTAGGAATAAATCCATCAACAGCACTTGGTCTGGCAAATATCTCTCTGAATTCACAATCCTCTTGCTCAGGATGATCCATCAATCTGGCAGAGATGGCTCTGGTATAGTACCGACGAAGTGCGTCTTCAAAATAAATGAAGATCGCAGGGTCAGACCACAAGACGGGAGACCGGAACAAAACACCCGCTTATGCAAATGATGCATGAAGTGTTTATGCACATGCTTGTTTTTTGTTTCAAAGGAACCCGGGGGTTTTATTTGCAAACTTTGAAATATTTAAGCATTTTGATCATATATGAGAATATCTCATCAGATATATCAGGTGAAAAAATTTTCCCGGTTTTTTCATGTTTGAGAATTTTTGCAAATAAACTCCTTTGAGTTCCTTGAAAATTTTCTTTTTATCTGATGATATGGATGCAGATGAATGCATGAATGTATGAATGCAACAATCACACTCAAGGATCAAGCAAGTCACACCAAACAAAGGTCATGGGAAAGCTCATTGTATCCCTAATATCAATCATCCATTTTGGTGGATTTAGGTTTTCACCTTATCGACACCCAAGTTCCATTGATATTAACGGTACATGAACCGGCTCGGACATCCTTAATATCAACCAGCCGCTTTGGTGGATTTTAGGTTTTACACCTGATCCGGGTTCCATTGATATTAAGGTGTCTGAACGACTCAACCATGAATCACGGGTTTGTTGAGAGTCACGAGCATGGAGTCTCGGTTAAGAATCACCCAAAGGGAGTGTACTAGGGTTTAAACCTGCCAGACATGTTCTACCAGAGGTTCCCATAATCATCGTTCCATCTCTCGAATATTATCGGAGGAACGAATACTCGTATTCCAAGAATATTCTCAAGATAAACTCTCATGAGTGTAGTATCGCGTAACAATCGTATCAGAACTTACATCTGAACGACCTCCGCACTACGTTCCTAAAAAAATAGGCCAAGATGGGTTTGGTAAACTAAGGCCCTTGGCTTCTGCGGCACATGATTGAAAGAATAATGCCTAACCACAAATAACTTGTGTGACATTATTAATTCAACATGACCTCCACCAAGTGAATGGACTCGCAAGTCAACTGGCTAAGGAATACTCCACACCAGTCAACAAGACTATGCCATTCTCCTATCCTAGAGTGCACTCGAGTTCGGGTATAGAACTCATCTCACAGAGATCACCAAAGCAAACAGCAATTGTATATCAAGCAATCAAACATTACAATCAATACAGTTATCCCAAATCGTACAAAAATATGTCATATAACAAATAATAATATAGCACAACAAGGGTGAAAAGTAGGCAATACCACCAAGGATTGATTTCCCCAGCAGAGTCGCCACTTTTCTGTAGCGGTGTATTCGTCGCTATATGATCTATTGATTAAATCATAAGCAAGGTATACAATGAATTTCGAGTCGCCACCGCACTTTTATTTATCCAAAGGACTGGCTAAAAAGCGAACAAAAGCCTAAGAAGTTTTACACGTAGAAAACTAATAAAAAGATCAGAGAGTCTGGGTAAGGGGTAAATTACGCAATGGGAAGGTGTTAGGCACCCACTACGTCCTAGGTACTCCTAGGGAGCCCTTTTCACACTTGTTGTATAAAATTGTTATTTGTTATGACATAAATATTGTGCAAACATGATTGGGATGATGAGAAAAGAATATACAATTTTTATTGGGTTTGAACGGATGAACCCGTTGCCTACGTACCTTCCATCAAAGGTAAGGATCAAAACGCCGTAGTTCGGCTAAAAGATTTCCAAAAATTAGTGGATTCAATTTTAAACACAAGCCCTAAGGTCTTACGTTATCCACGGGAGAAAACTCAACCTTATACAAACAACAAGTCCACCATGTGAGAACAACTTCAACTTGCTAGTGAGGGGTTAACCCTATAATAAGCAAGGAAGACTTACAATTCAATCAACTAAGGACAAATAGGTGAGATTGACATCAACCAACTAAGATAAATCAAACCTATAGCTCATGTGTGAAAACTTAGCAAGAATGGACAAAGCCAAAACAATTGAATGGGTGAAGTTAATTGATTATGAGTATGAAAGTAGAGTCGAAGTATGATTAAGATTAATTCAAAGAAGTATTATGAAATGGAGTTTGAAAAAAAGTCAAGGACTTGGGGTCCAGGTTTTTAATTTAAAAGCATGAAGATGTTTGCACAATACTTATCTCAAGTTTGAAAGTAAGGTGTGAAAAGGTTTAGGACAAAATGGGGATGAATGGATGAAAATGGAATGTAAAACTTCTTAGAAAGTTCACCTCTTGAAATCATATAGGAGATGATTCAAGTGTGTCCTTTGGAATGGGCAATGAGCAATAATAAAATAAGCAAACAAATGATACCGGATGCCACTCAATGGTCTTACTCCAATCTCACAAACAAAAGCGGATACCGGATACCAATAGATGGATTTACACCAATCTCCTAAAACAGAAATGGATATCAGAGGCCACTCAATGGACTTACACTAATCTCCTCAACAAAGAAATGAAAAGAAAGTGGATACCGGATGCCAATCTATCTGGACTTATACCAATCTCCAACAACAAAGACAACATTTGGATGTCAGATGCCAATTTATCTGGGCTTATTCTAACCTCCAACATATGATCATAGGAATACAAATGCCAAATTACACGGACTTACAATTGTATCCTCACATACAATCAAACAAAGCAACTTATGATCATAGGAAAGCAAATGCCAACTTACAGGGACTTATAATTGCATCCTCACATACCATTAAACAAAGCAACTTATGATCATAGGAAAGCAAATGCCAACTTACAGGGACTTATAATTGCATCCTCACATACAATCAAACAAGTGCATCAAGCAAAGAGATGAGTGGCCAATGAAATGGTCTTATACTCACTTCCATATCATAGGAACAATGGCCAAAGGATGGTCTTACAATTGTCCTCAATGGGTAAACAACAATGATATGATGTCACAAAGACAAATGAGATGATCATGCAATAATGAGCAATTAATGATGATAAATGCATAAAGCATGCAAGCAAACATGTGCATATGAAGATAAGCAATCAATCAATGAAGTCATTCAGCACACACTATAACCAAACAATGAGGCTCATACAAAAGGGTTAGGCATTGAAGCCAACTGGAATGGGGTTAATGGTGCTCTTAACCTTGCCATTGAGGGACTAAGGTGAAGCAGATGAAAGGATATGAGGGGTGTACCTCATTGCTCTTATCCCTGGTCAGGGAGAGCATTGAATATCAGAAGGTGTGGGAGTTCAGAAAGTAGGAACTCTCTCCACAAGTTATTGACTCAATAGATCTTGGGTTAAGATCTCAATGCTACAACCATGTAATGGGAGCAAGGAGAAGACTCACAGAATAGTAGGAGATAGGTTGCTTATCTCTTGGATTCTACCAATTGCCTTATTTGAAGGACTTTTCCTGCTTGGGACAAATGTAAACACACACAGGCATTGCCTCTTAAGGAGGACTTCAGACAGTTGCCTGGCCAAATAACAGGCCAAGTCTTCCAGACTACATGAAGAAAAGGGATTATACCTCAATGCAAATTGCTATAAAGCAAAGCAAAGCAAGTTCTTAAGAACTAAGCAACTAAAGGTACCTGAAATAGTCAAACAGAATCAGTACACAGCTCAAAGTTTAAATCAAAAGGAGATAAGATCAACAATCAACACAATTGATTAAAAGGTGCAATGCACAAGACTCAAAGCTTGTGAACCAAGCAACCTACAAAAACAACAAATTAGTCATGATAAACAATCAAGCTTAATCAAATTTGTATGATCTCTTTGAAGCAATGTTGCTTAACCTGAAAACATGAACTCAAACATAAGCAACAGGACCACTAGGACAAGCCTAGGGTCAAAAAGGAATGAGAAAGTCAAAACAGCAAGTGATATCCAATCAAAACCAAGTTTAAACAATCAAGAAGCAAACTCAATTGGTTTCATGTTCATATCATGCATCATCATCATTTCATAAACAAATTAGGTCAAGGCATGGCATATAGAAGCTCATAGAAGTCAACAGCAAGACTTAACTTAAAACCAATCATAAACAATTCCAAAAATCATCAAATAATTCATGATCAATCATAATCCATAACATGACATGCATATCAAATTTCAGCTCAATTGGATCATGGGAAGATAGTCAATGAAAATCAGAAAGTCAAAACAATTTCAAGCATGCTCAAAGAAGTCAACCAAACATGCATCAACTTCAAAAATTCATAAATCAGGGACAACATATGAGAAATGAATGGGATCAAAACCATGGCAAAGCTTAAGATGTCCACTAATCACATATCAAATTTCATGTTTGTTCAATTAAGTATGAGAATTTCACAAATGATATGGCATGATGTGTCACAAAAAGTCAGCATAAGACCAAACAGGGGAGAAAAATCTCAATCAATTGGAAAATGTCATGAACAAATCCCCAAAAAATCACATGCAAACTAGACATCCAAGAGTACATTCATGAGAAAATTCAGAGCATTTTCAGGTCAAGAGGCATGGTAATAAAAATCATCAAGTTGCACATCAATGGTGTGACACAAATTGTCACACCCTATTTCAAAAAATCATAACTCACAATCCAGATAAGATAAATTCACAAACTCTATACCAAAATCACCATGGATGTGTCTATTTTGTGCATAAAAAATTTCAGGGTCATTGGCTAAAGTGTCACTATTTCACGAATGATTTGGTAAAAGGTACAAAATATTGTCACATGTTACAAACCCTAATACCATTAAAAATCCACTTATCCAAAAAATCAAGAAAAATCATGATAAATAAGTAGAGATCAAGCAGAGCACAATGCAAAATTTTCATGAAATTTGGATCACAAATGGATGAGATATGATTTTTGCAAGTTGGTGCATCAAAGTGAAATAAATATTGAAACAAAAACATGAAATAATGGATTAATTGGGCACGATGGCAATTTTGTAAATAATGGAGCCGGTTAATGAAACGCGGCGTTTTGGCTAGGCAAACGGAATGTTTTGATTGGTTCATGCTAATGCAACAGTAACCGGCTCATGCAACCACGTGAACAGTTCTGGGAAATTAGGGTTCTTCCTATACAGTGCATGTTCATCCCCTTCCCCAAATCGTGAAATTCAAAATGCCCAGAAATGGAAATTGATTACACTATCATGATCAGCAAACATTGTACAACACAAATCCATCACTCATTTTCAATGAATCATGCTAAGTAACACAAATCGAGCAAAAACAACAATGCACAACCAAAATTCATTTCAGCATAACTCCCTAGTTACTCAACCATTTCATGTGATTCAAAGCTCAAAATGCTCATGGAATGGAGATCTATAAGAAGCATGTAATGGTTTGGTAAATAATGAAACTCGAAAACTTACTTGATTTTGAAGAAAAGAATGGAACAGTGATGATTTAGTTTCAAATGCTCAAAACAGTCGTTGCTTCAAGCTTCAAATGATGGATGATGAAGTTACTTTAGCTCAAGAAAGCATGAGATGGCTCAAACCAAAATCTGCCATTGATGTAGCTTCATGTAGCAGCAGCATGGTATGGCTTTACAGTTGATGTTTAAAGCTTGAAATGGCTTAACAGAGGTTGGTGGATGAAGGCACAACAAACCAAACTCGGATTCCTTCAGGTTTTTGGCAGAATTTCCAAAATGAAGAAATGAGATTTTTGAGAGAAATGATTTTCTGTTTGTGTAATGAGGCTGCTAGGGTTTCAATTGGCAGAAAAAATGATATATATTTGCTGTTTTAAGTTGGATTAGTGAGAGCTAAACACAATTTAGTTTAATGAAGCATTTTGCTAAATGGCCACTTTGGTTCACATGGTGAGGTGTAATGGCAAGAGCACGAAAATGGGCTTGGCAACAAGTCATAAACAACATATCTGAACATATTTGAATGGCAAAATTGGTTGGGAATGGTTAATTTGAAACTTCACTTTTTCACCTCACTTGAAAATAAATCATGATAGTTCAAAAATGCCATTTTGATCCATAAGGTTTTGGTGCATGAGGGTTACATTTTTGGAAAGAGGAGGTCAAATGTGACTTGTTGGAAAAAACCCCACCAAATTTGGCCAAATGGTTTGAGAGATATGGCCTTTTGAAGTTCAAGAATTTTTGAAAATGAATTGATCATATCTTGCAAACCATACATGGGAATTGAGAGTTCTTGGACTTTTTGGAAATGGGAGAACAAGATCTTCAACTTTCATGTTGGGAAAAAATTCATTTGAAGCTTTTATCATGATGTAAGTTTAGGATCAAGAAGTTTCCATTTTTGGCAGGTGAAAATTACAGGTCAAGTTTCTATTTTTGGAAATTTCTTGTCTGACTTCAAATTCTTCAATATGGATGTTTGACATGTTGTATGAGGCTTGTATGGACATGAATGAGACCTCTCAGACCAAATCCCATCATCAAATCACTGATTAAATCCACAGTTGACCAAAGGTTGACTTTTCTAGGGTTTTGCTTGACTGAACCACCTTCTGATGAATTCCAAACCCTAATTCCTTGAGATTTTGATTCCAAATGATATCACAACATATATGAACTCTTGATTATTGATCATGGTGCCCAAATTCTTCAAGAATGGCCACCATCCACTGCTTAATGACTGGTTAGACTGATTGATTGATGATTGCTTCAGCTGCAAGTAACATGGTTAGCTGACAATATTTTTGTACTTTTGGTTAGTAAACATATGAAAGGCCATGATATACAAATGCAAAACATGCTTGGTGATCAAGAACCACACTCACAAGGCAACCTACCCACTAGGAGGGAAGCTAGGGCATGCAGTGATCCTTGAGGCCATGATATGATATGATATGGGCCATGAGGGATCTTAGGGCCAAAATTGGGGTCTTACACACCCAAAAGGAAATTCGGAGACACACAAGTTACTCAAATAAAGAGGCCACCACTTGTTGTCGGATAATAAATTCTGAAAATATAATATTGCTGGAGAGCACAATGCACAAAGCGCAAAATAAATTCACTTTCTATCTAGGGTTTTACTGCCTAGAGAGATTCAAAATCCGATTTGTCAGAGATAAAGTTCAATCCAGAAATAAACTGGAGAGAGACAGTCAAGCAAGACTCTTCCTAATGAGGAATAAACTCAATGGGGGAAACTAGAAAGGTTAAGTATTTTCTGCTTATAGTTGTCATTCTATTGGAGATGATATAGACACACTTGGGGAAAAGATACACTACTTCGGGATAAACACAAACAAATGAGCGGTCCCGTAAACATCGGGAAATGCAAATGCGCATAAATGACGTAAATATGAATGAATGGATCGATGCCATGTATATGCTGACAAAACAAACACAAATTAAATAAGTGATGACATCGGGGATGACAAAACAACACCAAGGTACAAAGACTCGGCCAATCAATAGGTAACCAACACTGGAGATAAAGCCAAAACGTAAAGTCTTTAGGTACAAGCCTCATTGGGGAGACAAAGATACTTCTCAAGAATCCAATCTTCAGCATTAATAACTTCCACTTTGGGATAAAATTTTTGTTGGGGATAAATTCACACTCAGCTGGGGATAACGTGTCAAAGCTCGGTTGATTCACAAGGGATATTACATGAACTACCTCTTCCGGGAGAATACTCAATTCCATATTTCGTGATTTATTCATCCTTGGAACAATGGTTGACATTCCCTTTTGTTTTTATAAATCTAGATAAAATACTTTGTCGTTTAAAAGTTTTAAAAACACATTTTGTTTCAAATATTATTATAAAAAATAAAATGAAATTCTGCAAGATAGAAATGAAACAAGAATTCCAACCATTAGGCAAAGGCTAAAATTTTATTGATAGAATAGTAGTCCGCAAATAGCGGGACTCTATGGAGAATTACAAAGTTAGAAAATGGTAATGAAAGGAAAAGGTTACATTAAAATACAATGACCACTATTCTCCCTAACAACTCTGAATATCGACCGTGTACTGCTATCAGTTGATAGTCTTTGATGAAGAATCGTTTGGAAAACAGTTGTTCAAGCGAGTCAGGACAAGCTAGATGCAGTTTACTTGCCATAATCCCTAACTGTTGCATAGATTTCCCTTTCAGGTTTTCAACCTATCAGGATGATTGTTTCCTTTTTTATGTCTCTAATTTTTGCCTGGACCACCCTTTCGAGTTTTCAGTCCACCGAGACGCTCATTCTTTGCCTAAGCCTCCCTTTCGGGTTTTCAACTTAGCGAGCTGTTATTTTTTTAGGTGAAATATCTTTTAACTACATCGACGTTGATAGGATGTGAGAGCTCTTCACCATCCATATTTGTAAGAATCATAACACCGCCGAAGAAGGCTTTCTTAACAACATATAAGCCTTCATAGTTGGGAGTCCATTTGCCTCTAGAATCAGGTCGAAAAGACAAGATCTTTTTTAGCACAAGGTCGCCTACTTTGATTTCTCGAGGTCATACCTTTTTATCGAATTCCTTCTTCATCCTTTTCTGATACAACTGACCATGACATAGAGTTGTCATTCTTTTTTCTTCAATCAAATTCAACTGGTCATGTCTGGTCTAACACCATTCTGCCTCAGTCAATTCAGCTTCCATCAAAACCCTCATTGACGGGATCTCAACCTCCACAGGGAGTACTGCTTCCATGCCATATACTAGTGAGAAGGGAGTTGCCCCTATTGAAGTGCTTATAGATGTACGATACCCATGTAGAGCAAACGGGAGCATTTCATGCTAATCCTTGTATGTAACAACCATTTTTTGAATAATCTTTTTGATGTTCTTATTGGCCGCTTCTACTGCACAATTCATCTTTGGTATGTAAGGAAAATAATTATGATGCTCAATCTTGAATTCATCACACAGTTCCTTCATCATTTTGTTGTTCAAATTTGACCCGTTATCAGTAATGATTTTGTTAGGCACACCATATTGATAAATAAGATGGTTTTGGATAAACTTCACTACCACCAGTTTGGTAACATTGGAATAAGAAGTTCCTTCGACTCATTTGGTGAAGTAATTAACAGCAATCAGGATGAACCTATGTTTGTTTGAAGCTTTTGGTTCTATCATGCCAATCATGTCAATTCCCCACATATAGAATGGCCATGGAGAAGAGATGACGTTGATAAGTGTCAGAGGCACATGAATTTTGTCAGCATAGATTTGGCACTTGTGGCATCTCTTCACATATTTACAATAATCAGATTCCATTGCCAGCCAATAGTAACCTGCTCTCAATATTTTCTTTGCCATTGCATGTACATCAACATGAGTGCCAAAGGAACCTTGATGAACTTCTTGTATTAACATGTCTGCCTTGTGTCTATCCACGCATCTGAGCATGAGCATGTCAAAATTTCTCTTGTATAGCACATCCCCATTCAAAAATAAATTTCCATCTAATCTTATCAAAGTCTTCCTATCTTTATTGGATTCCCCAGATGGGTACTCTTGACTCTGGAGGAAGCTTTTAATATCATGAAACCAAGGCTTATCATTTGCGACCTCTTCAACTACAAACACGTGAGCAGGTTTATAGAGGCGCATGATTGTAACTTGTGGTACCTCATTATGGAAGTTTACTTGGTAAATAGAAGCTAGGGTATCCAAAGCATCTGCCATTTGATTCTCATCATGAGGTATGTGATGGAATTTCACTTTGTTGGAGAAAGTTGACAGTCTTCTTGCATAATCTCGGTAAGGAACTAAACCAGGATGCTTAGTTTCCCATTCTCCTTTGATTTTATTAACAACCAGTGATGAATCCCCATATACATCAAGGATTTTGATTATGAGATTAATGGCTTCCTCTAAACCCATGATACATGCTTCATACTATGCCATATTGTTGGTGTAATCAAACATCAGTCTTGAAGTAAAAGGAATATGAGAACCTCGAGGGGTAACAATAACTGCCCCAATCCCACGATCATAAGAATTAACAACTCCATCAAATATTAAACCCCATCTAGATCCAGGCTCAGGTCGTTCTTCAGGTAAAGGCTTTTCACAATCTTTTGCCTTTAGATACATAACATCTTCATTAGGGAAGTCGACTTAGATAGACTGATAGTCATCAATTGGTTGGTGAGCCGAATGATCTACCAAAACACTTCCTTTGATGGCTTTCTGGGTATGGTATTCAATATCATACTCTGATAATAACATCTGCCAGCAAGCGATCCTACTAGTCAAAGAAGGCTTTTCGAAGACATACTTATCTGGATACATTTTGGAGATCAACCAAGTAGTGTGATTTATCATATACTGGCGGAGTCACTTAGAAGCCCAATCCAAAACGCAATAAGTCTTTTCAAGCATGGAGTAATGAGACTCACAATCCATGAATTTCTTACTCAAGTAGTAAATGGCATGCTCTTTTCTTCCGATATCATCTTGTTGACCAATGACACAACCCATGGGTTCATCCAACACAGTTAAATACATGATCAAAGGTCGCTCTTCTACTGGAGGGATCATGATAGGTGGTGTAAGACCCTAATTTTGACCCTAAGATCCCTCATGGCATCATATCATTGCTCAGTGCATTGCCTCAAGGATCATAGCATGTTTGACTCATTTACCCTAGGGGTGAGACTTGTGTGAGTTGGTTTGAGACAACCAAGCATGCTTTTATTGTATATTATTGCTTTTATTATTTTTTTGCTAACCAAAAGCATAAATAATATGTCACTAACCTCTTTTGTTTTGAAGCTCAAGTAATCATGAGATCCCTTGCTCCTATGAGGCCCCTATGCTCAATAAAGTGGCCAGATGAAGATGAGAACAAGCATGAAAATGGTCCACAAAGCTCTCAATCATCATATATGTCTCCCAAGTATCTCAATTTTCCAATTTGATCAAGATAAACCAAAGGGCTTGAGGATTGTTTCCCAAGGAAACCCTAGTTCAATTGTGCATTAAATGTGCCTTGCTCATGAAGCAACCTCAACCTATGATCAAATTCAATCAAGGTAAGTTCTTTCATTAATTATTTTATGCATATATGAGCCTATGTGAGTATCCTCAATCATTCATTCATCAAGATTTGAAGTTTGGCCTTGAGAAGTTGACCAGTCAAGTCATCTGACTAAACTGAGGATCACTGAGACCTAACTTTTGATGTGTTTGTCAAATAAAGATGACCCCAAGAGAAAACCTATTCTTAAGAACCATATGAAGAACTTTCATGTTCATCACAAATCCATTTTAAACTTGTAAGGTCATCGTTCATTTCAAAACATTATGGGTCATTTTGACTGAAACCCTAATTTTGGGTCAACTTCCCAAGGACCTAAATTCTTCATTTTTTATGATTTTGAGGTGAGACCAAATGCATTGGAAATATTAAGATGTCTACTTAAATTTTTATGTTGGACAAAATTTCATAATCCTAAACGAAACATATGTGATAATACAAAACATTATAGGTCACTTTGGACCAAAACCATTGAATCTTGAAAAAGTCCAACTTCAAGTGCCCATAACTTTCTCATCAAAAATCCAAATGATGCAAAATTTAAGTCCAAATTGATCATCTTGGAAATATCTACAACTTTGATGTTGGAAATTTTTTTAATTTGAGGCTTGCATCATTGAAACAAAATGGCTAGAAGTTGGTCACTTTTGGCAAAAAATTTCAAAGGGAACTTATACATATTTTGTACCTCAAGCTTCAAGGCCAGTTTTCAAAAATTTCCAAACTCCAAATGTATTTTTTTCCCAACATAGCTTTTGTTCCTTATGTCAAGACCTTTCCAACCATTACTCACATGCCTATGTTTGGATTTTCTATATGGGACTTTCGAAGAGATGAATGTGTAGGTCCGAATATGCAATTCACATGGAATCTTCATGCACAAGCAAACACAAGGCTAATTGCACGTCCAATTCAATTCAGAATGAGCTCAGCTTGCAATTACACTTGATTTTGGGCCTCATATACGCCTGTACAGACCCATGCATGGAGGACCAAAAGCTTCATGCACACGAGTTCTTCACTTGCTTGCATCCATCTCAGCTATAAATACATTGCCATGCTCATTCAAATCTCAACATTAAGGCATCCTAAAGCTCTGCTGAAATCAAAACCCAACCATACTCAAAGGAATTCTGATTTTTATTTCTCAATTTCAAATTTGAATTTCAACTTCCTTGGTTGATCTTCAAGTTCCAATTCCTAAGCCTTGCATCTTCATCATCTCCTGATCAAGTTGGAAGCAAGAGTTTGAGTGGATCGTGCTGCACAAAGCTGTTCTTCAAAGGTTTATCCTCTAACTGTTTTGATCTATATCTTGCTCCATGATGTGAATTGCTTGTGTCCAAACTGTTTTCTGAAGTCCTCGAGCAAGAGGCAGGCAAGTGGTGGTCTTCATTTCATGTTTTGAAGCTTTTCAGTTTGCATACCTGGATGTTCAAGCTCAGATTTCTCACTTGATAGAGATCTTGAGGACAATCCAAGGTTACAGGGGTGATGTACATCACCCCAACTTCATTTTGGTACCTGGCTCGTGCATTTTGGTTGAGGTTCAAAAACCTGCAACTGGTTGTCGGAGTTGGTTGGTCCACCGGAGAAGATGGTGGTTTCCACCACCATCCCCACGTGGACGAGTCTGAGCCATTGGATGATGTTTAAATGATCTAATCATGGCCTTTGTTTCTATTGACTTATTTTAATTCTTTTTATTTCGCGCTTGACTCATGACCATGGTGGGAGCGCGCTTCTGGATCGCTTGATGTGTCCACGTCAATTAATGAATCCTATCCAAGCGCCCTGGATTTTTGGCATTTTCTAATTTCTGTTTTATTTTCTTTTAATTCCATTTATTTTCAAAAATTCATAACTATTTTAATTGAGGTCACAAAAATATGAGACCAACACCAAAAATTTTCTTGAAAAATCTAGTTTCATAATCTGATTTTTAATTATTTTTGTGACTTCATTTAATATTTTTTGTGAATTATTTTGTTTTTAATAGTTTTTAATTCATTTTAAATACTTTTTGATATCCAAAAACTCCAAAAATATTTTCTTAACACATATGGATCATGATAAGTCTATGAAAAATATTCTCATCAATTTCTTAATTGATTTGAGATTTATTTGAGATTTTAATTCATTTGTGTTATATTTTGTTGTTTTTAATTAATTTTAAATAGTTTCTGTTTTCAAAAAATGTTGAGAAAATTTGTCAAACTTTGTTTGACCATGTTAGACCTATGATGATTCAATTGGACTTATCCAAGTTGATTTGAATTGAATTTGAGGATTGACCATATTTTGTTCATTTTTTTTATGTTTTATTTTAATTCCAAAAAAATACCAAAAAATATATTTTGACTTGTTGACTTCTAATCTTCATTTCTCTTCTGTTTTACATTGGTTGATGATGATTTGATTCACATTTGATCATTGTGTTTTGATTATGTAATTTGAATTCTCCCTTTGTTTCATCTCATTTCATCTTCATCTCTTTTCTTTTTCTTTTTATTTTGGCCAATGAGTTAATGATTTGTGGTTAGCCTTGACACATGAGAGGCTTAACCTTCTTTGATCCAAATCAAACTCAACTTGATCAAAGATCAATTGAGTTGCTTTGTGTCCAAGATATGTTGCTTCTTGGTCAAGCAAAAAAAACCTAAAATCCATACAAGGTCTTTCCTTCTTTTCTTTTGGCATGGCAAGTTGTAAGAGCTTGGCTTACTAGTCATGATCTCTAACTTGTGTTTGTTTGCCTATAGTTTTATTGACCGGCCTCAGATAGGTGTGACTACTACATTAGTCCACTTACGATTTCTTAACATAGCGCTAAATTGTCTTATGACACACTAACATTAACTACTAACTACTAACTTTAATTTAATCATTTAATTTCTTGCAATTTACTTTAATGCAATTTACTTTCTTGCTCATTTATTCATATTGCCTTTTCCCTTTGCTCACTTGAGCACATATTTTATGTTTATGTCATTTTCCTTTTGCTCATTTGAGCTCATTATTGTATATAAATATATTGTTGCTTTGTGTTTGTTTTGTCTTTGTTTGTGTGAACCCAATGCAAAAAGGAGAAAAGACTTAGACTTATGACCTTACATATGCTTAAAGGAGTTCAAGAGCAACTAGGCCTCATGCCTTTAGAATGCTAAACTTGTTGAAGAGCAACTAGGCCTCATGCCTTTAGAATGCTAAATCTAAAAGTTGACTTCAAAGGACCCCTAATCTAAACTCATTCTTTGTCCATTCCTCTTATTGTGTTGTGAACTTTTTTATGTTTGTTCTTGTATGATAGGGATTCCATCTTGAGATAGTAAGAAGGACCATTGTCATGAATAGCCAAGTTAAGATGAGACAAGCCAAATGGAGATCCTAGGAGCTTGAATATAATATTTGTTTGATTGCTTGAGTGATTGCTAAGTCCAAAGGAAAGAAGCATCTTGAATCATCTTTATGATCTCAAGAAAAAGTAACTCCAAGGGTTTTATCTCTTCTCTTATCTTTGCATGTTTAGGACTAGCCCTTCTCTTCTTCTTTCCACTCTAACCCAAGCCAAACTCATTTTGTGCAAACTTTGACATTATTTTCAAATTAGAAACCCAGGTCTTATGCCTTTGATTTTTCAAACTCTTTTCATTAATACTCATTGTGAATAAACATTAATTCAACTTTGACCTCATTTTGTGAATACTTCTAACTTGTAAATACAACTCACTTCAAGTGATTTTTGTGGTTCCAATGACCACCTTTATTAAAACCTTTTTTCATAAACATTAGCCATAGGTTTGAGTTATCATAGTGGTTGATGTAAACCTCACCTCATCCTTAGTGATTGGACTATAAGTCTTCCATACTTATTATAGGGTGGATCCCTCACTAGTATGTTGAAGCTCTCCTCACATGGTGGATTGTTGGTTTAGGTTGAGTTTTCTCCCTTTGATAACAAAAGACCTTAAGGCTTTTGACAAACCAATTCACCAATCTTTGAGATTTTTACCCCGAACTACGAGGTTTTGATCCTACCTTTGTGATGGTACGTAGGCAATGGGTTCATCCATTCAAACAACAAAATTGTAAATATGTATATTCTTTTCTCATCCCCCCAATCTGTTTGCATAAATATTTTCCCAAATACCAACCTATAATACACACTTGCAAAAAGGGCTCCCTTAGAGTACTAAGGATGTTTTGGGTGCTTAAAACCTTCCCATTTCATAACCAACCCCCTTACCCAGATCTCTGACATTTTTAATTTTTTGATTTGATAAAACTTCTTACTTGGCTTTTGTTCGCTTTTTAGCCTTTCCTTTGGACAAATAAAAGTGCGGTGGCGACTCGAATTGTATGATTTACTTTTGATTTAGTCAATAAATCTAAAGGTAATGAATACCCCGCTATAGGTGGTTCAAGCAAATATTCTTTGATGTTGTCAAAAGCTTTTTGGCAGTCTTCGGTCCAAGCACAACCTTGGTCTTTGCGAAGTAGCTTGAAGATTGGCCCACAGCTAGCAGTCATGTTAGATATAAACATGGAGATGTAGTTCAGGCGTCCGAGGAATCCTCTGACTTGCTTTTTTGTTTTAGGCGCATGCATCTCTTGAATGGCTTTAACCATATCAGGGTCAACTTCAATACCTATTTGGCTGACTACGAAACCCAAAAGCTTTCCTGAACGGACACCAAAAGTACACTTGTTCAGATTCAAGCAGAGTTTATATTTCCTTAGTCGCTGAAATAGCTTCAACAAATATTCAACATGGTCCTCATCAGTTGCTGACTTGGCTAGCATGTCATCCACATAAACTTCAATCTCCTCATGCATCATGTCATGGAAGAGAGTGGTCATAACTCTTTGGTAGGTTTCCCCAACATTCTTCAAACCAAAAGGCATTACCCTGTAGCAGAATGTACCCTAAGGTGTGATAAAGGTTATTTTCTCCATGTCTTCGGGTGCCATCATAATCTGGTTATACCCGAAGAATCCGTCCATAAATGAAAAGACGTTAAACTTAGTTGTGCTATTAACCAACATATCAATATGTGGCAATGGGAAATCATATCTTGGGATAACTTTGTTTAAATCTTAGTAATCAACACACATTCTGACTTTACCGTCCTTGTTGGGAACAGACACTACGTTGGCCAACCACTGAGGATATTCTGACATAACAAGAAAAATTGCGTTAATCTGCTTTTGAACCTCTTCCTTAACTTTGTTGGCCATAATGGGATGAGTTCTTCTTAACTTTTGTTTGACTGGCAGACATTCTGGCCTTAAAGGCAGTTTATGTTCCACAATATTAGTATCCAACCCTGACATGTCTTGGTAACTCCAAGAAAATACATCCACATACTCCTTGAGTAGCTCTATCATCTTTGTCTTGACATATGTACCATGTTTTGCCCCAATTCTAACTTCTTTTCTATCTTCTTTGGTACCTAAATTAACCATTTCCAAAGACTCTTTGAAAGGCTGAATGATTCTCTCTTCTTTCTCAAGCAATCTGGAGATCTCATCAGGAATTTCTTTGTCTCTTTGCTCTTCAGCTTCATACACGGGGTATTCAAAGTTGGGAGAGGGCCTAGGGTCATTGTTTTCAATGGGATTTTTGATGATTAATCTGCACACATGATATATCATTTTTAGAAATAGATAGAATGTAGGTGTTGTGCATAAATTTTGAAAGCAGTTGATTTTACTTTATTTCTATTTTTTTGTTTTTTTATATGTTACCATTTTCTAGAAAAAAACAGAAGATAAAAGATAGACAAAATGGGAAGCAAAATTTGCATTTTATTTATGGTATTTGAAATTTTGAAACAAATCCCTACATATTCTCTTTCGCATTGGGCAAAGCAAAAGGTAATATTTTTGACAGGCCCGACATAACATTCTTTCGCCTTGGGCAGAGCGAAAGGTTTTCTTTCTATAAAAAAACAAAGATAATTACTTAGATAAGTGAGTGGAAGATGGAATGTCAAATGCTTTCCAGTTCTGAGTAGCCGCGCCATGCGTCACAAAGTTGAGGCAGGAAAATAAAACCAGCACTGTGAAAGAGTTCTTGAATCGGCTGAATGACCGTGCTTAACTTGGCAGTATTTGCATTTATAGAAGAGAATCATATTCCTTCCTGAAACGTGTTCTCTGGTAAGCTTAGTGTAATACCCCAAAATTTACCATTCATTCTTCTTGGAAGCATGGGATTATGTTTTACACTTCATTAGCATCATACTAGGTCATACTCATTGCATACTGCATTAGTGACATGGAAATCAGATTTTGATTGATCACTCCTTACCAGAAGGAGCCCACACAAAGCAAGATTGAGAATTGGACTTCATTATCTAAGTATACAAGTCTCAAGGATCTCAGGGGGGTCCAGGTATCTTATTATGGTCCTCAGTTCATCAGTGGAAGATTCAGAGTTATCAGAGTGTTCATCTGGATTTAATCAAGAAATTAGGGTTTCATGGCTACCTGCAACAGGCAATGTTTGGTTGGAAGTAGAGGGGCTCATCCATGTCATTATTGGAGAGGCATCTTGGCCTAGGGAGACTCACAATTATCTCAGAAAGATCCATTGGCAAGCAGTGCAATCAGTTCCCGATCATTTTTGCCCTAAAATTAGGGTTTGGTATAAAATCAGTTTATTTCTGATTCCTTGGGTGAAACTCTTTTCCATGGCCCTCCATATGTCCACAAGGGTCTACATACAAAAAATCAGCTCTTTATTTGAGCCAAAGGTGCTTCAATTGATCACTAGAATCGGGAATCAGACAGTTGGGGAAAAGTCTACTATGGGGCCAGAAAAGTCAACTCCTGACATTTTGAGAGTGGAATCTCAAAATCCATGCCTAGGGGATCCTACATGTGAAATTTGATCAAGGTTGGATCATGGATTCATCATTTAATCAGGAATGGGAGAAGTTACTTAATTTGGAAATGATTCACTTTCCATTTAGGGCAAGTTTTCATGATTGTTGCACTCACTTTAAGCCCATTTTCCATCAAGATAAAAGCTCCATTTGAACATTTCTCCAACATGAAAGTTGTTCCTCTTGTTCCAAGCTTTCTAGAGATATAAAGTTTTCTCCATTTGGATCAAGATTGAGAAAGTTATTCTTAGTCAAAGTGAGACATTTTTCTAGGACACTTAGAAAAATTTCTAAGCTCAAAATCTTCAAAGTTTGTCAAGACTTCCTGGCCAGTTTTCTTGCACTTCAAGGCATCATTTGAAAATGTTTTCTTCATAACAATTGTACCTTGCCATGTCCTCTTTAATATCCTTTTGGAATCATCTCATTTGGATCAATGGTTTGAAAGATACATTCATTTAAAGTTGGCACCATGACATGATTTTCTAGGCAGATTTTAGGCCAAACTGGCCCAATCAGTTTTGCATGATGAAACCTGAACTTGAGGCCCATTTTTCACATTCTTCCATTCATCATTTCAACTTGTGATCAACATGAAAGATGACATAATCCATGAGATCTTTCTACTGTTTGCATTATCTCATCATTTGGTAGCTTGCTTATTAAGTTACATGGCCATAAAGTCACCACCTTGGAATGGATTTCTTGCTTGCCAAGCCATGCTACAACCAAGTCACGTTTTGCTACCTCATTTTGGGCCTTGCAGCAATATGTCCATTCATTTAAACTTTGACAAACAACACAAACCTAATACACCTCACTTTGCATTTTTATTCTTATGGATAAAACATCATTCTAAGCCCATTAGAACTTTTGACCTACCTATTTAAAAGCATGAAACCCTAAACCTAAGAGGAGGCATTGGAATTTCGTGGCAAGAGCATCACAAGTCAGCAAGTTGAAGCCTTGAAATACCAAGAAGGAAGCACCATTCCACTTCTATTTTCCACTAGGTAATCATCTCTTCCATGGCCATGTTTTGATATATCTATGCTTGCTTACCATGCCCATCATTATTACCATGCCAACCACATGCTTGTGTTCTTGTTATTAATTTAGGCATGCTGAATTTTTTTCCATTATGCCGTGCCCATATTGTCACCTTGTTGACAACATTTCTCCATGATTAAGTCATCATTTTATTCAAACAAGGACACCATGATGATCTACACATTTTGTACGTGAATTTTGGTTTTGATTTCATCTCATTTGGTACACTATAGCGCTTGCATTCTTGAGTGGAAGATTGAAAAAATCCACTGATTTTCGTGGCTGCATGAGCATGCATGGTGTTAGGGTTTGTTTAGTGGAGAAGATGATTATGTGGCACGCTTATAAGCCGTTAGATCTAGGGCGCGGGTTTTAATCATAGCCGTGCATTGCCATTTTGTCTTATAGTGACTTAATGAAAGTTGTCCAATTGATAAAAGGTCACGTGAATTTTTTAATAAAATGTTATTTTAATGGTGTCACGCCTGAATATTGGATTCGGACCATGGGCCTTGGCGCGTTTCGCTCTCCACACCTCCCTTTCAGGGCCCATTAGCAATAATCCTTCCACTTTCATTTTCTTTTTTTATTTCACATTTATTTTTCTGTTTGATTTAATTATTTTAAAATATTTTCTTTATCCATAAAATTACCAAAAAATATTTTCCATATTTCTTAATGTCTTATTTAATTTTATTTAATTTTTATTTTCGTATTTATTTAATATTAATATTCTATTTTAATTATTTATTCTAAATGGTCCATTTTAATACACTTTTTTTTATTGATTTTATTTTTATGTCTTAAAATTATTTTTAGCTTTTAATTTTTGGGATGAAGGTTGACTAATGTCCCATGGTCAACCTGACCTTTTTTTGGAATTTTATTTCCCATTTTTAATTTATTTTGGATTTATTTTTTACCTAGTTTGGTTGGTTGACTTTTGTTTTGACCTCTATTTTATTTCAATTAATTTATGAACCAATTCTCATTATTTTTAAAATCTTTTTGGGGTATGATGATGTCCTCACCCCACCTTATTTAGTTTAATTTTTCATAATTTTCTTGATTAATTTGCTATTTATTTGATATTTTTTAAGTTGACTTGAATTTTCAGTTGACTTCTCTATGATCGATGTTTGACTTAGGGATTGCTTATGGAAATTGAAGAGATCTTTTGATCCTCCCTTGTTCATCTCATATGTTATGTATTAGAGGCCTTTCATCTTGATTTTATTTGATCCTTACCTCATTTCCTGATTAAATTATTCAGTGAACCTTTTGTGCATATTTTCATCTGTTTGATTCATCTATTATCTGTTACACTTGTTTCTTTCATCCATGCATAATATTGCTTTATTGTTTAACATGTTCACATTCCCATGCATTGTTTAATGTTCCATTATTTCAAAACTTAACAGAACCAACACGTATTCATCCATCCTTTTGTAAGTCGATTGCTTCATGCATCACCATCTACCTCTCGTAAGTCGATTGCTTCAGGCATCGTCATCTACCTGTAAGTCGATTGCTTCATGCATCACCATCTACCCTTATCCGTGGCTCATCTCCTTGCTCCATCCGTCGACTCTTGTTCCGTTTAGGTAGCACCCATTAGGTAGAACCCTTTGTATGATAACATAGGTAGAATTCCCTTATTCTTTGCATGCTAACATTAGGTAGATATTCCCCTCTGTAAATTCTAACACATAGGTCCACATTGCATGACAACTCTAGGGCAGAGCTTCCCCTCCTTTTAGACCTTCCGTGCGTCTCCGATCTTGTGGCATGTCAGTCCGTTCTATTGCAAAGAGGTAACTGCCTAAGACTCGATTCAGCAAGCTGCGACACCTACTGCTAGGACGTTGAACACATTGCCCACTTTCCTTTGACACAGCTGGTGTCCTCTTCTGTAAGTCCATGTTCAGATGACAATCTTTAACCCCTAGTTAGCTGAACTACGACAACTCTGATTCTCATGTTCAGATGAGATATGTAGGCACGAGATGCGATGTCTTGCCGAGTTTTGACTGACGACTAACAACTAATCCTTGTTTGCTTTCGCCCTTGCTGCGATTCTTTTCTCTCGCCCTCGTTGCGATCGAGACCTTCCCTTTCTCTTTCCCTAGTTGCAATCGAGACCCTTTGTTCCCGTAGTTAGCTGAACTACGTCTTACTCTGATTCTCATTCCATATGAGATACGTAGGCATAAGACGCGATGTCTTACCAAGCACACTTCTCTTTAACCCATAGGTAGCCGAGCTACGAAGACTCTGATTCTCATACTCAGATGAGATACGTAGGCAGTGGATGCGACATCTTTGCGAGTCATTTTCTTTTGACCTTCCTTTAGCAAATAGTACCTTAGATATGCCTACACCCTTTAGACTAGAACAACAAGAGTGGATCCCGTAGAGTACTACGGATGCGTAGGGGTGCTAATACCTTCCCTTTGCATAATCGACTCCCGAACCCTAGATTTGGTTGCGAGACCTTGTCTTTTCCTTTTTCTTCAGGTTTTCTTCGATCGTTTCCTTTCCCTCCTTTGGGATAAATAACGAACGGTGGCGACTCTTCTGTTTCTTTTCCTCGCCGGTTGTTTTTTTTCGCACCAGTTGCAACACTTAGTACACAACCACATTCTCTAGTCGTACCATTTTGCACCACCTCTTGGGCATCTTTGAAAGAGGAAACAGATGCCCAACTTCTCTTCACCTCTTTGTCTTCAAAAGAGAGTGCTTAGAACTGAGTCCCAATTGCTTCATCACCGTCGATATATGAAAAGGACGAGAGTCTGCTCACAATCAAGGCCTCTTCTCCGCTAACTACCACCAACATTTTGTTCCTTACAAACTTTAATCTTTGATGAAAAGTAGATGTGACTGCGCCAACTTCATGGATCCAGAGTCGTCCTAATAAGCAATTGTAGGCGACACGGATGTCCATCACCTGAAAAGTTATCTGGAAAACATGGGGTCCAATCATCATCGGGATATCTACTTCCCCAATAACGGTCTTCTTCGACCCATCAAAAGCCTTGAGAATGATATCACATTTTCTCATTGGAGTCCCTTGATATGACAACATGAACAACATAGACTTTGGCATGACGTCCAATGATAATCCAGTATCCACCAACACGTTGGATAGAGAATCCTTTTGACAATTTATTGAAATATGAAGTATCATGTTATAATTTCTTCCTGCTTTTGGGAGCTCTTCGTCGCTGAAGCTCAAACTGTTACAGGCTGTTATGTTCCCTACTATGTCGTCAAACTGGTTAATGGTTACATCATGATCCACGAAGGCTTGGTCTAAGAATTTCATTAGAGACCCATATGGGCCTCAGAATTCAGAGTAGTGAAAGCATATATATCTTAGAAGGCGTCTGCAAGAGCTGCTCGACGACCTTGTACTCACTTCTTTTAATTAATTCCAAGATTTCATCATCATTATGACTAGTCCCATTGGATTCTCCTTCAACAAACTATGACTTATCTTTCATGGTCGAGTTATCAACTTGTATCTGTTTACCATTGGAAACTTCAACACTCTTTGGAGGTGCATCTGTAAACACGCTGTAGCAGGAAATTCATGATCATCAAGCTATTGACAAGCTAGAGATCAAATAACAAGAGTCGTCACCACGCTTTTATTGTTTCCAAGGGAAAGGGAAAAAGTAAGAACAAAGCCTAAAAGTAAGAAGTCTTCAAATCAAAACTAAAAAAAAGTCAGAGATCATAGGTAAGGGGGTTGGTTACACAAAGGGAAGGTGTTAGCACCCAAAGTGTCCTAGGTACTCCTAGGGAGCCCTTTTTGTGTGCATATGTATTTAGTATAAAGTGATGTTTACAAACAAATAGAGTGGGGGGATGAGAAAAGAATTCATTAATTATATTTTTGTGTTTGACAAGACCTTCGGTCTTGTGCCTACGTACCAACATAAAAATGAGGGATCAAAACCTCGTAGTTCGTGATATAAATTTCAAAATGGATGCATTGCTTTTAACAAAATTTAAGTTTGAAAGGCACAAAGACCTAAAAATGGTTTGAATGAGTTAGTTCTTTTTGGCTTTTTGAAAGTTTAAGTCAAGTATAGTTAAGTAAATAAGTTTGAAAATGCAATGGCATAAGGCCAAAGTTTCTATCTTTTTTTGCAAAAGTGGTCAAAGTTTAGAACAAAAGTAGTTCACACAAAGAAGATTTTGAAAAAAATAGAGGGAGAGATTTTTGAAATTAAAGAAATGGGGAGGAGATGAAGAGACTATCCTATGTACAAGATTAAAAGTTTAGAGTTGAAAATATCTGACCAAATGGGTAGCAATCCAATATACAAGAATGTCAATAGAAACCCAAAATTCCCTTGGACTTTTAGAATCAAGCAACACAGAAATGCACAATTATATTATCTTGAAGAGCAAGGCGTCAAATAAAGATGGCCACATCCAAGCTTATCCATTCCATGATTTTCTTTAAAATAGCCTATGTAATAGATGAATTCCACAAGGCACAGGTTCAAAATGACAGATTCACAATGATCATGTTGCAGATGAACTTAGAGAGGTCTTCAAAGATGTATCAGATGAAGTTCAAATTGTAAGCACTTGATTTCTCAGCAAGTTGGCATGGGCCAAGTCCTTTAGCTTAGGAAGGTTGCCTAGATTCTAAGTCCATTTGTCCAAGATCAAGTCAACAGTCCACTCAAAGGTTTTTTAGGGTTTTTGTTATTATTATGTACATTAATGGTCAAAGACCACACAAATAAGCAAAGTATACACAAACAAAATATATGACACAATATGGTCCAAATGGACCAAGTAAAAATTGCATTAGCATAAACAATTAGAATGATATGAACAATGGCAAATGAAATAGAGTGCTAAAAGTAAATTGCATTAAAGTAAAAGCTTGAAATTAAAAGTTAGTAGTTAATTGGTTAGAAGTTAGTATTGTTTTTCTTTTTCTTTTCATTTCAAGACATTCTTTGGAGAACACTCAACCCACTTATCACAAGCATGAATCCTTGAGCCAAAACATCTTCCAAAGGAAGGAAATAAGGCCAAGTTTCCACACAATACCATGAAAGAGGGGAGACTTACAAACTCACTAACTAGAATGCTTATGCCTTTTATGTCACAAATTTAGCGCTATGTTAAGCAATCGTAATTGGACTTATGTAGAAGTCACAACTATTTGAGGTCGGGCAATAAAATTTTGGTGTTAATGCATGTTAGAGACATAGTCTCATGAAACATACCACACACAAAAAGAATATGCAAAAGGTGTGGCCTAATCTCATCCATACTCATGTCAATTTTTCAATCAACTAGCATTAGGACTTTGAGATGTCATAGGCCAAATGGAATGAATGAATGAAGAAAGGGAATAAGATGAAGTGGGAGGGGAATGGATCAAAACACAAATTGGTCAAAGGAGGACTTTTACCAAATTAATATCATCCATTCATTTTGGGAGATGGAATGTACATTCCATCAATCCCCTAAATCTAATGATATTAATTTGACAAAGTCAAATCAACCTTGACCAAGGACCAACAACAAGAGTTAAACATAAACAAGTCATCACAATTGGTCAACAAATTTATTTGGCATTTATTCAAATTAAAAATACTAAAATAGTGCATTTAAATTAAATATGGTTTGTCCAATTCCTAAAATCTCATCAAAACACCAAAGAAATAGCCCTGAGATTTATCATAGGTCAAACAAGGTCAAAGGACCTTGGAGAAAAAATTTCATAATTTTTGGATATTTAAAAGTATTTTTAAACAATTAAAAAAAATCAAAATCAATTAATTCATGAAAAATATTAATAATGATCCAAAATATAATTTTAATTTAGAATATGAAAGAAAAAAATATTTGAAATTTTTTGGTGAAAGTCCCATATTTTTTGGATCAATATTGAATTTAATATGAATTATTGAAAATAATGCAATTAAAATAAAAATAAAAATATCAGAAAAAACGTGGACCACTTGATCTCCCTCATTAATTGAGGTGGTAGATCAAGTGGCCAGAAATGCGCTATCCACGATGGACATGAGTCAGCGCGCCACAACATTGGTATTTAAAAGGAACGATCGTGATTAAAACAAAACAAGAGGATCATGTGGCTGTGAGACATGTTAGCGCATAGCCGGAGTTGTAGCTCCGGTCTTCTTCTCCGGTGGACCTCACCGAACTGGTCCACCATCAACCATCCCTAAAATTAAAAACAAGGACATGATTTCAAAGTAAAAATGCCACTGAGCTCGAATCTGGCCTCAATTCACTCTAACTCCAAGTATATTGAGAGATACATGGAGTTGAAATTTGAGGTACATGAGCTGAGTTTCCAAATTTGGTCATTGATGATGCATGGGTGCTGTAGCGGGGTATTCGTTACCATTAGATATATTGATTAAATCCAAGGTAAATCATACATGTCGAGTCGCCACCGCACTTCTATTTATCCAAAGGAATGGTTAGAAAGCGAACAATAACCTAAAAGTTTTATCGAATCAAAAACTAGTAACAGAGAGTCAGAGATCTGGGTAAGGGGGTTGGTTATGCAATGGGAAGGTGTTAGGCACCCAAAACATCCTAGTACTCCTAGGGAGCCCTTTTCATACTTGTTGCAAGGTTGTTGTCTTGTGAAAATTTATTTGTGCAAACATGATTGAAGAGATGAGGAGAGAATATACAAGTTTATTTACATTTTTTGTGTTTGGATGGATAAACCCATTGCCTACGTACCATCTTAAAAAAGATTAGGATCAAAACCTCGTAGTTCGGGGTAAAAATCTCAAAACAAGTTGGTGAATTGATTGGTCCAAAAGCCTTAAGGTCTTTTGTTATCAAAGGGAGAAAACTCAACCTAAAAAACAAAAAATCCACCATGTGAGGATAGCTTCAACATGCTAGTGAGGGGTTAACCCTATAATAAGCATGGAAGACTCATTGTCCATCACTAAGGATATAGGTGAGTATTACATCTACCACAAAGATAACTCAAACCTAATAACTAAAGGTTATGAAAAAGTTTGGATTAGAAGGTGGCCATTGAAACCACAAAAACACATTTGAATGGGTTATATTTACCAATTAGAAGTATATACAAAATGGTCAAAGTGGACTTAAAGATTCAATTCAAAATAAGTGTTATGAAAAGAAAGATTGAAAAAATCAAAAGCATAAGGCTTAGGTTTCTAATGTTGAAAAAAATTGTTAAATGTTTGCACAAAAGTTTTGGCTTGGGTTAGAGTGGAGGGAAGAAGAAGAATGGCTAAAGTCCTAAGTAAAACAAAAGGTGAGGGATAAAGAAACAAAACCACAATGGAGCTCCTCTCTTGAGATCATATTGATGATCCAAGTAGCTCCCATCCTTTGGAATGAGTGTCACACAAAGCATAAACTCAAGCAATCAATCAGAGTGAATTTGGAAAAAGGTCCTCAATGCCTCTTGGATCTCTCTCCCTTGGAAGCTCATGGTAATGGTTCCCAATTAAGCTCAAGTGGGAACTCCTAGCACAAAGAAAACACACATCAAAAGGTTCTATAATACAATCAAAGAATAGACAAGAAGGGAGCTTAGAATATGGTCCTTTCAATGTTCATCTTCAAGCTTAAGCATTCTAAAGGCCCAATGCCTAGTTGCTCTTTGACTTTTTATAGCACTCTAAAGGCTCAATTCCTAGTTGCTCTTTGACTCCAAATTTGCATAGGGAAAGTCCTAAAGTCTAAGTCCATTTGTCCAATTCTTTGCATTTGGTTCACAATAATCAAAACAAATCACAAGCACAATAGTATATACACAATTATGTGCTCAAGTGAGCAAAAGGCAAATGGCATTAACATAAACATGTGCTCAAGTGAGCAAAGGGAAAAGCAAATGGATAATATGTGCAAGAATAGTAAATTGCATAAAAGTAAAGTGCAAAAAGTAAATGTTAATGGCTAATGGTTAGTGTTAGTAGTTAGTGTGCCATAAGGCAAAATTTAGCGCTATGTTAAGCAATCATAATTGGACTTATGTAGAAGTCACAACTATCTGAGGCCGGTCAATAATAATGTAGGCAACAACACAAGTTAGAAGTCTTGATTAGTGAACCAAGTTCCAACAACTTGCCATGCTAAAAAAGAAAAAGAGAATTGATGTTGTATTGGTTTAAGCCTTTTGCATGATTTAGAAAACAACCTATCCTTAATGCAAAGCCATTCACTTGATCAATTGATCAAGATGAATTAGATTTGAATCAAGGAAGATTAAGTCTTCCTAATCAATGCTAACTTATCAACCTTCAACTCATTGATAAAAAAGAAAGAAGAAGAAGAAGGAAGAAGGAGATGAAGAATGGATAAGGAAATGGAAAGATCAAAATGCATAAGATGAAATAAGATATACCAATCTATATGTATTGACCAAATGACATTGAAAGTCAAAGTCAAACAATAAGAAATCAGAAATGAGATGGAGATTGGAGATCAAACCATAAGCATAATATTTTTGGCATTTTTAATATTAAAATAAACTTGAATTAAAAATAAAAGAAAGGTCAAACTTAAAAATTATTTCAAATCAACCTTGAAAGGTCCAAGTAATTTATCCCAAGTTCAACAAGGTCAAACAAAGTTTGACAAAAAATTTCAGCATTTTTAAAAGTCAGAAACTATTTTTAATCAATTAAAAATGAATAAAAATAACCTAATTGAACTAAAATTTCAAATAAATCTCAAATCAATTAAAAAATTGATTACAATATTTTTCATAGATCCATCATCATTCAAATAGGTTAGGAAAATATTTTTGGATTTTTTGGATATCAAAAACTATTTAAAATGAATTAAAAATAACCAGAAAAGAGAAAATTCACAAAAAATATCAAATGATAAAATAAAAAATATTAAAAATCCAAATCAGAAACTAGAATTTATTTGGAGAAGAATGCAATTGGTCCCATATTTTTTGGATTTAAAATGAAGAAGATATTGATTTTTGAAAATTATTGGAATAAAAGAAATTAAATCAGAAAATTGGAAATTCAAAAAAAACCAGGAGCGTTAGATCTGAGCTCATTAATTGAGTTGGCAGATCATGCGTTCCAGATGCGCGCTTCCACCATAGACCAAAGTCAATGCGCTACACAATGACTTAAAATGATTCATAACAAGCGAGGGCCAGGATTAGATCTGGAAAACTCAATCCAACGATCCACATTCAAACTGGCAATGGGACGGCCACCGGAGCCACCTTCTTCTCCGGTGAGCTTGTGTTTTCCGGCCAAAATTGCAGACAACCAAATCTTAACCAAAATACACGATCTATACATCTTTGGAAAGCTGGGATGGTGTACATCATCCCTGTGCCACTCAATTCCACTCTAGATCTCTATATTGAGAGAAATCAGAGATGGAAGTTCTGTGGTGTTCATCATGAACTTAGTGGATTTCAAAAATTAAATGCACAGTCATGATGACTCTATTGAGAGGACTTCAGCCAACACAAGATCCAAGCAAATAGGTCAATATATGATGAGTTTCGAAGAAAATACCAGTTGAAGAATAAACTTGAATTCTGGAGGTTTGAGCTTGATTCCTTGCTTTCTTTGCCAAAACAGAAGATCAATGAGCTGAAGGATGAAGGTTTAGAAGCTTTAGATCCAAGGATTCAACCAGATGTAGTTGAATTTTAGATCTGAAAAATTTGAAGAAAAGTGAAATAGCTTCTTTGGTAATGGTTATGGATTCAGTTGTGCAGCATCTCAGGCGCCATTAGGTTCCTTTTCAAGTGAAGCAAGCAAGTGTATTTATAGCAAGAGTTGATGTAATGCATGATCAAATTCGTGTGCATGTGAATTGGGTCCTCCATGCATGGGCCTGTACAGGCGCATGTGAGGCCCAAAACTTGGTGAAAATGCAACCTGAAATGAATGTGAGATGGTTTGGGCGTGTAGCTTGGAGTGAATTAACTTCTGTGTTGAATTTCAACATGTTATGCATAATCATGCCTAAAACTTCTCCTCTTCGAAAATGCCATTTGCCAAATCCAAACATGATCATGTGAGTAATGGTTGGAAAGGTTTTGATGCAAGGAACAATTGTTATGTTGGGCAAAAATCCATTTGGAGTGTGGAAATTGGTGAAATTGGAGTTTAAAGTGCAAGGTGCAAAACATGGAAAGGCAAAGTTTCTAAATTTGGCCAATGTTCAAGCCCTTATATTTTGATGATGCAACCCTCAAATGAAAACACCTCCAACATCAAAGTTGTATATCGTTTCAAGACAATCAAAATGGACTTAAATTTTGAATCATTTGGATTTTTTATGAAGAAGTTATGGGCACTTGAAGTTGGACTTTTTTGCCTTTCAATGCATTTGGCCCAAAAAAGCCTATAATGTCTTGCATTATCACATGTATTTCCTTTGAGATTTTGAAATTTTGTTCAACATAACATTTGAATTAGACATCTTAATATTTCCAATGCATTTGATACCACCTTAAAATCATAAAAAAGGAATGAGTTATGTCCTTGGGAAGTTGACCTAAAATTAGGGTTTCAGTCAAAATGGCCTATAATGTATTGGAATGGGAGATGACCTTCCAAGCTTCAAATCAATTTTTGATGAACATGAAAGTTGTTCATATTGTCCTTAAGAACATATTTGCTTTTTGAACCATCTCCATTTAACCAACACATGAAAAGTTAGGTCTCAGTGCATTTCAGAATAGTCAGATGAATTGACTTATCAACTTCTCAAGTCCATGACTCCTATCTTGATGAATTGATGATTGAGGATACTCAAATAAGTTCAAATATGCATGAAATGATGAATTAAAGAACTTCCCTTGATTGTATTTGATCATGGGCTGAGGTTGCTTCATGAGCAAGGCATTGTGGTGCACAGATGAATTAGGGTTCCTTTGGGACACAAACCTCAAACCCTTTGACTTGCCTTGATCAAAATGATGAATTGAGATGTTAGGGAGACACATTTGATGGATGAGAGCTTTGGGAACCATTACCATGCTTGCTTTTATCTTCATTTGACCATATCTCTGCACAAAGGATCTCCTTGAAGCTCTTGACCTTGTGATTGCTCAAACTACAAACAAAAGATGTTAGTGACATATTTTTGTGCTTTTGGTTAGTAAACAAAATGAGAAAAGCAATAATATACAATTCAAGCATGCTTGTCGATCTCAAACCACTCACAAGAAAACCCATCCAAAGGTAAAGGGAACCAAGATGCTTAATGATCCTTGAGGCAATGCAAATGCAATGTTATGATGCCATGAGGGATCTTAGGGACAAAATTGGGGTCTTACAGATGCCCCTATTTAAGGTCATTCTGGCCGGAGAAGTGAAGGTTAAAATCTTCATCTCGACGGGGTAGAATGGGCTTAAATAATAACAAAGAGACGAATTTTGGTCCCTAAGAGACCTCGTGATGCGAATGTATGCATGCAAATGGTAATACTCTGCGGGGATATGTGTCCGCAAAGAAAGAAAGAGACCAGGAACAATTGAAAATTCACTGGAGTAACATACTCATAAATGGAACAGAGACTCTACCGGGGAGTAAAAGGATAGAAATGCATGAGCAGGCCACGACTTGAAACTTGCTGAGAGACACGGAGAGGATCCATGAAATAAATCAATTGAAGGACTCGAGCTGACTCGAAGATGCATGTATTGGGGAATATGCCAATACAGCCAAAAAAAATTATCCGCAACGGATACTTCGGATAAAATCCGGACTCAGGTGGATGATGTCCACTAAGGACTCAGCTGAGGAAGATCCCAACAGAACTCTCCTGGGGAAGTAACGGGATGAGGTATTACCGGTTACTGGGTAATAAGCTCAAAGAGACGTGTGATCTGAACATCGGTATAAGGGCGAGAGAACAACATGCTCGGGAAGAATGAATATCTAAGACCGGTATAAGGGTGAGAGATATCCATCAACCAAATCATCTGAGGAAGACCTAAGAAGGTATATTTCAACTCAGGGAATCTGACTCCACAGGGGACAAAAAGTCATAATAGGGAGCAGAATGAAGGAACACCAGGGATGCCGGTTACTGGGCATATAATAGGTGGCCAACCAAAGGGTGAATTGGGGAATATTCCCAAAACACTCATCATCCAAAAAGAGGGCAAAACGCAAACTCAATTATGGGATGGACATTCAATTCCAAAATAGGGATACGAATCTTACTCGACTGGGGAAGAACAAAAGGCTTCGACCAAAGAGTGCATGAGATATATTATCTATTACCGTCAGAACATAGATAATATACTCGTATCGAAGATTATCCACAACCGGTTACTGGGTTAATAAAGGATGAATCAACCGAGAGAGAAAGGCATCAGGATATCGAAACTAGGTATATAATGATGACCAAACAGGGGGGAGCAACAAACATTACCGGCAATCGGTACATGAAATATGACTCGCTGGGGATATATTGCTTAATCGGAGAAATTATCCAAGAAAATGAGGGAATATCAACACCGAATATTGGATAATGATAACCGTCAAGGAGGGGATTATATCTACCGGATACTGGGTAGAAAACCACGAAAGCGTAACCGTCATCGATTAGGATGAACAAAAGGTTAACTCTGCAAAGGGGAGAAAATAGGGTTTGCAACTACCGGTATAAGGGTAGAGAACCACAGACTCCGTCGAGGATAAGATGAATGATCACTAATTACTGAGCAATTATTCATTTATACCATGGGGAAGCAAAGGAAACAGTCACAAGAGGCCAATTTAGGATCAAACCAAAGAGGCACGTTGAATCGAGACTCGTCCTAGTGAGGATATAACTCAATAGGGAAACCCATCCCAATATATGTGTTGGGAAGGAACGGGAACAACCATCATCCACGAGGATATAACTCGGTGGGGAGTGTGGAACGAAAGATAAACACTTTCTGCTTAATGGGCTGACTCTATATTAAGGGATCAGACGCCGACATCTGCTTGGGAAATGTATTACCAACTAGCAGGGGATAAAAAACAAAGATATATGGCAAAGAATGCAATATGAATATCCGAATGTTTGAAAATTATATGCACACATGCGTGGTTTATGTATGATGAATGTTGACAAACAGACATTTCTAACACAAACAGCTCCAAGGAATAAGCACACAAACAGTCGGTACTACATCTCAAGAGAAAAAGCCAGGAAGCAAAGATCCCTGCAGGGGACAATCATCAGTCATTCCAGTTGGGGACAGGAGTCATTGCACAGATAAAATCCGCCACATAAGTAACTCTACTAGGGAATCCATCCAAGGGATAAAGGGATTATGGGGATCAACCACCAAGTACCGTGCTCGCCAAAGAGATCACTTCTGCTGAGGAGGAAAGATCGTTACTATGCTGAAGGGAAGAGTGGTGAATATCTCACCAAACACTCCAACCAGTGGAAAAACCACGAAAGGCCCTGGTGGAAGAAGATACAGTCATGCCAGGAATATGAACAAATGTCTTACTCTAGTGGAGATCATACCATCCTTGGGAGAGCATTGAGGATCTCCTAAGTTTTTTTTCGTCATTGTGAATATTCACTTTGTTTAAAAATAAGCTTTGAAAAAAATTCGTTTATTCAAAACAATGATATTTTCTCAATTAGAGCATGCAAAACGTTTGTTGAATAGAAACAAATAAGAGTGCAAATGATTGGATAAAAGGCTCAAATTTATTTGATGGAATGGTAGTCTGCAAATGGCAAGACTCCATAGATCTTTACAAGTTTGAAATTGGTGATATATATTGGAAAAGGGCTACATTGAACATAATGACCATTTCTCCACCAATTCTGAATCCGATGTATTTGAAGCTTTGGTTGATGACGAATGAGCAAGAATCTCTGACAGGTGATAACTGTAGAACAAAATCTTGTCAGGATACAGTTACTTGCCAAATCCCTATTTTTTGCCTAGATTGCCCCAAGATGAGGTACTCAATCTAGCGGGATACATATATTCATTTTTTATGTCTCTAACTTTTGCCTGGACCGCCCTTTCGGGTTTTCAATCCACCGAGACGCTCATTTTTGCCTAAGCCGCCCTTTCGGGTTTTCAACTTAGCGAGCTATTCTGTTTTTATTTTTAGGCGAAGTATTTCTTGACTGCATCTGAATTCACATGACGAGTGAAATCCTCCCCATCCATAGTTGTCAGTATCAAAGCACCGCCTGAAAAGGCTCTCTTAACAACATATGGACCTTCATAGTTTGGAGTCCACTTGCCCCTGGAATCGGGCGCGAAAGACAAGACTTTCTTGAGCACGAGGTCACCTTCTCGGAACACACGAGGCTTGACCTTCTTATCAAAAGCTTTCTTCATTCTTTGCTGATATAACTGACCATGGCACATGGCAGTCAATCTCTTCTCTTCTATCAAATTTAGCTGGTCATAACGACTCTGAACCCATTCAGCATCAGTCAACTTGGCTTCCATCAAGACTCTCATTGATGGGATCTCCACCTCTACTGGGAGTACAACCTCCATGCCATAAACAAGAGAGAAAGGGGTTGCCCCTGTTGAAGTGTGAACAGAAGTACGATATCCATGTAAAGCAAAAGGCAGCATCTCATGCCAATCCTTATACGTGACAACCATCTTCTGGATAATCTTCTTGATATTCTTATTAGCAGCTTCAACAGCTCCATTCATCTTGGGTCTGTAAGGAGAAGAATTATGGTGTGCAATCTTGAACTCACTACACAATTCTTTCATCATTTTGTTGTTCAAGTTAGATCCATTATCAGTAATGATCTTATCTAGCACACCATATCGGCATATGAGTTGGTTCTTGATAAACTTCATGACCACCTGCCTGGTCACATTTGCATATGATGCCGCTTCAACCCACTTGGTAAAGTAATCGATCGCTACGAGAATGAATCTGTGTCCATTGGATGCTTTCGGCTCTATCATGCCAATCATGTCAATTCCCCACATGGAGAAAGGCCATGGTGATGAAATCCAATTAAGAAGTGTCGGAGGAATATGAATCTTATCCGCATAAATCTGACACTTATGGCATTTCTTCACGTATTTGCAGCAGTCAGACTCCATTGTCAACCAATAGTAGCCTGCTCTCAATATCTTCCTAGCCATGGCATGTCCATTGGAATGAGTGCCAAATGAACCCTCATGGACCTCAGTCATCAACAGGTCTGCTTCGTGTCTATCCACGCATCTGAGAAAAACCATGTCAAAATTTCTCTTGTAAAGCACATCACCATTGAGGTAGAAACTTCCTGACAATCTCCTCAGAGTCTTCCTATCTTTCACAGATGCCCCAGGCGGGTAAACCTGGTTCTGAAGGAAACACTTGATATCGTAATACCATGGCTTATCATCTTTCACCTCTTCTACCGCAAACACATGAGTTGGTCTGTCCAAGCGCATCACAGTGATATTGGGAACTTCATTCCAAAGTTTTACCACAATCATTGAAGCAAGAGTAGCAAGAGCGTCTGCCATACGATTCTCATCTCGAGGAATATGATGGAAGTCAACTTCAGTAAAGAACGTTGAAATCCTCCTCGCATAATCCCTATATGGAATGAGACCGGGCTGATTTGTTTCCCATTCACCCTTAATCTGATTGACAACGAGGGCCGAATCACCATATACATCAAGATGCTTCATCCTTAGATCAATGCATTCCTCCAATCCCATAATACAGGCCTCATACTCAGCCATATTATTCGTGCATTTGAAAGTTAGCCTTGCTGTAAAAGGAATATGTGTGCCCTGAGGAGTAATAATCACTGCCCCAATACCATTTCCATACTGATTTACAGCGCCATCAAACACCATACTCCATCTGGAACCAAGCTCTGGCCCTTCATCGAGCGTAGGCTCATCACAATCTTTCATTTTCAAATACAGAATCTCCTCATCTAGGAAGTCATACTGAACTGACTGATAATCTTCAATCGGCTGATGTGCCAAGTGGTCAGCCAAGATACTACTTTTAATAGCCTTCTGAGCTCGATACTCAATATCATACTCAGATAACAACATTTGCCAACGGGCAATCCTCCCTGTTAAAGCAGGCTTCTCGAAGATATACTTGATTGGATCCATTCTGGATATCAACCAAGTCGTATGATTTAACATATACTGGGGTAAGCGCTTAGCAGCCCAAGCCAAAGCACAACATGTCTTCTCAAGCATTGAATATCGAGACTCACAATCGGTGAACTTCTTGCTTAAGTAATAAATAACATATTCTTTCTTCCCTGATTCGTCTTGCTGACCGAGGACACAACTCATTGAGTCTTCAAGAACGGTTAGATACATAATCAATGGTCTTCCTTCCACGGGCGGAGACATGATCGGAGGCTCAGACAGATACTCTTTAATACTGTCAAAAGCTTTCTAGAAATCCTCGGTCCAATCATGGGACTGATCTTTCCGGAGGAGCTTGAATATCGGCGCACATGTGGCAGTCATATGGGATATGAATCTGGAAATATAATTCAAGCGGCCAAGAAGACCTCGGACTTGCTTCTCAGTTTTGGGCGCAAGCATCTCTTGTATTGCTTTGACCTTTGCAGGATCAACCTCAATACCTCTTTCACTAACAACAAAGCCCAATAACTTGCCGGAACGGACTCCAAATGTACACTTGTTGGGATTCAGACGAAGCTTATACTTCCTCAACCGTTGAAAAAGCTTCAACAAGTGCTCTACATGTTCAACTTCCGTTCTTGACTTAGCGATCATATCATCAACATATACCTCGATCTCCTTGTGCATCATATCATGAAACAAGGTGGTCATAGCTCGTTGATACGTGGCTCAGACGTTCTTCAAACCGAAGGGCATCACTCGATAACAGAATGTTCCCCAAGGTGTGATGAATGTTGTCTTCTCCATATCCTCGGGTGCCATCTTGATCTGATTATATCCGGAAAATCCATCCATAAATGAGAAGACATTGAATTTAGCTGTATTGTCTACCCACATATCAATGTGTGGTAAAGGGAAGTCATCTTTTGGACTAGCTTTATTCAAGTCTCTATAATTCACACACATTCGGACTTTTCCGTCTTTCTTAGGCACATGCACGATATTGGCCACCCATTGAGGATATGTAGAAGTCACCAGAAACCCTGCATCAATTTGCTTATGAACTTCCTCTTTGATTTTCACTGCCATGTCAGGATGAGTTCTTCTAAGCTTCTGCTTCACAGGCACGCACTCAGGTTTCAAAGGTAGGAAATGTTGCATAATATTCGTATCTAGACCAGGCATGTCTTCATATGACCAGGCGAAGACATCAACATATTCTCGTAGCAATTCGATCAACCCTTTCTTAACAGATTCTTCCAGGAGTGCCCCAATCTTCACTTCTCGCACACAATCTTCAGACCCCAAGTTGACTGTTTCCAGATTCTCAAGATGCGGCTGAATGATCTTCTCTTCATGCTCAAGTAGACGGGTAATCTCGTCAGGAATCTCTTCATCATCATCTTCTTCCGCCTCAAATACAGGGAATTCAAGGTTAGGAGATGGTGTTGGGTCATTATGTTCAATGGGTTTGATCAACCTGCATAATGATTTTGGATATGAAAAGCTTTAGAATTCAAACAAGGCAAATCATTATGCAAATGAAAAGATTGATTTTATTCTATTTTTTTAGGTTTTATGTGATCACCAATTTCATGCAAAAAGCGAAAAGGGAAAATAATTGGAAAACAAACATTTAACATGAATTTATTGAATGAAAATATCATTGTATATATGTGTCGACAATGTCATAACTCCTCCTTTTGGCATGGGAGGAGGGTTTTTAAACACAATGAACATTACTTCGACTTATGGATAACTGTTGGAATATCCACAGCGACCCAATTATTGCAGATTCCCCCAGGGATGACGAAGTTGCCATAATCCTCTTCGTCGTCCTCCAAGATGGCAACAGCTTCCTCGCCTTGGCCAGTGTGGATGAAACCTCCACTCTTGAACAGCCCTTGCGAAATAGAAACCCTAGAAGAATAACCGACGCCAGCCCGAGACTTGTTGTCTTCTAGCTCAATCATTTTCCCTAAGCCAGTAGTTGCACCACGCTCAATGGCCAACTTTGCATCTTTGTAGGAAGCAAATGAAGGAGTTTTCTTCTCAATAGGCTCAGCAATAGATAAAGCTTGGAAAGGAGTTCCAACTTGATCCTCAGCATCTATATATGAGAAGGAAGACAAATGGCTAACCAGGAAAGCCTTTTCTCCCCCTACCACCACCAGCTTCTTATTCTGCACGAATTTCAGTTTCTGGTGTAGGGTGGATGTCACGGCGCCTGCCTTGTGAATCCATGGTCTGTCCAAGAGACAGCTATACGATGGGTGAATGTCCATAATCTGGAAGGTAATCTGGAAATCACTTGGTCCGATCTTGATTGGGAGATCAACTTCCCCAATCACAGTTTTGCGAGACCCATCGAAAGCCTTCACAACTACTCCACTCTGCCTCATGGGAGGCCCTTGATATGACAGCTTCGAGAGAGTGGATTTTGGAAGTACGTTCAGTGATGACCCAGTGTCTACCAGCACATTGGACAGGGCGTCTTCCTTGCAACCCATAGATATATGCAATGCCAAGTTGTGGTCTCTTCCCTCCTCGGGGAGATTAGAGTCACAAAAACTCAAATTGTTACAAGCAATAATGTTTGCAACAATGCTATCAAATTGTTCTATCGTGACATCGTGATCCACATATGCCACATCCAAAACCTTCTACAAAGCCTCTCGGTGTGGTTCTGAATTCAAAAGCAATGATAACACCGATATTTTGGATGGCGTTTGTAGAAGCTGGTCTACAACATTGTACTCGCTCCTTTTGATGAGCTTCAGCATCTCATCACAGTCTTCTTTCGTATTGCCGCTTGGGCCAACAGAAACAGGAGTTATTGGTGTAGAGGAGGGCTTAACAACAAGTGCCGGATTCGGAGTGCTCTCAGCATTCCCAATCGGGCGCTCAACAGAATCAGCATCAACACGAGCATCAATTTGAGGCTTAGGCGGTGCTTAAAATACACGACCACTGCGGTCAAACCACTAACATTCGCAATGTTGACAACAGCTGAAGATGGAAAGGACACATCTCTCCCATTTTCTACCGCGACAGCATTGTAGCGATAGGGGACCGCCTTTTCAGAAGAGTATGGTACCGGTACGGCTGGCTTGATGGTTAATGCGGGAGAAACCTTCTGCTTGCTACCATCATACTTGACGATAACAGGTTCGGGGATCCGGAATACTGGAGAAATTACGTTGACCTCGTCAGCATCTTCGTCAACATTTCTGTTTTGAAGGATCTCAATAACTCCTTCATCTAGCATTTCTTGAACATCTTTGCGTACCTGGCGACAACCTCTTTGATTGACAGAACAGACTCGGCATCTATCGTGGTCATGCTCATAATGACTATAATCACATACCAAACGATGCATCTTGACCAGAGATTGTCGAATATGACTGACATATTTGATTTTGTACTTTCCAGGGTAACCCTGGACCATATTCACAGCTTTCCCATGCTTGGGCAATGGGTTCTTCTTCATGTTAGGACCTACGTCGTGGCCGGGAGCACCAGAATGGTAAACACAGTGTAATTCGTGCTTATACCACCATTGGAGGTTAGTAGGTATAGCCGGTGGGTCTCGCGGAGTAATCAACTTCCTATCTATCAAAGAGGGATATAACTCTGCATACGTCATTGGAATAGGATCGAAGGTGACCCTTTTCCTCTCGTAACTCGTGCTGGTTTGATTACTGTTTCGAGGCTGGTAGGCCTGCTGTTACGGACGGTGCTGTTGTTGTTGATGTTGCGGATGTGGTTGCTGATTGGTGTTATGTTGCTGGTACTGTTGATTATCTCTGAAGGCGGGTGCTATGTGAGCCACCTGGTGCTGGTTACCGGCGGGATGCACGGTCTTCCTCCTTACAGAGGTTCTTCTTGGTTTCATATGAGAAGTCACAGCATGTGCCTCTCCTTCTTTCTTCTTTGTAAACGACCCATAACGTTTGGGAGAAGAGCCTTCTTCCCTGGTCAGACGTCCTTCTCTAACCCCTTCTTCTAGACGTATCCCCATATTCACCATCTCGGTGAAGTCAGAAGGAGCGCTAGCAATCATCCACTCATAATAAAAAGAACTTAAGGTCTTCAAAAAGATCTTAGTCATCTCTTTCTCTTCTTGCGGAGGCACGATCTGTGCTGCTAACTCTTGCCACCTCTGGGCGTACTCTTTGAAGGTTTCCTTGTCTTTCTGGGACATGACCCTCAATTGATCCCTATCGGGAACCATATCCACATTGTACTTGTACTTCTTGACGAAGGCCTCGCCAAGATCGTTGAAGGATCGGATGTTCGCACTGTCTAAACCCATGTACCAACGCAGAGCGGCACCGAACAGACTGTCCTGAAAGTAGTGGATGAGCAATTGGTCATTGTCGGTTTGAGTCGACATTTTCCTGGCATACATGACCAGGTGGCTGAGAGGGCAAGTATTTCCCTTGTACTTTTCAAAGTCAGGGACCTTGAATTTTACAGGGATCTTCACATTAGGAACCAAGCAGAGTTCGGCAGCAGACTTGCCGAAAAGATCCTTTTCTCTAAGAGTTTTCAATTCCTTGCGAAGCTCAAGAAATTGATCGTTCATAGCATCCATCTTCTCATAGACATCTGGGCCCTCAGACGGCTCAAAATGATAGATGGTGTCGTCTACTCTAGGCAAAGTATGCACGACAGGAGGAGGAACAGTAAGGACCAGGCTAGATGCCGACATTGAAGCAAAGGTGGGAGCAGGACCCTCAAGCATGAAATTGGGAGGCATCCCCCACGGGAATCTGGCTGGCATGGTCGTAGGAGCAAAGTGTGCACTGGCTGTAGGCACAGTCGAGGATACAATCTCAGAGATAACTGTCCTCTGGGGAGGAGTTGAAGGTGTCGGAGAAGACTGGCTTTGGGCAACCATGAATGATTCCATTACGGCACTTAATCTGGCCACTTCCTCTTTCAGCTCGCGGTTCTCTTGTTCCAAATGATCCATCAGTCTTGAAATGTTGGCTCTGGTGTAGTACCGGTGAGTCAGCTTGTCTTCAAAATAAATGAAGAACACAGAGTTAGACCACAGGACAAGAAGCCGGGAACAAAACCTGCTTATGCACATGATGCATGCAATGCTTGTGCACATGATTTGTTTTTATTTCAAAGGAACTTTAGGGTTCTATTTGCAAATTTTGGAAATATTAAACACTTTCATATGGAGACATAATATCGGGGAAACCTTTTATACCAAAGAAGTACAGCATTGGTAACCATATACAAGAGAAAAGGAAAATAATCATCCTATGGATCCCTAGAAACAATCATCTAAAGCCAGGGACACAGGAAGATAGGATGCACAAAGTCTCTTCACCTCCCTCTCGTAGGCTGCCTCCATATCTGCCTTCTCCTTGGCGAGTCGGTCGTACTTCCTTTTCCAAAACCTGGAAGACTGAGGAAGTAGAGAAGTCCATGCTCATCAGGATCATCAATAACCTGATGTTCGAGGAATTCTATCAAAGCATCCTTCTCCTTGATTTACTGAAGCAACTCTTCTCGTTCACGGATCCAAGCACGTGATCGGTCTTCGTCTCTCAACTCCTCTAATCCTTGGTTAGGAAGGGTTGAAGGCCCAACCATAACCAAAGGTGTAGGTCTTGGATACTCGTAAGGCATGAGATACTCATACGCTCTCTTTCTAACCCAAGCAGTGTAAGGCTCCATAGCAATACAATTCTTAGGACCCAACTCTTTCCTTCCTTTCCTATGAATCTTGCGCCAAGCGCGGACCATTCTGCTCTTCAAGTTTTGGGGATCTTTACCCTCCTGAAAGAACACACCCTCTAACAGAATGTTATTGGGTTTATCCTTTAGGGAGAACCCAAGCTGACGACGTGTCAAAACAGGGTTGTAGTTAATCCCACCACATGTACCAAGAAGAGGTATATTGGAGAATTCACCATAAGAGTCAATAATCTGCACACCATCATACACACGGTTGTACCAAGAGATATCATCATTAGTGAGAGACATAAGTCTCGTGGACCACCGTAGACATCCCTTGTTCTCCTTGAAGGCGACCGTCTGTGGTAAGTGAGAAATAAACCACTTATACAACAGAGGCAAACATCACACAATGGCACCACCACCCTTTGCATTCCTCATATGCAAAGAAAAATAAGTGTCTCCCAACAGAGTCGGAACGGGATTAAGAGTGGAGAAAATCCTAATAGCGTTCACATCCACAAACTTGCCGATGTTGGGGAATAACACTAACCCATAGATGAGAAGTACAAATATGGCTTCAAAGACATCCTCACTCATGGCCTTCCCATAGACAGTAGCTTGAGCAATGAGGAACTCAGAAGGGAGACCTTGAATTCCGCCTTTGGTAGTCATATGAGCACCAACCAGAGATTCATCTATATGCAACATGTCAGCTATCTCTTGAGAAGTAGGAACACTCTCCAAGCCACTGAACGGCAACTGGTCTAGAATAGGTATACCCACAAGGTAGGCATACTCCTCAAGTGTAGGCAAAAGCTGGAAATCCGGAAAAGTGAAGCAACGGTACAAGGGATCATAAAACTGCACCAATACACTCATCAATTCTTCGTCCACCTGAGTAGTCAGAAGAGGAAGAAGCTTCCCAAAACGAGCCTTGAAACCCAAGGGATCTAGTACATAGGATGTCAGATTCCTTAACTCTTTCAAATCTGGTTGTCTGAAACTGTACTTCTTTGTATTCCTTCTTTGTCTTTCCATGTCTGAAAATTTTGCAAATAAACCCCTTAAGTTCCTTGAAAATTTTCTTCATTATTGATGATATGGATGCAAATGGGTGCATGAATGCATGAATGCAACAATCACACTCAAGGATCAAGCAAAGCACACCAAACAAAGGTCGTGGGATGGATCATATCATCTTTAATATCAATCATCCATTTTGGTGGATTATGGTTTACACCTTATCAACACCCAAGTTCCATTGATATTACGGATACATGAACAGATCAACCATGAATCAAAGGGTTTGTTGCAAGTCACGAGCATGGAGTCTCGGTCAAGAACCACCCAAAGGGAGTGTACTAGGGTTCAAACCTGCCAAACATGTTCTACAAGAGATTCCCATAGTCATCATCCCATCTTTCGGATATTATCGGATAAACGACTACTCGTATTCCAAAAATATTCTCAAGAGAGACTCTTATGAGTGTAGTATCGCGTAACAATCGTATCAAATCTTACATTTGAACGACTTTCGCACTACATCCTAAGAATAGGCCAAGATGGGCTTGGTAAACTAAGGTCCTTGGCTTCTAAGGTCTATATTGGAAAGAGTAATGTCTAACCACAACTACTTGTGTGACATTATTGATCCCAACATGACCTCCACCAAGTGAATGGACTTGCAAGTCAACTTGCTAAGGAATAACTCCACACAAGTCAACAAGACTACGCCATTCTCCTATCATAAGTGCACTTGAGTCCGGGTATAGAACTCATCTCACAAAGATCACCAAGCACACAAGGAATTAATATTCAAGCAATTCAATCATTACATACAATACAGTAATCCCAAATTGCACAAAAATACATCATCAAACAATATAACACAACAAAAGATGAAAAGTAGGCAAAACCCACTAGGCAAAAGAGTCCCCAGCAGAGTCGCCACTTTTCTGTAGCGGGGTATTCGTTACCATTAGAGATATTGACTTAAATCCAAGGTAAATCATACAAGTCGAGTCGCCACCGCACTTCTATTTATCCAAAGGAATGGTTAGAAAGCGAACAAAAACCTAAAAGTTTTATCGAATCAAAAATTAGTAAAAGAGAGTCAGAGATCTGGGTAAGGGGGTTGGTTATGCAATGGGAAGGTGTTAGGAACCCAAAACATCATAGGTACTCCTAGGGAGCCCTTTTCATACTTGTTGCAAGGTTGTTGTCTTGTGAAAATTTATTTGTGCAAACATGATTGAAGAGATGAGGAGAGAATATACAAGTTTATTTACATTTTTGTGAGTGGATGGATAAACCCATTGCCTACGTACCATCTTAAAAAAGATTAGGATCAAAACCTCGTAGTTCGGGGTAAAAATCTCAAAACAAGTTGGTGAATTGATTGGTCCAAAAGCCTTAAGGTCTTTTGTTATCAAAGGGAGAAAACTCAACCTAAAAAACCACAAATCCACCATGTGAGGATATCTTCAACATGCTAGTGAGGGGTTAACCTTATAATAAGCATGGAAGACTCATTGTCCATCACTAAGGATATAGGTGAGTATTACATCTACCACAAAGATAACTCAAACCTAATAACTAAAGGTTATGAAAAAGTTTGGATTAGAAGGTGTCCATTGAAACCACAAAAACACATTTGAATGGGTTATATTTACCAATTAGAAGTATATACGAAATGGTCAAAGTGGACTTAAAGATTCAATTCAAAATAAGTGTTATGAAAAGAAAGTTTGAAAAAATCAAAAGCATAAGGCTTAGGTTTCTAATGTTGAAAAAATTGTTAAATGTTTGCACAAAAGTTTTGGCTTGGGTTAGAGTGGAGGGAAGAAGAAGAATGGCTAAAGTCCTAAGTAAAACAAAAGGTGAGGGATAAAGAAACAAAACCACAATGGAGCTCCTCTCTTGAGATCTGTAAGACCCCAATTTTGTCCCTAAGATCCCTCATGGCATCATAGCATAGCATTGCATAGCCTCAAGGATCATTTAAGCAACTTGGCTTCCTTTCCCTTTGGGTGGGTGTAACACCTCAAAATTTACCCTCCTCTTCTTGGGACGAGCTTAGCATATTGAATTTCATATCTTAGGACATTAGGCATTTGCATATTGCATATCATGTGGAAATAATGAAGTTATCCTCCAAAGTCTTTTCAGAGATGGAGAAGTGATGTGGTTCAAGCCTGAGGGTTTCTATGGACTGATTATCAACCATCTGAGGGTTTGCAGTGCATTAGGGTTTCTTGGTCCTTCAATGGTTTTGATCATTATCTTATTGGAAAGGATATGTCACCATCATCATGGTTATGACATTATCAAGGGGTTCATTGTTCATGCTCACGTTCCTTAGGATTAGGGTTTTGACCTCTGGTCAACCCTAATCAGTTGCATTCTTCCAATCAGTGATTTTCAAGGAGATGAGGTATTCTATGAAGAGTGGGATCACATGATCACCCTATTGAGTTTATATGAGCCAAGGTTCATTTTGAAGCCAATTCCTCAAGTGGTTGAGGCTTAAGCTGATCAGAGCACTTCTAAGTCATCTGTCAACCAGAAAGTCAACAGAAAGTCAACTGAGGGTTGTGAGGTGGAGAAATGAGTTTCAACACCCCATTCATGTTCCAACAATGTTTATTCATCATGTCAAATACATATCTTGAGCAATTTGAGGTCAGATCAAAAGTTTCCAAAAATGGAAAGTGACCTGTAATTGAAAGTTTCCAAAAATGGAAAGATTTTGGTCCAAGATCAACTTGATCTTACATCATCAAAGAAGCTTCAAATGAATTTTTGTCCAACATGAAAGTTTAATATATTTCTCTCCCATTTCCAAAAAGTCCAAGATCATGGATTTATGATGAATGGTTGAGGAGATATGGCCAAATGATCACCAAGGGTGCATGAAACTTCAAAAGGCCATAACTTTTGACTCATAGCTCCAAAATGAGTGCCTCTTTTTGCACTTTGCTCCTCATGATATATATTTTCCAAATCATTCATTACATGGCATGAAATTTCATTATATGATCATTTGGCAATGCATGTGATTTTTGGAGGGAAAATCATGAATTTGAATTTGGTGCATCATATGAGCTTTTTAACCATTCCAACATGTTCACAAGATGATTTTAAGTGTAATTGAATGGTCATTTGTTACTGTTCACGTGTACTTTTGCATGGCACCTTCAATTTCCCAATTTTGGTCACACACCCTATTTCACTTAATCCCAATTAGCATAAGCCTAATTACATTTTCAGTAGGATTAACACACCATATAAATACATAATCATAACAGAATTGTTCATTATTCATCATTTCTAGATCTAAAACTTTTTCCCTCCAAAATCTTCTCTCAATCCAAATTCAAAATTTCTTCACATAGCATAGCATTTTTCTTCCATAATCTGGTTTGTTGAGTGTTGTAGATGAAGATCCAAGCATTCATTTGAAGAAATTGAGCCAGAATCCATCACATGAAGTTCAAGAACACAAGGATGGAAGTTCAAATCTGAGCTAGATCTAAGCAGTTCCAAGCCTTAATTTCTTCATAAAGCTTCATAGCAAGTGCTCAGGAGTAGATCTACACACTTTCCAGGCCTTGAAGCTGCTGATTTAAGAGACTGTTCTTCAAGAGGTAGGTTTTTCGAACCTCATAGTTCTCAAATCTTTTGCCATGTTTAGATAGATCTCCTCACGCTGAAATTCTGATCTAGATTTCGTGAAATTTGGTTGAGAATTGATTGAGTTATGCATGTTTGAAATTTTGTATGTGAATATGTTTTGATTCGATTTGCTTTGTTCATGATGATTTAATGTGAAATAATGCTGGATTTGTATCCTACACGAAGAGAGCTTTTGAACGGTATAATTTTTACGTAATTCTGGAAAAAAAAATTGGAGCTTGCTACAGTAACAGCCACCGTCTTCACAAAGAAGACAGTGTTTTCCACCGCAAACCACTGTAGCGCGGCCTCCCTAGTTCAGCGGTTAGGGTTCCCTGTTCCAGCGCTCGTCACTGCCTTGTACACGGTTCGATACCACGCGAGCGCTTCTATTTTTTTTTCATTTTCCCCATTTAATCCAAAACGACGCCGTTTTGCCATGAAGCGCTCCCTCGCTTCGATTCCAGCCGTTGCCAATTTTCAAATTAATCCACCATTTCCACTTTTCCCTCCATTTATCATGTTTGGTTCAATATTATTTCATATTTTTCTTCCAACTTCAAAAATCATATAAAATTGAAAATAGATCCAATTAATTCCCAATTTTTTGCAAAATGTTCATGTGTTTGTCTATTATTTTTTTATATGAATTTCATGATTTTATCATTCCTAGATTTTGAATTGTGGACTGTTATTTGAGTATGATGCAAAATGTGACTGTAACACCTCAAAATTTGCCCTCCTCTCTTGGGACTAGCTTAACATATTGTATATCATTTTTTAGGTCATTAGTCATTGCATCTTGGCATATCATGTGGTTACCTGGAGCAAATCATCCTCCTAAGTCTTGGTCAGAAGATAAAGAGGTTAAGATGCAAGCTAAGGTTTCATGGACTGATCATTAATCATCTGAGGATGTGTGATTCAAATCAGGGTTTCATGGTTCCTCAAGGAGATTCAAATGGTACATCATCATCATCATGGTCTTGTCATCACCAAGAGATTGATCAGATACCTTGAGATTAGGGTTTTGACCTCTGGTCAACCCTAATCAATTGTATTGGGCCAATCAGGACTTAGCAAGGAGATGGGGCCTATATTGAGATGGGAGATCATTTATTGATTATATTGAGCTTATGGAAGCTAGGGTTTCATGGTTGAGCCATTTCATCAGGAGTTTGAAGCTCAATTTGATCAGTCAAGCTGAAATTCATCTATCAGTCAGAAAAGTCAACTGTGGTCAACTATGCCTGAATTCATGGATTTGGAGGTGGGAGAGGGTTAGAGACACTTCATTCATGTCCAAACAAGTTTCATTTGACTTTTCAAAGATCAAGAATGAAGAAAATAAAGTCAGATGGAAACTTTCCAAAAATAGAAAGTGACTTGTAATTGAAAATTGCCAAAAATGGAAAGTTTTTTTCCTCAAAATTACGTGTCCAAAAATGTTTCAAATGAAATTTTGTCTAACATGAAAGTTGAAGATCTTGCTCTCACCTTTCCAAAAAGTCCAAAAACATGAATTTCTCATGTGTGGTTGGCAAGTTATGATCAAATCATTTTTAGAAAAAGTTGAATTTCAAAGTGCCATAACTCTTGAACCATTTGGCCAAATTGGGTGATTCTTTTTTGAGCAAGTCACATTTGACATGTACTATCATATTACATCATTACATTTCATCAAAAATCATCACATAAAAAGTCCATTTTTCAAGTGTTCATTTTGCATTTTGGTGGAAAAAAAAGTGTTTTTGAAAAATACATGTAATTTTTATGCCAAACCACTTCTAACACATTCTAAACAGAAAATTGGACTTGCTCCAACTGGTTTTTACTGTTCCATTGGCTCTAATTGAAAAAGGACATTTTGGCCATTTGACATTAAAAGTGCACTTGATTTTGCTAATCTTGATTAACAATTGGATTAAGCCATGGTATAAAGCACTAATTGTAACTGAATTCACATAAACACACTCATTCTTTCAGATCCAAACAGAAAAATCACCAAATTCTCTCAAAACTCTCTCAATCTTTTTTCACTTTTTCATCGAATTCATTGATTCCTGTTGCTTCCTCTTTGTTCCATTCATCATTTGCAGGCATATTGAGCATCTGTTTGAAGGAGATCGTGGCCAAATCCTGAAGAATCGCAACTGTTGCATCCAAGCATTCACATGGAATTTTGAAGATTCTTGGAGCGGGAGCATAATTGAGCTAAGAGACTTACTTCATTCATCTCCTAAAGCATCAATCTACATCTGTTTTGCACTTTGGAGCCTTGAATTCATCAAATCGAGCAACTGCATCTTCAAGAGGTTGGATCTCGAATCTTTTAATTGCTAGAATTAGGTTATGGCTTTGATAGATCTCTTATTGTAGAGCATGCTGCAACTTGAATCATGAATTTTCATTGAGATTTGAGGAAGATATGTGAATTTGAAGTTTCATACATGAACATGTTTTGCTTCGATTCTTTTTAATCGTGAGGAATTAGGCTTAATTATTTATGGATCCATGATGTACAATGAACAAGGATTCTGTTGATATAAAGTTTGTATGATTTGGTTAAAATTTGTTCATGCTGGAATTTGGTGATGAACGCGCAAAGAACACGTTAGAAATTTTCCAGAACGTGTGCTAGATCCAAGTAATCGTTACTGTTCATGCGTTAACCTGTTTGAGCGTGCGCCTTTGTTTCAAATTAGGACCGGCTTCGATCCTTGCTGGTGCCGAATCCATTTTTGCATTTTTAATTAATTTTCCACATGTTCATATGTTATGCCTTGCCTTGTTTCACATTTTTTTATTTTTCTTTCTCATTCAAAAAATGATAACTCTCTCAATTTTGATCCAAATTTCATGCAATTTTTTGTGAAATGCTCCTTGTGATGTGCTTGTTTTTTTGGTTATTTTTAATAATATTGTGCACGTGTGAAAAAATTATTGGCTAGGGTTTGCTTGAATGTGTCCTTTTGTGCACCATGCTCACTCTTTTGATCATAAAATGATGATGCTTCATTAGAAATTCATGAAATTTTGCATGCATGTTCTAGACTCATTCCTGGTCATTTTGATATGTGGTTTTGTAATTTTTGAGTTTCTGGATTGAGAGATATGATATGATCTTTGTAGGTGTTACATTTTGTGCCATACCATTCCTTGTGCATCTTCTTGATTTTATTTGCTATGCTTATTGAACTTGAATTGAGCTGGAATTTTGCATGAGGACACTTCTGAATGTTGGGAATGCACGTGAATTTCTTCTGGAATTTTTGAATCCATTTCCTATTTGATTGGGATTTTATTTGCTGTTTAGCCATTTGTGAACTTTTTGTGAGACATGTTTGTATTTGATTTGTGAAATTCTGGTTATTAATTGGATGGATTTGAAATTTGGCATGTGTATTGTAGACATATTAAACTTCATTTTGGTTTTGGTCTCATTCATTTATCATGTTTGGTTTCTGTTTTATGATTGCTTGAAGTTGGGGTACCAATTGTGGTCTAGTTTGAGCTTGATTCTGCCTACCATGACTTAGTGAATTTAATTTCGATACTTCCTCTTATCCAATTGCCATGAAATTTGGTATGCTGCTCATTGAATATGTTCTGTTTAGGAATGTTTTTTTGTGGAATTTATTGAGCCATTTTGGTATTGATTTGATTGTGATCATTCTGTTTGCTCCAATGTGATTCCAAAGTGCATAGTTTGACATGTTTTGTTCATAAAATAGATTTGGTGCATAGTTTTGATGTGAGACCAATTGGATTTTATTCTGAAGTGATTTATCTTGATTCTTGTTGAGTTTCACTTGCTGTTTTAAATTTTTCATCTCCTTTGGACCCTAGGCTTGTCCTAGTGGTTTTGTTTCTCATGTTTGAATGTGATTTTCAGGTTGAAGAAGCAAATGCTTTAAGGAGATTAATTCAAGTTGATTGAGTTTGGTTTATATGCTTGTTATGAACTAACTTGGTTTATTTTGTAGGATGCTTGGCTCACTTGAGTTGATTGTGCTTTGCTTGATGCATTGCTTGTGTACAGTTAATTTTTAACTTGTCTGTTTAACTGTTTGAGCTGTGTACTGACTGAATTAGATTGATTTCAGGTACCTTAGTTGCTCTAGTTCATCTTTGAACTTGCTTTGTGCTGCTGCTTGGTTGTATAAACCAATTGAGGTAGAATTTCTTTTCTCCATGTAGTCTGGAAGACCTGGCCTGTTACTTGGCCAGGCACCTGTCTGAAGTCCTCCTTAAGAGGCAATGCTTGTGATTGTTTATTTTTGTCCCCAAGCAGGAAAAGACCTTTGTTAAGGCAATTGGCAGACACAAGAGGTGTGTAGTCCACCTCCTGCTATTCTGTGGAGTCGTCCCTTGGCTCACATCACATGTTGATGCCTTGTGGATCCTAACCCAAGATCCATGTACAGTTGTACAGTTGAGTCAGTGTCATAAGTGTAGAAGGGTTCCCACTTTCTGGACCCACACTTCTTTGTCTGAAGCTCTCCCTGGCCAGGGATAAGAGCTGTGAGGCACACCCCTCACTTCCATTTCATCTGGCTTCACCCTGACTCTCAATGTCAGGGTTAAGAGCTAACATCACCTGGCACAGTTGTGTTGCTTTTGCAACTTAACCCTTGATTGAGCCCACCTTGTCTGGATATAATGTGTGCTAATTGCGAATGCTTGCTTTGTTTTGATTATGCTTGCATGCTTTGCTTTGCCTGTTTAGGATTAGCTTGCTGCCTGTGCAAGTTAGGATAGAAACCATGACATAGGGCAATGATGCATGATAACATCTAGGCTCGAGTACAGATCCCTAGTAGTGTGTCTCCCTTTGTATCTGGTTAGAATTTCTTTCCCATTCAGGGGAACTACGTCGCCCTGATCCTCATACCAGATGAGGTACGTAGGCAGGAGACCGTGCGAGGTCTCTCCGGGCACCTTTTTTCTTTTTTGTGTGTGTTTGCTTGACAGTTGCTAGGCTCGAGTTCCCGACTCCTTAGTAGCTTGTTGCTTGTTCTTCTTGTGTGTCAGGATATGGATGTAAGCCCAGCGATTGGCTATCCGTATCCTGAGTGTGTTTGTTTGGTTCGGAAGCCGATGTAAGTCCAGCGATTGGCGTTCGGGTTCCATGTTTGCCTTTTTTGCGTGTGTTTTGTTTCGGCGTGCGTGATTCGAACTACGGTAGCTCTGATTCTCGTTCCAGACGAGATACGTAGGCATAGGATGCGATGTCCTAGCGAGTCCTCTCCTCTTTCCCCACCTGTGTTTCTTGTGTGTGTGATGTTTGTTTTAGCAACCTTTTTCTATCTTTTGAGCGTGGATCCCGTCGAGTACGATGGACGTGAGGGGTGCTAATACCTTCCCCTTGCGTAACCGACTCCCGATCCCGTCTCTTTGGTCGCGAGACCTTTCTTTTCCCAGGTTTACTTCGAGCGTTTCCTTTCCCTCTTTTGGGATAAATAATGCACGGTGGCGGCTCTGTGTTGTTTTGCTTTAGCCCGCCGGTTGTTTTTCGCGGATGCGACAACTGGCGACTCTGCTGGGGACAATAGAAGTTGACTTATTGCTGGTCCATCTTCCCTAAGCGAGTCTCTCCTAGCGTTCTAGGATAGTTTAGGTTGCTTGTGTTGCTTTATTTATTGCACTTATTATTCTGATTGTGTATATTTGCATAAATACTTGCATGCATCATACTATCATGTTGCTGTCCTCTGTACAGGTGGTTCCTCTGTTTTGGGGTGGGTGTTCTGAGTGGGGCTAAAACCCAGGCCCGAGTATACACCTAGGATTAGTGTGGTCTCACGTTCCTCATTTGCTTTATCAGCATATTGTTGTAACGTGACATACCACAAGCCGGACGAGGTTCATTTGATAGTGTCATTCCTTTGTGGAGTATCCACTTTGGTTGTGTCACTTCATCTGAACTATTGACTTCGGTGACCGTTCTTTCCTGGATCTTTGGTTTAGACGATCTCAAGAGAGCTGCAGCGGCAGACCCGAAAGGGCAAACCCGTTGAGTATCTTTGCCCGATTGTCGAGACTATTATCCGCCTTAGGATGACCTGATTAGAATTTACCTGTGAGGGGAGGGTGATTCTTACAGATGCATGTTCAGTTGGTGACTTTGGTGGTGACTATTGGTTCCGTCGATCAGAGTCCTATTTATAAGTCGGATTTATGGACGTTTATTTCTGAGACGTCGGAGTGTTGTCCGCGTTATTTATCAGTGGGGATCCGTTTATTTCAGGATTCCCCGGGCCGATTCAGAGGTTCTTGTGGTTGTCTGCTCAGAGATTGTCTGATGATGATGGTGTATCTTTTAGTTCCGTTTATTTCGGAACCCTTGAGTCGGATTTGTGGTTACATATTCCTTCAGATGGTTGTGATCAGTTCAGAGATCAGGGTTGTAACTCAGAGCAACAGTTGATCAGATGACTTGGAGGATGGCACAGTGCATTGCATTCACGCATCAGCATCATCCACATTTTGCATTCACCTGCATCAAACCTATGCATAGCCATATGGGGAGTATTACGGATTGAGAATCCGGTTGAGAGAAATCTTAAATGTCAGAATGTGGATGTCAAAATATTATTCGTCTCGATGAAACCAGAATCAAAGGACGGGATCTTCCTCATATGGATAGACGTTGCATTAATGCATGTTAACCTGTTTGCTGTTTTGTAGGTATCAGTATCTAACCGGTGCGCACAGCTTTTCCGCCCAGATACCCTCCCAGACTCAGCAAATCCGAACTGATGGATCCACCCAACGCCGACATTCTCGAGCTGAAAGAGATGATGAGAGAGTTGTTCAGTGTTGTGCAAGGGCTTGCCTTGGAACAGAAAGCCATGGCGGAGAGATTGGAAAGGATTGAAGGCTGGATGATAAAGGAGAAAGTTCAGGAAGAGGTTCCGTCGTCCGTAATAAAGAAGCCCTCTGGCAATGGTCAGCTTAAGAAGGAAGTTGAAGCAGGTGGTGTGCAGGCCAAAAGAGAACGCGGTAAGGATCGTTACCATCCATATGCTGATACGGCAATGATCCCTACTGGTAACTCATCTGTACCACCTCAACAGAGAGCACAAAGAGATGGGAACCAAGTGAGAGGAAAGGGGGTTGATCGTCAATTTGATAGGCCACCCATGGCGTATGCTCTTCTGTTGAAGAGGTTGAAGGATCTTGGATTGGTGCGGCCAAGGATGTTGACTCCGTTGAAACCTGATCAGAGGCCTGCCGGCTATGATGAGAACGCCAAATGTGAATTTCACTCTGGTGCACCCGGACATCACATTGAGGATTGCAAAGCTTTTAAGCATGTGGTCCAGGACTTGGTGGATTCTAAGGCAATCAACTTTGCACCGACGACAGATGATAGTGCTAACCCCGTGACAAGGCAAGGTCCTGTAAAAGTAAAAATGATGTCGAAGGACAAGAAAGGGATAGAGGTGACTGAGAAGGATCAGTTGAAAATGCCAATGTCTGTGGTTCCAAAACCTCTGATGAAGGGTGGGGCTTTTCCTCGTGTTGATGATTGTTGTGCAACCATCGCCACAAAGGGGTGTGTTGTGATTGGGGAAACGATCCAGAGAATGATGAGAGTAGAAGTGGACGATGCAAGATGTAAAGCACCCAGTCTGGCAGTTGAAACCGTCAAGGTGGAAAATGCCATTGGTGTTGAGAAGGAGAAAAAGCCGTCCATTACTTCTTACAAGCAGGCAGTGGAAGTGGTGAGAAATGGAGGAATCCCAGGCTGGGGACAGATCATAGGCATTGTGGTGAAGGCGGATATGTTCAAGGTTGGCTATCAGCCAGATCAAGACTCGTCTGAGCGAACCAGGGGACGTCGTTCGCCATACACCTTTGTCAGTGCTGGAATGCTAGATCCGGGTCACGCCTATACAGTGGGTGAAGAGATTGACAGTGACCGCGAGCTGGAGTCGTGGATAAAATCGTGCGTACCAGGGAACTGGAAGGCTAAAAAGATTAGCATTGTCGCTCATCCTGAAGAGTAATATTTCTGTTTCTCAATACTGTTTGCATGAAAGCCTTATGTGTTGCCCGACACGTAATGGTTCATTGTAAGGGCCACCTCATGTTTCATTTTGCAACATTTTGCATCATAAATAAATGGATGTTTTTCAATTAAAAGCGGTGTTCCCTGTTTTTCATTCATTTTTACAGTTTAAAAACAAATAAAAAGGGCAATGTTTGTTTTCATCTTCTTTCCTTTTGATTTGTCTCGTTCCGACATCGAAAAGTAATTCTCCGGATCTCATTGATAACAATTTGGTTACACCTCATATGACTTCGACAATTCAATCTATCATGCCGAAGAAGAAGGCGAAGAAGATTGTGATCTGCTGGAAGATTAGCCAGGTTGTCGAAACAAGAGGAGAAGGTGATTCAGCCGCATGAGGAGCGATTGAGATCGTGAACCTGTATACCGCCGAGGTCAGAAAGGAAGTGAAAATTGGGAGCCGCTTCAGAGGCAAGTCGAGAGCAGAATGGTAGCCCTGTTGAAAGAGCATGTGGATACCTTCGCCTGGTCGTGTCAGGATATGCCAGGGTCGGATACCGGTGTCGTTGTGCACAAGCTACCATGGAGAGAAGACTGTCCTCTAGAGAAGCAGAACGCCAGTGCTACTTATCAGAGAGCCATGGTGACTTTGTTTCATGATATGATTCATCATGAAATTGAATGCTATGTTGATGACATGATAGCAAAGTCCCCAAACAGAAGAGGGGCATCTGGTAGATCTGGCCAAGTTGAGTAGACCAGTTGAGACAATTCAAACTGAGGTTGAATACAAATAAGTGCACTATCAGAGTGCGGGCCGGTAAGCTGCTGGGGGTTTATTATAAGTAAGAGAGGAATCGAGGTTGGTCCTGCTAAAAAAAAAGAAAAAAAAGAAAAGAAAAACAAGAAATGCCTGAACCGAGAATGGAAAGAGAGGTTCGTGGTCTATTAGGTAGAATGAACTACATGTCATGGTTCACATCTCATCTAACAGCCACGTGGGAACCCATTCAAGAACGGATCAAATGGTCAGGTAGAATAATGATTGCCAAGGGGCATTGGGAAATTAAAAAAAAATATTAAGTTGCAGGAACCTCTGATTTTGTTGCCTCCCTATGGAGAGAGACTGTTAATCTGGTACTTGACAGCCCTTGAGGGGTCTATGAGGTGCGTACTGGGGCAGCATGACGAGTCTTGTCGAAAAGAGCATGCAATTTACTTCGAGACCTTGCTTTTCCCAGGTTTACTTCGAGCGTTTCCTTTCCCTCTTTTGGGATAAATAACGCACGGTGGCGGCTCTGTGTTGTTTTGTTTTAGCCCGCCGGTCGTTTTTCGCGGATGCGACAGTGACATGTTTCATTCATTCTATTGTGAAATGCTCATACATTGGCCAATTGACTTGAAATTTGGTACACTGATTCCTAACATGATGATGGATTTTTGAGGCTTGGTTGTGTATTTTTCTCATTTTTCATTTCTGTTTTAGGCATATGATTGTATGGTGTGATAATGTGTGTCACACAATTTGATGTTGATCTTCTCTATTTTCATTGTCTTATCAATTGAGCTCCTCTGTTTATAATTTTTTGGCATGATGGTTGTGTTTGATACGTTGTGTACTCATGAAAATTTCCAGATTTGTTTGAGTCATTTCTGATTTAATATGGAATTTTGATTCTTCATGTCCAAGTGTGATCACCTTGTGTACCTTTTGCCTTATCTTGTGCAATTGATGACTTTGCTTGATGATTTTGACTTGGTCCTTTTTAGGACATGTTCTTGATTGAATGTAGTTGCTTCATGTTGAATATCAAGTTCTGTTTTGACTTTTTGATTCACCTTTGACCCTAGGCTTTTCCCTAGGGGTTTGTACTCACATTTGAGCTTTGAATTTCAGGTTCAAGCATTCATCTCCATGATTGATGTTGCCTCATCATTTGAGCTTGGCTATTTGCTATGTTTGCTAACCTTTGGTTCTTTTGTAGGTCCTTTGGTGAATCACTTGAGTGTTTGCCTTATGGCTTACATGTTGTACATATTGGGATTGTCTGTCTGTTGTTATCTGTTAACTGTTGGTTGTTTGTCTGAGTATCCTACTGATGTTTTAGCTTTTCATACAGGTACTTTAGCCGCTTTAACTCATTATTTGGGTTGCTTTGCTTTGCTTGTGGTTGGCATACCACTTAGGTAATCTCTTGAACTCCATGTAGTCTGGAAGACCTGCTATCTTTGGCAGGCACCTGTCTGAAGCCCTCCTTAAGAGGCAATGTTTGTGCTTGTTTATCTTTGTGCCTTGTACATGTAAAGACCTCCTAAGTGAAGAGGCATTGGTAGATAGAAGGGATGTGCAATCCATCCCCTTCTATTCAGTTGAGTCTTTCATCTTGCTCGCACTACGTGCTGATACATTTTGAATAAACACCCAAGATCATTGTATATAGAGTCGGTCAAGTGGAGTAGAGTCCCACATTCTGGACTCCCACATTTGCATTGATTGAAGCTCACCCAGGCCGGGTTAAGAGCTATGAGGTCCAACCCTCATTACCTTTCATCTGCTCACCCTGACGGTCAATGTCAGTGGTTAAGAGCCTCAGACACCCCTTCCAGTGTTGGCTTGTTTGTCGAGGTCGATATGACCCCTCGACTAAAGCCCAGCCTTGTATGAGCCGCATGTTTGCATATAGCGTGTGATGATTGCTTCTAATGTTTATCTGCTTTTGCTTCTCATCTCCTTTCTGTAGGATTCGTATGATCAACTTTCGAGGAAGTTGAACGTACGTAGAGATAGACTTGAGTTGACTCACTGCCTGTGTGAGTCAAACTCTTGTTAGAGACCTCAACCTAGGGTTATAATTTGCATGATGACTATTAGGCTCGAGTCAGTCTCCCTTTTAGTCCGTTATTCCCTTGGTCTCTAGTTAGGAGAAAGTTTCTCCCCTGTTAAGGGGAACTACGTCGCCCTGATCCTCATACCAAATGAGGTACGTAGGCAGGAGATCGTGCGAGATCTCTCCGGGCGCCCTTTTCTTTTTTTTGGCGTGTGTTTTGTTGATAACTATTAGGTTCGAGTTCCCGACTCCCTTTTAGTCTGTGTGTTTAACTTCTTTGTTTTTTCTGACGTCTCGGCGTCTTCTTGGTGTTTGCTTGACAGCTTTTAGGTCCGAGTACTAGACTCCCTATTAGCTTGTCTGTTTGATAACCTTTTTGTGTGTGTTAGGAGTCTGATGTAAGCCTAGCGATTGGAATTTCGTTTCCTATTTGTTGTGTGTTTAGAGTCTGATGTAAGCCCAGCGATTGGTGTAGCACCTCAAATTTGCACCTCCCATTTGTACATATATTTTCATTTTTAGGTCATTAAACATTGCATTGTCCATTGCATAGCTCATTGCATTATCATCTGCATAGTCCACCAAGTCATCAGGCAAGACTGATCAGGAGATTCAGTTGTGCAAGCAAGCAAGTGCATTTTCTATGGAAGCAAAGCCCTGGGGTTGGTTCAATGAGTTCATGTGACCCAAGGATCATTTTGAAGTGGTTTGGTCAAGCATTGGATGTTCAAAGCTCATCAGTCAATGATCAATTCATCTGAAACCCTAGAAAGTCAACAGAAGTCAACTGTAAGTTCAACTGTGGATTTGGAGGTGGGAGATGGTTAGAGATGCCTCATTCATGTCCATACAAGTCTGATTTGACATTTCAAACATCAACATTGAAGAATTTGAGGTCAGATCAAAACTTTCCAAAAATAGTAAGTGACCTGTAATTTGAATTTAACTCAAGATTACATCATCAAGAAAGCTTCAAATGAAATTTTGTCCAACATGAAAGTTGAAGATCTTTCTCTCCCATTTCCAAAAAGTCCAAGATCATGAATTTCTCATGTGTGGTTGAAGAGATATGGAATAAACATGGCCAAGTGTGACTTGAACTTCAAACATGCATAACTTTCAAACCAAAAGTCCAAATTGAGTGGTTCTTTTTGCATTGTTCATGTTTTGACCTATACTATCCAAATCATGCATTGCATTTCATGAATTATGGTCACATGGACATTTGGAATTTCACTTGATTTTGGAGGGAAATTTTCAAGTTTAAAAATGATGCATTATTTGATCATTCCACCACTTCCATTGGCTCTAAAATGAAGTTTTAAGTGAAATCCAAATGCATTTCATGCACTGTTCATTCATGATTCCATGCATAGGGTGAGAATATCCAATTTGCATGTGCACCTCTTGTTTGCTAATACACTTAACCAATGGCTTAAGCATGATTAGCAGCATGATTAGGAGGGAGTATAAAGGACTAAACCTAACTGTTTTTGCATAAGAACAATCACAATTCAGATCTAGATCCAAGTTTCACAAATTTTTCTCTCAAAAATTTCTCTCAATTTCTTCACATAGCATCCATTTCCATTGCTTGATCTTTGTTTATGGAGTGTTCTTGAGGGAATTGGCACGTGGAATTGAACGAAACAGTGCAGTTTTGCTCATGCTCGAAGCTTGATACATCAATGGTGAACTCCAATTCTGGTGGAATCAAGCACGATTAAGCCTCAAGTGTTCATCCATTCATCCATACAAGTGATCTAGAGGAGCTTTTGAGCATTGCCAAGCCTAGATAACACGATTTGACAAAGCTGCTCTCCAAGAGGTTCCAAATCGAATCTCTCCTTTCTCAAATTGCTTATGCTAATTTTCTTCATCTTTCAATGCTGGTTAATCTGAGCTTTAGATCACTGAAATCCATGCCAAATTGAGTTAGTTATAGTGATTTAAAGATTCATGTATGAAAATATATTGCTTCGATTCTCTTAATGTATGTTGAATTAGCCTTAGCCATGCATTGATCCTTGTTCTATGTTGGAAGATCTATCCATTGATGTGCTTATTGTTGAAATCTAAGAAAAATGTTCTTGAGCCATGATGAACACGATGAAGCTGGTGAAATTTCGTTTCCAGAATGGCTTTTGATCCATTAGAACGCGTTTCCTGAGTTGTGCATGTGTTTAGCGCGCATGTATTGGTCCACCTCAGCATCTGCATGGCATTTTGATTGGTCAGCATTGCTTGACCGTGCCACTTAGGATTAGTGAAACGGTGCGTTTCACTCCAAGGCGCGCTCCAATTCAAATCTCGCTTCAGTTCGAATCCGGCTTGCAACATTATTTCAAATGCTTCATGCTTTATTTGTTTTCCCTCCATATGTTCATATACCTTGCTTCATGCATTTTTTATTTTTTTTCTCACTTCTAAAATCCATATCTAATTAAATAATGATCCAAAAAATATGAGGATTTTTGAATTGTGTCACATTTTCTCTCTAGTTTTTTTTTATTATTTTTTCATAAATTGTGCTTTGCTGGAAAATTATTTTGCCTAGGGTTTGTGTACACATGTCCATTTTGAACATTACCTTGCCATATCTTTTGTGAAATGTTGAGATTTTATCCAATGGATCTGAAATTTTACATGTTGAAACTAGACTCTTGGCTTGACATTTTGGTGTTGATTTGGTATTTTTACCATTTGTGGTTTCTGTTTTATGATCATGTGAATGTAGGTGTGACAATGTGTGTCACACCTTTGCTTGTTCATCTTGTTTGATTAATTTTCCATGCCCAAATGAATTCCAAATGACTTTATTTTTTGTATGGTGCTTGATATGAATGTTGTGAATGCTTATGATTTTTTGTGGAATTTTTGGATTGATTTCTGATTTGATTGAGATTTTTCTTTCTGGATGGTCACATGTGAGCTTTTGAATTGCCTTGATTTCCATTTGTTTGTGAAATGCCTGTGCTTTATCCTATGAATGTGAAACTTTGCATACTTTTTCTAGACATGTTAAAGGTTGTTTTGGCTTTGGTTTGAGGTTTTTACCTTGTTTCATTTCTGTTTTAGGCCTATGCTAAGTTGGTGTGCCATTTGGGGTCACACATGTGCTTGTTATGTTTGCCTTGACTTATGCAATTTGATTACCATGCCTAATGTCGCCTAATTGCTCTAATTTTTTGTGTGATGATCATGTTGTATGTTCTGTTTACTCATGAATTTTGTTGAGATTATTTGAATCATTTTTGAATTAATGTGAATTTGTTCATTCTGATGTCACAATGTGGTTCCAACTTGCATACCTTGCCATATTTGGTTCATGAAATGAATTTGGTGAATGATATTGACATGAGACTTTTTGGATTATGTTCTTAATTGATTGAGGTTGATTCATGTTGAATTTCATGTTCTGTTTTGAATTGTTTCTCCCTCTTTGACCCTAGGCCTTGACCTAGTGGTTGGTGACTCACAGTTGAGCTTTGATTTCAGGTTAAGAAGTACATTGCCATGATGGGATTGATTCACTCTCTTGAGTTTACTAATTGGTTGATGTTGACTAACCTTGAGTTGTTTTGTAGGTTGATGCTTGTGTTGTGCCCATTGGCTTGTGGCCTTGCACACTGTTGCATTGCTTGCTTATCTGTCTGATTGTATGATTGACTGTCTGTTTGATTGTTTGACTTGTATACTGATTGAGTTAGATTTTTTTTCAGGTACATAAGTTGCTTTGAGTTCTTTTGAACTTGCTTTTGCTTTGCATGGTTACTTAACCATTTGAGGTATAACTCTCTGACTTCATGTAGTCTGGAAGACCTGTCCTGTTATGTGGGCAGGCACCTGTCTGAAGCCCTCCTTAAGAGGCAATGCTTGTGTTTGTTTACTTTTGTGCCAAGCAGGAAAAGACCTCTATGAGGCAATTGGCAGATAAAAGAGATGTGCAATCCATCTCCTGCTATTCAGTGTGTCATCCACTTTGCTCACACCATGTGTTGATGCATTGTGGATATTAACCCAAGATCTTTGTTGTGTCAATCATATGTGGAGAAGAGTTCCAACTTTCTGAACTCCCACACTTTCATTTGTCTGAAGCTCTGCCAGGCCAGGGATAAGAGTTGTGAAGTCTTATCTTCACTTCCCATTTCATCTGCTTCACCCTAACTCTCAATGTTAGGGTTAAGAGCTAACTACACCCGATTCCAGTTGGCTTGTGTTTCATAGCCTAACCTTGTATGAGCCCAATTGTTTGCATATAGTGTGTGTGCTTGCTTTGTGTGCTTGTATGTATTTGTCTGTGCTGATTAGGATAGCTTGCTTCCTGTGCAAGTTAGATAGAAACCTTAACTTAGGGATTGTATGCATGACAACTTTTAGGCTCGAGTCGTAGTCTCCCTAATAGTTTGTGTCTCCCTTTGTATCTGGTTAGGCTAGTCCTTTTTCCCTGCGTAGGGGAACTACGTCGCCCTGATCCTCATACCAGATGAGGTACGTAGGCAGGAGATGAGCTGATCTCTCCGGGCGCCCTTTTTTCTTTTTCAACCCCTTTGTGTGTGTTAGGAGTCTGACATAAGTCCAGCGATTGGCAGTCGGTTTCCTGTGTGTGTTTGTTGGTTCTGAGTCTGACGTAAGTCCAGCGATTGGCAGTCGGTTTCCTGTGTGTGTGTTTGTTGGTTCGGAGTCTGATGTAAGTCCAGCGATTGGCATTCGGTTTCCGTGTTAGCCTGTTTGTTCGGAGTCTGACGTAAGTTCAGCGATTGGCAGTCGGTTTCCTGTTTGGGTTTTGTTTGGCGTGCGTTAGCCGAGCTACGAGTGCTCTGATTCTTCTCTGGTTAGAGAAGATACGTATGCATAGGATGCGACATCCTAGCGAGCACGTTTCCCCTGTCCCGAACTACGTCGACTCTGATGTCTGTGTCTGAGAGACTACGTAGGCCCAGGATGCGATATCCTGCCGAGTCCCGTTTCTTTTGTTTTTCTGTGTTTCCTTCCAGCCTTGTGTGATGTCTGAGCAGTTTTTAGCAACCTTATCATTTCTTTTGTGCGTGGATCCCGTCGAGTACGACGGATGCGTAGGGGTGCTAATACCTTCCCTTCGCATAACCGACTCCCGATCCCATCTTTCTCTGGTCGCGAGACCATTTCCTTTCCAGGTTTACTTCGAGCGTTCCCTTTCTCTCCTTTGGGATAAATAACGCACGGTGGCGGCTCTGTTGTTTCATTTTCCCGCCGGTTTTTCGCGTAATGCGATAGCTGGTGACTCTGCTGGGGACATAAAGAAGTTGACCTCTTGCTGGTCCATCTTCCCTAAGCGAGTCTCTCCTAGCGCTCTCTAGGTTAGGGTTTGGTTGCTTTTGCTGTTTCATTTATTGCATTCATTTATTTATTGTGTGCATTTATGTTTGCATTTATTCATATTCATCTGTGTTGGCTGTGCTGTGTTTGTCTCTTTGTTGGGGTGGGAGTTACATGCGGTAAAAGGCCCGATACCCAGGCTATGAGTGAAATCTAGGACACCTAGGAATAGAGTGATTCATGGGAAGCGGGTGGTATTGCGCCACTTAGCAGAACTTGATATCACGAGCAGTTCAGACTCTGATGGGGTATTATCGTTACATACTTCGGGTGTGTACATGATGATATTCTATGAAAGGGTTATTTATGCTGCGTTTCTCTCGACCTGACCCTGACCTAGAATTCACCCGTGAGTGGGGAGGGATTGAATCATTTGCAGGTACAGATGGTGACTTTGGTTCAGATGAACTTATGGGTACTTACTTCTGTCACGCCGGAATTCTGTCCGTGATATCTATCAGCGGGTTCCGTTTATTTCGGATCCCCGAGTTGAATTTGAGAGTACTTGTTCAGAGGATCTGGTTGCCGTCCGTTCAGTGGATGTTCCTGTGATGATAGTGATGTAATCTCCGATTCCGTTTATTTCGGAACTTCCCAAGTCGGAATTATGGTGACTTAGTCCCTCAGATGACTGTGACTGGTTCAGGGATTTAATGGGTCTTCAGATGACTTGGAAGATGGCACAGTGACCTGCATTCATGCATTTGCATCATTCCCATTTCGCATTCATCTGCATTTAACCCATGTCTATCCGTATTCAGGGTCCATTATTTTTGATTGAGGTTCAGGTTGAGAGACATCCAGATGTCAGAATGTTATTGATGAAATATTATCTGTCTCGATGAAACCAGAATCAAAGGATAGAATATTCCTAGTACGGATAGACATTGCATGTGTGAGTCATATTAACCTGTTTGCTGTTTTGTAGGTGTCAGTATTCAACCGGTGCGCATAGCTCTTCCATTCAGATATCCAGTCAGACTCAACAAATCCAAGCTGATGGATCCACCCAACGCCGACATTCTCGAACTGAAAGAGATGATGAGGGAGTTGTTCAAAGTCGTGCAAGGGCTTGCCTTAGGGAAGAAAGCCATGGCTGAGAGATTGGAAAGGATTGAAGGCTGGATGATAAAGGAGAAAGTTCAGGGAAAGGATCCGTCGTCCGCAGTAAAAAACCCCTCTGGCACTGTAGTAAAGAAGCCCTCTGGAAATGGTCAACCCGAGAAGGAGGTTGAATCAAGTGGTATGCCAGCAAAAAAGGAACGCGGTCAGGATCGTTATCACCCTTATGCTGCCACTGTAACCACTCCTGTCGGTAATCCACCTGTACAACAGCAACAACCACTACCTCAACAGAAAGCACCGAAAGCTAAAGGCCAAGTGAAGAAGGGGAAGACGTATCGTCAGTTCGATAAGCCACCTGTGACTTATACCCTTCTATTCAAAAGGTTGAGGGATCTTGGGTTAGTTCGGCCAAGGATATTGATTCCTGTAGAACCGCATCCGAGGCCTGCAAACTACGATGAGAATGTCAGGTGCGAGATCCATTCTGAGACACCCGGACACAGCATTGAGGGTTGTAGGGCTTTTAAACATGTCGTCCAGGACATGGTGGATTCCAAGGCCATCAGCTTGGCACATATAATGAATGAGGATGTTAACCCCGTACCAAGGCAAGGTCCTGTAAAAGTGAAAATGATGTCAAAGGACAAGAGAGGAATAGAGGTGACTGATGGAGATCAGTTAAAAACCCCAATGTCTATGGTCCCGAAACACATGATAAAGAGTGGAGCTTTCCCTCATGGTGGCAATTGTTGTGCGGCTGTCGCTACCATTGGGTGTGCAATGATGAGGGAAACAATTCAGGGAATGATTGAAGTAGAAATGGACGGTGAAAAATTTGAAACACTAAGCCGGGCAGTTGAAACCGTCAAGGTGGAGAACGCCGTTGTTGTTGAGAAAGAGAAGAAGCTGTCCATTTCTTCTTATAAACAGGCCCTAGAAGTGGTGAAGAACAGAGAGGTACAAGGCTGGGGAAGGATCATAGATATTGTGGTGAAAGCGGATATGTTCGGGGTCGGCTATCAGCCAGGCCAAGGCTCGTCTGGGCAAAACAGAGGACGTCGTCAACCGTTCACATTCGTCAATGCCGGAATGCTGGATCCAGGTCACGCCTGTGCAGTGGGTGAAGAGATTGACCGCGACCGCGAGCTTGAGTCATGGATAAAATCGTGCGTACCAGGGAACTGGAAGGCCTCAAAGATCATCACTGTCACTCATCCTGAAGTATAGTATTTCTGTTTTTCAATTTTGTTTGCATGAAAGACATACGTTTTGCCCGAAACGTAATGGTCCATTGTAAGGGCCATCTCATGTGTTTCATTGTGCAACATTTTGCATCATTAATAAATGGATGTTTTTGTGATTAAAAGCGGTGTTCCCTGTCTTTCACTTATTTTTGCAGTTTAAAAATAAAAAAAATAAAAATGGCAATGTTTATTTTCATTTTTCTTTCCTTTTGATTCGTCTTGTTCCGACCTCAGAAGTGACTATTCTCCTGATCTCATTGATAACAATTCGGTTACACCTTTGTATGACTTCGACAATCCGATCTATCATGCCGAAGAATAAGGCGAAGAAGATTGTGATCTGCTGGAATTAGCCAGGTTGTTGAAACAAGAGGAGAAGGTGATTTAACCACACAGGAGCGATTCAAGATTGTTATTTCAGGCACCGCCGAGGACAGAAAGGAAGTGAAAATTGGGGCCGCTTCAGAGGCGAGTCGAGAACAGAATGGTAGCCCTGTTGAAAGAGCATGCGGATACCTTCGCCTGGTCGTGTCAGGATATGCCAGGGTCGGATACCGATGTCGTTGTGCATAAGCTACCATGGAGAGAAGACTGTCCTCTAGAGAAGCAGAACGTCGGTGCCACGTATCAGAGTGACTTTGTTTCATGATATGATTCATCATGAAATTGAATGCTAGGTTGATGACATGATAACAAAGTCCCAAGCAGAAGAAGGGCATCCGGTAGACCAGGGCAAGTTGTTTGACCGGATCGAGACAAACTCAGACTGAGGTTGAGTCTGAATCAGTGCACTTGTGGAGTGTTGTCCGGTAATATTGCTGGGGCGTATTGTGAGAGAATAAGAGGAATCGAGGTTGATCCTGCGAAAAAAAAGAAAAGAAAAAAAGAAAAGAAAAGAAAAAAAGAAAAGAAAAAAAGAAAAGAAAAAGAAAGAAAAGAAAAAGAAAAAAGCAATACAAAAATGCCTGAACCAAAAACAAAAAAAGAGAGATCAAACGGTCAGGTAGGATAATGATTGCCAAGGGGCATTGAAAGATAAAAGAATAAGTTGCAGGAACCTATGATTCTGATGCCTCCCGTGGAAGGAACAACTGTTAATCTGGTACTTGACAGCCCTCGAGGGGTCTATGAGGTGCGTATTGTGTCAGCATGATGAGTCTGGTCGAAAAGAGCATGCAATTTACCTTAGCAAAAAGGTTATCGACTGTGAAACAATACATTCACTGCTCGAGAAAACTTGCTGTACTTTGGCATAGGTTTCTCGCCGACTGAGACAGTATATGCTGGTTCATACCACTTTGTGGATTTCAAGATGGATCTAATCAAGTATGCGTTTGAGAAATCAGCATTGACCGGACGGGTTGCGAGAGGGCAAATGATTTTGATTGAATACGATATTCAGTATACCTCTCAGAAAGCAATCGAGGGGAGTGTATTGTCCGATTACATCGCCCCGTAACCCATTGAGGATTATCAACCAAGGAAGTTTGAGTTCCCTGATGAGGACACCTCGAGGTGCTCAAATCGAAAGATTGTGAGGAACCGATCCTGGAGGAGGGGCCTGACCCTGAATCCGAACGGATTCTGATGTCTGATGGGGGGAGGTTAATGTGGATGAGTTAGTGCCGTGTTGGTTACGCCAAAAAGATCCCACATTCCTTTTGTTGCCCGGATAACATTTGAATGCACCAACAATGGGGGCTGAGTACGAAGCTTGTATCCTGGGTATTGAACCTCAGTGTGTGCATCTACTGGGGCAACGCCTTTCTCACTCAGGTATGGGATGGAAGTTGTACTACCATTTGAGATCCAGGTTTCGTCATGGAGAGTCCTGGTGGACATAAAATTGGAAAAGGCTGAGTGGATAAGGACTCGGTATGACGCATTGAGCCTGATTGAGGAAAAGAGGCTGGCAGTCACTTGTCATGGGGCAGTTGTACCCAGTGAATGAAGCGTGTTGTTGACCGAAGAGTGCGACCTCGTGGGTATCATGAGAGATGTGGTATTGAAAAGGATCCTTCCTCCTCAACGATTGTAGGGGCAAGTGGACACACCATTATGAATGTCGATTCGTGGTCAAGAAGGCGTTCTCTGGCAGAGCCTTGTTGTTGACGACCATGGAGGGTGAGAATTTTCCATCCCCTGTGAATGCGGACGCAGTTAGAAGATACTTCGTAAAAAAGAGACCCGCTGGACAAAAAGAATAAAAGAGTCCAGGCAAAAATGGGCATCCCGGCGAACCAAAAAAAAAGGGGAAAAAAGGTTCGGGCAAAAATTAGGGATAAAAGAGAAAAACCGTACACCCGGCAAGTCGAGCACCCCACAAGGGCGACTTGGGCAAAAAAGGGTATCCCGGTGGACTGAAGACCCGAAAGGGCGGTCCGGGCAAAAGAGGGATTGAAACGAACAACTGCGTCTAGCATGATCGTTTGTGCTTTGGATATGACTTGGATAATCCCCGATAGAGAGCGATCGGGAGCGTCTTGTTCAGAAGACAGAAAGTGCGGAAAGTCTTGAGGACATATGGGGTGTAACCGAGTTGGAACTCGATGAGATCACGGTTTCACATTGCCATTAGGATAGGTTTTTCCTTTTGTGCGCAATCACCTCTTTTCAGGGTTTGCTTCCTGTGTGTTGCTCGGTTCTGAGCCACCTTTTGTTCAGTCAATAAAATGCGTGTTCAGTCAAATAACTTTTGTTTTTTGTTTTCATTACCACTTTGATTGCGAAAACATCCGTTTATTTTTTATAAGAATATTTGCATTTTGAAACATAGAGGTCCCTTCCGATGCATGCTTATAAGATTGAAATCTGGAAATCCTATTCGGAAGTTTGAGAGACCTAGGTGTCGAAATGTTGGCACGCCTGGGGCACGCTTTTATCTAACGATCTCTTGTGCAGGTGCTGTTAGATATCTTCATTCACCGGCAGATTGTGAGGTGAAGCTTTTTGACAAAAGATCCCCGTGGAGCCCGACCAGGGGCAAGGGATAGACGAACAGTGAAAGGACGGTGAAGAATTACAACGACGATCCTGGAGGACTAATCAAGAAGACTCTTCAAAGTCTGAGGACCGGAAAGTTTGTATGAATCCCAGGAGTTCGATATCCGTGGAGTACGGAGAAGTCGGGAATACAAGGTGATGAATCAGAAAAGTCCAGACGAGTCTGGGAGTTCTCAAAAGTGGAAAGTCAATGCTGTGGGGGATGATGAATGCCAATGTTCGACGAATCGACAGGTGTTCAATGTCAAATAAGCCGTATTTCCCCAGTGGGTTTGAGGGTGTTATCTCCCTGGCATATTCGAGATCGGTGTCTCCTCAGTGAGCCTGAAGGTTGCCACATCCCCAGTAGAAATATTGGTGGGTAGATCGTTCCTAAGGGTTGAAGATGTTTCCCCAGTAGGCTTGGAAGTCTCTGTTTCCCTAAGCAAGTCTGAGAGCTATTATAACTAGTCTTCCCCAGCAGTTGCCTAGCAGGCCTGCAAGGGGTTTGTCCCCAGCTGAGTCTGAAGATTAATTATCCCCACTGAGTTGAAGGATGTTGTATCCCCAGCAAAGGTATCAGTGGAGTGGTTTTGTTCCCCAGCAGTCTGGTTTGAAGTATTGCTATTCCCCCAATAGGTTCCCCGAGTGGATAAGGTTCGGTGAATTATCTCCAGCAGAGTTTATCCTACCTGTGGATTGTCAGCTCTCCCCAGTGAAGTCGCATTGGTTATGTCCCAAGCGGAGTCCCCGAGTGGATTGGGATCCTTTCCCCGGCAATGGCGCTATTCTCCAACATGAGTGAGAAGTCGGTGCTGCTTCCCCGCAGAGTATTCCTCAGACAGAATCTCCCCACAGAGTTGGAGTATCTGATCATTTGGCTCCCCAGCAGGAGTTTTTCATCATTTTTCATCTTGCATGTAGTAATCATTGCATCCTCAAAACGCGTAGCATTTCCATTCAATATGGAGCATTACGCCATAGAAAAATTCAAACATATGCATTCATGTGTTAAGCCTAGTCCGACCATATCCTCGGCAGAGGCGGATCGTTGTTCAACATCTGTACAGCATATTTGCTACAGTTGCTCCTGACAGCATCCAGGATTGATATCCCCCAGAAAGGTTTATTTCCTGACCACCCCGCAGTGAAAGGAAAGCTTGACTCCCCAGTGAGGCCCCCAGCAAGTGTCTGGCCTTGTCCTTGACATATGTAGATGTCATCCTTGCGATACCCGTGAGTGTCGTGGTTTTCCCCGCGTGGGTCCTTTCTTTTTGTGTCCGTAGACATCATCTTTCGATGTTCGTAACATCTCTTTTCTCCCATTCGTCTGTTGACGTATGGTTGTATTTCTTTCTCCCAGTCATTCGTTAATGTCTGGTCACCTCTCTCCGTTGGTGTCGATAAACGTCAAGCTTCTCCCATTCGTCCGTTGACGTCTCGTCGAGTCTTCCCAATCATTCGTTAATGTCTGGTCACCTCTCTCCGTTGGTGTCGATAAACGTCAAGCTTCTCACGTTCGTCCGTTGACGTCTGGTCGAGTCTTCCCATTCATCCGTTGATGTCTGGTCACCTCTCCGTTGGTTTTGGTAAACGTTGAGTTTTTCCCATTCGTCCGGTGACGTATGGTTGTATTTCTTTCTCCCAGTCATTCATTAATCTCTGGTCACCTCTCCGTTGGTTTTGGTAAACGTTGAGTTTTTCCCATTCGTCCGTTGACGTATGGTTGTATTTCTTTCTCCCAGTCATTCATTAATGTCTGGTCACCTCTCCGTTGGTTTCGATAAACGTTGAGTTTCTCCCGTTCGTCCGTTGACGTATGGTTGTATCTCTCTCCCATTCATCCGATGATGTCTGGTCCTCTCTCCGTTGGTTTCGATAAACGTCGAGCTTCTCCCGTTCGTCCGTTGACGTCTGGTCGAGTCTTCCCAGGTCATCCGTTGATGTCCAGCTTACCTCTCCGTTGGTTTCGGTAAACGTCGAGTTTTTCCTAGTCGTCCTTTGACGTCTAGTGGTATCCCCACAGGTCATCCGTTGATGTCCAGTTTACCTCTCCATTGGTTTCAGTAAACGTTGAGTTTTTCTTATTCGTCCGTTGACGTATAGTTGTCTTTCCCATTCATCCGTTGATGTCTGGTCACCTCTCTCCGTTGGTGTCGATAAACGTTGAGTTTTTCCCATTTCGTCCGTTGACGTATGGTGTCTCTCTTTCCATTCATCCGTTGATGTCTGGTTACCTCTCCGTTGGTTTCGATAAATGTCGAGTTTTTCCTGGTCGTCCGTTGGCGTCTAGTTGTGATTTCTATCCCCGTTCATCATCTTTCGATGTCGGGATGTGACTGTACCTCTGAGAAAAAATCAAAACCCCCTAGTGGTAAATATCAGATCCCAGTGAAGTTGCTCTTGGTGAACTTTCCTTTCTTGGATCCCCGCAGAGTGCAAATTTCTACGGTTCTTTGGTATTCAATCCCTGTTTACCCTGAAAGTCTGACAGTCGTTGCTCTCATCCGTTCGGGTTCCCAGTTGATTGAATAGGGGCAGATGTAGCACCTCAAATTTGCACCTCCCATTTGTACATATATTTTCATTTTTAGGTCATTAAACATTGCATTGTCCATTGCATAGCTCATTGCATTATCATCTGCATAGTCCACCAAGTCATCAGGCAAGACTGATCAGGAGATTCAGTTGTGCAAGCAAGCAAGTGCATTTTCTATGGAAGCAAAGCCCTAGGGTTGGTTCAATGAGTTCATGTGACCCAAGGATAATTTTGAAGTGGTTTGGTAAAGCATTGGATGTTCAAAGCTCATCAGTCAATGATCAATTCATCTAAAACCCTAGAAAGTCAACAGAAGTCAACTGTAAGTTCAACTGTGGATTTGGAGGTGGGAGATGGTTAGAGATGCCTCATTCATGTCCATACAAGTCTGATTTGACATTTCAAACATTAACATTGAAGAATTTGAGGTCAGATCAAAACTTTCCAAAAATAGTAAGTGACCTGTAATTTGAATTTGCCAAAAATGGAAAGATTTTCAACTCAAGATTACATCATCAAGAAAGCTTCAAATGAAACTTTGTCCAACATGAAAGTTGAAGATCTTTCTCTCCCATTTCCAAAAAGTCCAAGATCATGAATTTCTCATGTGTGGTTGAAGAGATATGGATCAAACATGGCCAAGTGTGACTTGAGCTTCAAACATGCATAACTTTCAAACCAAAAGTCCAAATTGAGTGGTTCTTTTTGCATTGTTCATGTTTTGACCTATACTATCCAAATCATGCATTGCATTTCATGAATTATGGTCACATGGACATTTGGCATTTCACTTGATTTTGGAGGGAAATTTTCAAGTTTAAAAATGATGCATTATTTGATCATTCCACCACTTCCATTGGCTCTAAAATGAAGTTTTAAGTGAAATCCAAATGCATTTCGTGCACTGTTCATTCATGATTCCATGCATAGGGTGAGAATATCCAATTTGCATGTGCACCTCTTGTTTGCTAATACACTTAACCAATGGCTTAAGCATGATTAGCAACATGATTAGGAGGGAGTATAAAGGACTAAACCTAACTGTTTTTGCATAAGAACAATCACAATTCAGATCTAGATCCAAGTTTCACAAATTTTTCTCTCAAAAATTTCTCTCAATTTCTTCACATAGCATCCATTTCCATTGCTTTATCTTTGTTTATGGAGTGTTCTTGAGGGAATTGGCACGTGGAATTGAACGAAACAGTGCAGTTTTGCTCATGCTCGAAGCTTGATACATCAATGGTGAACTCCAATTCTGGTGGAATCAAGCACGATTAAGCCTCAAGTGTTCATCCATTCATCCATACAAGTGATCTAGAGGAGCTTTTGAGCATTGCCAAGCCTAGATAACACGATTTGACAAAGCTGCTCTCCAAGAGGTTCCAAATCGAATCTCTCCTTTCTCAAATTGCTTATGCTAATTTTCTTCATCTTTCAATGCTGGTTAATCTGAGCTTTAGATCACTGAAATCCATGCCAAATTGAGTTAGTTATAGTGATTTAAAGATTCATGTATGAAAATATATTGCTTCGATTCTCTTAATGTATGTTGAATTAGCCTTAGCCATGCATTGATCCTTGTTCTATGTTGGAAGATCTATCCATTGATGTGCTTATTGTTGAAATCTGAGAAAAACGTTCTTGAGCCATGATGAACACGATAAAGTTGGTGAAATTTCGTTTCCAGAATGGCTTTTGATCCATTAGAACGCGTTTCCTGAGTTGTGCATGTGTTTATGAAATAGCGCGCATGTATTGGTCCACCTCAGCATCTGCATGGCATTTTGATTGGTCAGCATTGCTTGACCGTGCCACTTAGGATTAGTGAAACGGTGCGTTTCACTCCAAGGCGCGCTCCAATTCAAATCTCGCTTCAGTTCGAATCCGGCTTGCAACATTATTTCAAATGCTTCATGCTTTATTTGTTTTCCCTCCATATGTTGATATACCTTGCTTCATGCATTTTTTATTTTTTTTCTCACTTCTAAAATCCATATCTAATTAAATAATGATCCAAAAAATATGAGGATTTTTGAATTGTGTCACATTTTCTCTCTAGTTTTTTTTTATTATTTTTTCATAAATTGTGCTTGGCTGGAAAATTATTTTGCCTTGGGTTTGTGTACACATGTCCATTTTGAACATTACCTTGCCATATCTTTTGTGAAATGTTGAGATTTTATCCAATGGATCTGAAATTATACATGTTGAAACTAGACTCTTGGCTTGACATTTTGGTGTTGATTTGGTATTTTTACCATTTGTGGTTTCTGTTTTATGATCATGTGAATGTAGGTGTGACAATGTGTGTCACACCTTTGCTTGTTCATCTTGTTTGATTAATTTTCCATGCCCAAATGAATTCCAAATGACTTTATTTTTTGTATGGTGCTTGATATGAATGTTGTGAATGCTTATGATTTTTTGTGGAATTTTTGGATTGATTTCTGATTTGATTGAGATTTTTCTTTCTGGATGGTCACATGTGAGCTTTTGAATTGCCTTGATTTCCATTTGTTTGTGAAATTCTTGTGCTTTATCCTATGAATGTGAAACTTTGCATACTTTTTCTAGACATGTTAAAGGTTGTTTTGGCTTTGGTTTGAGGTTTTTACCTTGTTTCATTTCTGTTTTAGGCCTATGCTAAGTTGGTGTGCCATTTGGGGTCACACATGTGCTTGTTATGTTTGCCTTGACTTATGCAATTTGATTACCATGCCTAATGTCGCCTAATTGCTCTAATTTTTTGTGTGATGATCATGTTGTATGTTCTGTTTACTCATGAATTTTGTTGAGATTATTTGAATCATTTTTGAATTAATGTGAATTTGTTCATTCTGATGTCACAATGTGGTTCCAACTTGCATACCTTGCCATATTTGGTTCATGAAATGAATTTGGTGAATGATATTGACATGAGACTTTTTGGATTATGTTCTTAATTGATTGAGGTTGATTCATGTTGAATTTCATGTTCTGTTTTGAATTGTTTCTCCCTCTTTGACCCTAGGCCTTGACCTAGTGGTTGGTGACTCACAGTTGAGCTTTGATTTCAGGTTAAGAAGTACATTGCCATGATGGGATTGATTCACTCTCTTGAGTTTACTAATTGGTTGATGTTGACTAACCTTGAGTTGTTTTGTAGGTTGATGCTTGTGTTGTGCCCATTGGCTTGTGGCCTTGCACACTGTTGCATTGCTTGCTTATCTGTCTGATTGTATGATTGACTGTCTGTTTGATTGTTTGACTTGTATACTGATTGAGTTAGATTTTTTTCAGGTACATAAGTTGCTTTGAGTTCTTTTGAAATTGCTTTTGCTTTGCATGGTTGCTTAACCATTTGAGGTATAACTCTCTGACTTCATGTAGTCTGGAAGACCTGTCGTGTTATGTGGGCAGGCACCTGTCTGAAGCCCTCCTTAAGAGGCAATGCTTGTGTTTGTTTACTTTTGTGCCAAGCAGGAAAAGACCTCTATGAGGCAATTGGCAGATAAAAGAGATGTGAAATCCATCTCCTGCTATTCAGTGTGTCATCCACTTTACTCACACCATGTGTTGATGTATTGTGGATATTAACCCAATATCTTTGTTGTGTCAGTCATATGTGGAGAAGAGTTCCAACTTTCTGAACTCCCACACTTTCATTTGTATGAAGCTCTCCCAGGCCAAGGATAAGAGTTGTGAAGTCTTATCTTCACTTCCCATTTCATCTACTTCACCCTAACTCTCAATGTTAGGGTTAAGAGCTAACTACACCCGATTCCAGTTGGCTTGTGTTTCACAGCCTAACCTTGTATGAGCCCAATTGTTTGCATATAGTGTGTGTGCTTGCTTTGTGTGCTTGTATGTATTTGCCTGTGCTGATTAGGATAGCTTGCTTCCTGTGCAAGTTAGATAGAAACCTTAACTTAGGGATTGTATGCATGACAACTTCTAGGCTCGAGTCGTAGTCTCCCTAGTAGTTTGTGTCTCCCTTTGTATCTGGTTAGGCTAGTCCTTTTTTCCTGCGTAGGGGAACTACGTCGCCCTGATCCTCATACCAGATGAGGTACGTAGGCAGGAGATGAGCTGATCTCTCCGGGCGCCCTTTTTTCTTTTTCAACCCCTTTGTGTGTGTTAGGAGTCTGACATAAGTCCAGCGATTGGCAGTCGGTTTCCTGTGTGTGTGTTTGTTGGTTCGGAGTCTGACGTAAGTCCAGCGATTGGCAGTCGGTTTCCTGTGTGTGTGTTTGTTGGATCGGAGTCTGATGTAAGTCCAGCGATTGGCATTCGGTTTCCGTGTTCGCCTGTTTGTTCGGAGTCTGACGTAAGTCCAGCGATTGGCAGTCGGTTTCCTGTTTGCATTTTGTTTGGCGTGCGTTAGCCGAGCTACAAGTGCTCTGATTCTTCTCTAGTTAGAGAAAATACGTATGCATAGGATGCGACATCCTAGCGAGCATGTTTCCCCTGTCCCGAACTACGTCGACTCTGATGTCTGTGTCTGACAGACTACGTAGGCCCAGGATGCGATATCCTGTCGAGTCCCATTTCTTTTGTTTTTCTGTGTTTCCTTCCAGCCTTGTGTGATGTCTGAGCAGTTTTTAACAACCTTATCCTTTCTTTTGTGCGTGGATCCCGTCGAGTACGACGGATGCGTAGGGGTGCTAATACCTTCCCTTCGCATAACCGACTCCCGATCCCATCTTTCTCTGGTCGCGAGACCATTTCCTTTCCAGGTTTACTTCGAGCATTCCCTTTCCCTCCTTTGGGATAAATAACGCATGGTGGCGGCTCTATTGTTTCATTTTCCCGCCGGTTTTTCGCGTAATGCGACAATTGGCATTCGGTTTCCCGTTTGTGTTTGTTTGTTTGGAGTCTGATGTAAGCCCAACGATTGGCATTCGGTTTCCTGTTTGTGTTGGTGTTTGGAGTCTGATGTAAGCCCAGCGATTGGCATTCGGTTTCCTGTTTGTGTTTCTTTTGTTCGGAGTCGGACGTAAGGCCAGCCATTGGCAGTCTGTTTCCATTTACGAGTTTCTTTTGACGTCTCAGCGTCTTTGTGTTGCGTTTTGTTTCGGCGTGCGTTAGCTGAACTTTGGTAGCTCTGATTCTCATTCCAGATGAGATACGTAGGCATAGGATGCGATATCCTAGCGAGCCCGTTCCCCTCTTCTTCCATCTGTGTTTTATTCCAGTGTGTGTGCATTCTTTGAGCAGTTATTTAGCAACCTTATTCTTTTCTTCTGAGCATGGATCCCGTCGAGTACGACGGACGTGAGGGGTGCTAATACCTTCCCCTTGCGTAACTGACTCCCGATCCTTGTAATCTCCGGTCGTAAGACCATTTCCTTTCCAGGTTTACTTCGAGCGTTTCCTTTCCCTCCTTTTGGGATAAATAACGCACGGTGGCGGCTCTGTTTGTTTGTTTTTCCCGCCGGTTGTTTTTCGCGGATGCGACAGCTGGCGACTCTGCTGGGGAACAACAGAAGTTGACCTCTTGCTGGTCCATCTTCCCTAAGCGAGTCAATCCTAGCGCTCTCTAGGATAGTTTTTGTTGCTTTTGCTGCTCTATTTATTGCATTTATGATTATTATGTTGTGTATATATTTGCATATATGTTTGCATGCATCATATTATCATTGTGCTGGACTCTGTACAGGTTGGTTCCTCTGATTTGGGGTGGGTGTTCTGAGTGGGGCTAAAAGCCAGGCCCGAGTATACACCTAGGATTAACGTGGTCTCATGTTGCCTCTCATGTTAGGTCAACATGTGTTTGGCGACGTGACATACCACAAGTCGGACGAGGTTCATTTGAGAGTGCTTTTCCTTTGTGGAGTATCCACTTTGGTTGAGTCACCTCATCTAAGCTGGTGACTTCGGTGACCGTTCTTTCCCGGATCTCTGGTTTAGACGATCTTATGAGAGCTGCAGCGGCACACCCGAAAGGGCAAACCCGTTGAGTATCTTGTCCGATTGTCGAGACCATTATCCGCCTTAGGATGACCTGATTAGAATTCACCTGTGAGGGGAGGGTTTGATTTCTACAGATGCATGTTCTGATGGTGACTATTGGTTCAGTTATCGAACAAGGTCCTATTTATAAGTCGGATTTATGGATATTTATTTCTAAGACGCCGGAGTTCTGTCCGTGGTATTTCTCAGTGGGGATCCATTTATTTCAGGATTCCCTGGGCTGATTCAAATGATTTTATGGTTGTCAGATCAGTGGTTTTCCAGTGATGATGGTGGTATACCCTCAGGTTCCATTTATTTCGGAACTCCCTAAGTCGGAATTATGGTTACTCAGTACCTCAGATGGTTGTGATCAGTTCAGAGACCGGAATCCAATGCAATGGGTGATCAGATGACTTGGAGGATGGCACAGTGCATTGCATTCATGCATCAGCATCATTCATATTTTGCATTTATTCGCATTTAACTCATGTTTATCCATATGCAGGGGACATTCTTGATTGAAATCCTGGTTGAGAGACTTCTTTGTTCCAGACATGAGGACCGACTTGATAGATGACGTCGTCTACAGTTTCTTCAATCCAGAGATTGATGTGTTGAAGGATATGATAACATTGGTTACACCTGACCGTGTGGGGATGTTCCGTGAGACTTATGGGGGTATTCTGAAGTTGGTTTTCAGGCTTGCAGATACAGATAAGAGTGCCATCCATACTCTTCTCCAGTTTTATGACCCGGGTTTGAGGTGCTTTGTTTTCCCGGATTACTTGTTGGGACCTTTGATGGAGGACTATGCCAGCATCCTGGGTATTCAGATCAGAGACCAGATTCCATTCTATGTCACTAAGGGGGAACCTGATGTTGTTGAGATTTCTCGTGCTCTTTATTTGAGCCCAGAAGTGACTAAGGGGGGTTTGAAGGAGAAGGGAAAGTTGCCCGGTTTTCATCTGAGTTTCTTGGAGGCCAAAGCCAAGGAGCATGATGTTTTGGGTAATTGGAGGACCGTTTGTGCTTTGCTTGCTGCCAACATCTATGGAACCATCATGTTCCCTAATTAGAAGAACTTTGTAGACATTAATGCCATCCGGGTGTTTGTGCAGAGGAATCCCATTCCTACCCTGGTTGGAGATGTCTATTACTCGGTCCATAATCGGAACGAGAAGCGGCGTGAGGGATTGATCCGATGTTGTGCTCCACTGTTGTACAAATGGTTCATGGGGTATTTGCTTTCCAGAGGTGCTTTTGTCTTTCTTGATCCTATTGTCAAGTGGTCAATCAGGTTGATGGGTTTGCGAGCCAAGGACATAGCTTGGACTCACAATGGTATGGCTGGACGAGATTTCATTTACAGTTGTGGGAGTCTTCCCAGTGTGCCTCTTATAGGAGTTCAAGGTTGCATTAATTACAACCCGGTGCTTCTTAGGAGACAAATGGGGTTTGCTGTGGAGGGTCCTCCTCTCGGGCGAGAGATTCAGGAGTCTTTCTACTTCCCAATTGAGAGTAATCATCCAAAGTTGAGGCAAGTGTCTGATGAGTGGCGTGACATTCAGAGGAAGGGCAAGGTTCCTTTTGGTAAGGTTAATAGCAGGTTTTTTCCTCCATTTGATGATTGGCTTAGGAAGAGGATTGAGCTCACACATCTACCATTTCCTGGGGGTGATCCTTGGTGTCCATTGATTGAGGGGCCATGTTCTCCTGTCAGCATGGAAGAGTTTCTTGAGATGAAGAAGGCCAGAGATCAGCTGCAAGCAGAGAAGACTGAGTTGGAGATGAGTGTTGCTAGAATTCAAATGGCTAATCAGGAAATCAAAGGGAAAATAGAAGACCAGGATAAGAGACACGCCTTGGAGGTGAAGCGCTTTGAGATAGACACTGCCTATTACCGCAAGATCAGCCAAGCTTTGGAGTCATCTACAAAGGAGCACGACATCACCAAGGAGAAGTTGGCTAGAGCTTTGAGAGTCATTGAAGATGAGAAGAGGAGACAGGTCCTTGTGAAGACTCAGAGGGAAGCCAAAGTCAAAGTCCTTATCGCCGAGTGGGAAGCAAAGCTGAAGATTAAGGAAGAAGAGAACGTGAAGGTTATTGCTGAGAGAGATCACTATATTGCTGAGAGGGATCATTATTTCCGACAGACGAAGATTCACCAGAAGGAGATAGGAAGATTGCAGCAGGAGAACACTGAGCTCAGGTTCGCCGTGAAGTTTACCAAGATGGTTGATGATGCAGAGCCGTCTGTGGGACCTTCTTCAGTATAGACTTTTGTTGTTATGTGTTGGATTACCGTCAAGCATGTTGACGGAATTCACTTGCTTGTATTTTCTTTCTGATTCTGGAGAATTGTAATTTGATTTGTATCAGCCTGATGTATGACTCTCGCACGTGTAGTGCGCTTTTGGTATACAGTGGTTATTTTCATTCAGTGATTGATCTTCAAGCTTTATTTGCTTTCCTGTATGCACTCACATAGCACACACATGGTTGGGTGATATCTTTGCTAAATCATATTTCTCTGCTCTGTATGGTGAAACCAGATGATTTACATCAAAATATTGCTGCCGGATTATTATCTGTCTCGATGAAACTAGGATCGAAAGACAGAGTGTTCCTCATATGGATAGACGTTGCATTCATGCATGAATCATAATAACTTGTCTTCTATTTTGCAGGTGTCGGTTTCTAATGTGCTTGATTGTTTCAGGAATCATTGCTCGCGCACGTAGAATCATTCCTTTGCACGTAGCACGTCCACACAGATAGCCTACCAGGCGCAACAAATCCAAGCTGATGGATCTACCCAACGCAGGTATTCTCGAGTTGAAGGAGAAAATGGGTGAGCTGATAAACGTCATGCAAGGGCTTGTCTTGGGACAAAAAGCACTTGTTGATAAGGTGGAAAAGCTCGAGCGGACTTCGGCTGCCAACAGTGGTAATAATCAGGAGGGTGTGTCCAACAATGGTCTCGGTGGCTCAAGGGATGGTGGTGATCCCAGAAAGAAGACTATTGCTGGGGTGGTAATCAGTAATGGTGGTGGTTTTGGTGCTGCTACGGGCGGTGGACCAGGTCCGGTGGGCAATAATCTGAAGGATAGTCTGTTTCCTCCTTTCTTCGGGGCTGAGGAGGATAGAGAGAAAGACAAAGAAGCGGATCAGTTCTCCATGCTGAATGAGCAATTCGGTCAATACGGTGTTCAACCACCAAACAAAGAGATTCAGGTGCTGGCGGAAAAAATCAGAGCTCTGGAAAGTTATGCTACTCCGGGGGTTGTCAACATGTCAAACATGGGGCTAGTTGAGGGGATTGTGATCCGGCAAAAGTTCAAAGCGCCTGCGTTTGACAAGTATAATGGGAGTTCTTGCCCGGAAACTCATCTCCAGGCATTCGTCCGAAAGATTTCTGCTTATACAATGGACCAGAAGCTTTGGATGTACTTTTTCCAGGACAGTCTGTCTGGTGGGTCTTTGGAATGGTATTCCAAATTGAGGTCATCTGATGTCAAGATATGGCAGGATCTCGGAGATGCGTTCTTTAAACAGTATCAATTTAATGCTGACATGGCTCCGAGTCGTACCCAATTGCAGGGTATGTCTCAGAAGCCTAGTGAAGGGTTTAAAGAATACGCGCAGAGATGGAGGGAGTTGGCTTCCCGAGTCCAACCTTCGCTGGTGGATAGAGAAATGTCTGATCTGTTCATGGGTACCCTTCAGGGGACGTTTGTAGAGAGAATGGCAGGATACCCGGTTACCAACTTTGCTGATATAGTGGTGGCTGGGGAAAGAATAGAAAGCTGGTTGAAGCTGGGGAAGATACAGGGTAACGCTTCGTCGTCTGGATCGAAGAAGCCCTTTGGTAATGGCCAACGTAAGAAGGAGGGTGATACAAGTGTTGTGTATACCCAAAGAGGACAAGTTAGGGATCGTTACTACCAGCACACTGCTGCGGTAACCATTTCTGCTGATAATCAACATGCACAACAACCGCAACAGCAGCGACAACCGTTTCAACAGAGACCGCAGAGGGCCGGGTATCAGGTGAGAGGGCGAATGAATGATCGTCAATTTGATAGACCACATGTGACATATTCCTTCTTGCTGAAGAAATTGAAAGATTTGGGGTTGGTCCAGCTGAGGACGTTGGCTCCGTTGAGACCTGACCAGAGGCCGGCCAATTTTGATGAGAATGCTAAATGTGAATTTCACTCTGGTGCCCCTGGACACAACGTGGAAAATTGTAAAGTTTTTAAGCATGTTGTCCAGGACCTGGTGGATTTTAAGGCAATCAATTTTGCTCCATCTCCAAATGTGAATGCTAATCCCATGCCCGCGCATGGTCAAATGGGGGTGAATGCAATTTCTGAGGATGATGGTCGAATCTGGGTAACGGATGTGGACCAGTTGAGGACTCCTTTGGCTGAGGTCAAGAGGCAGTTGTTGAAGAATGGGGTCTTCCCGGGCTGTGATGATTGTTGTGCTATGTGCACTGTTGCCACCGATGGGTGTGTATTATTGAGGGAAGTTGTTCAGAGCATGATGGATGAGGGAGGCCTCAGGTTTGAAAAGGTTAATTTGGGGAAGGAAGATGTCTCCACCATAACCATTTACTTTGACCCGGTCGATTTGTCCATATTGGCAGATGCGGCTCCAGTTACCATCACGGTACCTGGGCCTATTCCTTATGACAATGATGATGCGGTGTCGTGGCATTATGGTGGAGAGGTTTATTGCAATGGGGAGAAGTTGGATGATCAGACTGCGGATGAAACCACCGTTTCAAAGGTGGATAATGCCGAACCCAGTGGTTTCACTCGTAGTGGAAGGTTGTTTGCACCTGATGCTTTGAGAAGTGGGGATGGAGAGAGAGAAAAGAAAGATAAGGCCGAGGCTTTAGCCAGGGCAAGAGGGAAGCAGGTGGTAAGCGAGGGTACTCCTGTGGTGACACCGGCGCCCGTAGGGTCGGAAAGAGAACTTGATGATGAAGCTGAAGAATTTTTGAGAATCATCAAGAAGTTAGAGTATAAGCTTGTTGACCACTTGCAACAGACTCCATCCAAGATCTTAATCTTGTCCTTATTGCTGAGCTCCGAGGGGCATAGAGAGGCGTTGTTGAAAATACTGAAGAAAGCCTATGTTCCTCAGGAGATCACAATTAATCAGTTGGAGATAGTGGTGTCTAATGTTAATGCCAGCCATGGGCTGGGTTTCACTGATCTTGATTTGACGGTGGATGGGCGTAATCATAATAGGGCATTACACATTACGATGGAGTGTAAAGGAGCAGTGCTTTCGCACGTGTTGGTGGATACCGGCTCATCACTCAATGTGTTGCCTAAGAAGGCCCTGGCGAAGCTGGACTGTAAAGGGTTAATCTTGAGGCCCACTGACCTGGTGGTGAGAGCTTTTGATGGGTCCAAGAGGGTTGTGTTCGGGGAAGTGGAGCTCCCTGTGAAGATCGGGCCTGAGGTGTTTAAGTTTGTGTTTCATGTCATGGATATTCAGTCGGCATACAGTTTCCTGTTGGGTCGATCATGGATACACGCTGCTGGGGCAGTAACTTCGACTTTGCACCAGAAACTGAAGTACATCTGGGACGGGCAGGTCGTCACCGTTTGGGGGGAGGAGGATATCTTCGTAAGCCACCTGTCATCGTTCAAGTACGTGGAAATGGACGGTGAAATATGGGAAACACCAAGTCAAGCATTTGAAGCTGTCAAGGTGGAGAATGCCCTTTTTGCCAAAGAGGAGAAGAAGCTGTCCATTTCTTCGTATAAGCAGGCCGCCGAGGTGGTGAAGAATGGAGAAGCCCCAGGTTGGGGAAAGATGATGGATATTGCCACCAATAAAGACCAGTTTGGGGTTGGTTATCAGCCGGGCTGAGGCTCGTCTGGGCAGAACAGGGGTCGTCGTCAGCCTTTCACGTTCACCAGTGCTGGAATGCTAGATCCAGATTGCATCTGTGCGTTGGGTGAAGAGGTCGACAGTGACTGTGAGATTGATCAGTGGATAAAACCGTGCATACCGGGGATGGAGATCCAGAACTGGAAGGCCGAAAAGATCATCACTGTCACTCTACGTGAAGAGTAATATTTCCTGTTTTTAAATTCTGTCTGCATGAAAGCCATACGTTTTGCCCGAAACGTAATGGTTCATTGTAAGGGCCACCTCATATGTTTCATTTTGCAAAATTTGCATCATTAATAAAAGGATGTTTTTCATTAAAAGCGGTGTTCCCTGTCTTTCATTTATTTTTGCAGTTTAAAAATAAACAAAAATAAAAATGGCAATGTTTGTTTTCATTTTGCTTCGCTTCGGTTCTAAAGCAATGCACGAATCAACATTCATGCAGATGCGATCACTCTCCGGATCTCAGTGATAACAATCCTGTTACACCCTCATATGATTTCGACAATCCAATCTATCATGCCGAAGAAGAAGGCGAAGAAGATTGTGAACTGCCGGAGGAATTAGCCAGATTGTTAAAACAAGAGGAGAAGGTGATTCAGCCGCACGAAGAGCAAGTCGAGGTTGTGAACCTGGGTAGGTAGGAGGTTAGAAAAGAAGTGAAAGTTGGGGCTGCTTTGGAGGCGAGTGTTTGTAAGAACAAAAATTGTTCTACAACAGATTCCAGGATTTTGATGATAACAAAGGATGAAACCAAAAATGGCACTCTAACGAAAAGTTTCTAAGTGTGCAGGACTCTAAAAGGAATCTGACTACGTCATCAGATTCAGAATCAAATCAGATACAAATTATCAGAATATCAGAAGCATCTGAAGAAGAAGTACGCTTTAGAAGATCTGACTCTGAACAACGGTATATCAAATTCCAGAAGCTCACATCAGTATCTGAAGTCACCATCAGAACTCTAAGCGATCAAAATCATCAGAAGCTCTGAAGCCACATAGCAAGATCTCAGATTAACAGTTACGTAGACTCTGATAATGGATTTCCTAATTCAGAATGAATAACATCAACTTCGAATTTAAATGGAAAGGAACTATTATGGGAAAGAAGTTATTCAGGGAGACAAAGTTATTTTGGCAAGAAACAACAGAAGTTATGGCATTGATTCCTAATCAAGACAAAATCATCTGCCATCAAATTCAACGATCCTTTCACCTCTATATAAAGGACAGCAAACAGCATTGAGAGACACACTAACGCACGTAAACCTTTTCCTCTCTCTCTCTCAATCTTTCACGAAGCTTTTGCTTAGAACGTGAAACATTCTTTTGTTCTTACTGTTGTAATATTTGCTTTATCCTAGAAGCACTCTAGATTACAAAGTCCTTTTTATCTATTACTTTATTTCCTCAAGTGACTCTGCGCAGTCTGTATACTTGAGAGGACTAAGAGATCTTTCTCTTAGACGTTGGTTGTAATAATCTTTCAAGATTAGTGGATTAAGTCCTTATTGAAGGCGAAATCACCTTGGCTGGGTGGACTGGAGTAGCTTTGTGTTATAAGCGAACCAGTATAAATTCCTTATGTGGTCTTTGTCTGAAAAAGCGCTTATTTTCCAAAACAATTCAAACCCCCCCTTTCTTGTTTTTCTCACCTTCAGTGTTAAGAGCAGAATGGTAGCACTGTTGAAAGAGTATGTTGATATCTTCACCTGGTCTTATCAAGATATGCCAGGGTTGGATAACGATATCGTGGTGCACAAGCTACCGTTGAGAGAAGATTGTCCTCCAGTGAAGTAGAAGTTGCGCAGGACTCGACCCGAGATGGCCATGAAAATCAAAGAGGAGGTGCAGAAGCAGTTGGACGCTGGTTTCCTAGCTGTTACTAATTATCCGCCTTGGGTCGCGAACATTGTGTCGGTCCCGAAGAAGGATGGAAAAGTGAGAATGTGTGTGGACTACCGGGATTTGAACAGAGCTAGCCCGAAGGATGATTTCCCATTACCTCACATTAATGTGTTGGTAGATAATACAGCTCAGTTCTCGGTGTTTTCCTTCATGGATGGCTTTTCTGGCTATAATCAAATTAAAATGTCGCCAGATGATATGGAGAAAACAACGTTCATCACACCATGGGGCACTTTTTGCTATAAGGTGATGCCATTCGGTCTCAAGAATGTCGGTGCAACGTATCAGAGAGCCATGGTGACTTTGTTTCATGATATGATTCATCATGAAATTGAATGCTATGTTGATGACATGATAGCAAAGTCCCAGACAGAAGAGGGGCATTTGGTAGATCTGGTCAAGCTGTTTGACCGGCTGAGACAATTCAGGCTGAGGTTGAATCCGAATAAGTGCACTTTCGGAGTGCGGTCCGGTAAGTTGCTGGGGTTTATTGTGAGTGAAAGAGGAATCGAGGTTGATCCTGCTAAAGTAAAAGCAATACGAGAAATGCCTGAACCGAGAACAGAGAAGGAGGTTTGTGGTTTCTTAGGTAGATTGAACTACATTTCACGGTTCATATCTCATCTAACAGCCACGTGTGAACCCATATTCAAATTGTTGAGAAAAGATCAAACGGTCAGGTGGAATAATGATTGCCAAGCGACATTTGAAAAGATAAAAGAATATTTGCAGGAGCCTCCGATTCTGATGCCTCCTGTGGAGGGACGACCGTTAATTTTGTACTTGACGGTCCTTGAGGGGTCCATGGGGTGTGTACTGGGGCAGCATGACGAGTCTGGTCGAAAAGAGCATGTGATTTACTACCTTAGCAAAAAGTTTACCGACTGTGAAACAAGATATTCACTGCTCGAGAAAACTTGCTGTGCTTTGGTATGGGCTGCTCGCCGACTGAGACAGTATATGCTGGTTCATACCACTCTGTTGATTTCCAAGATGGATCCGATCAAGTATATTTTTGAGAAGGCAGCATTGACCGGACGGGTTGCGAGATGGCAAATGATTTTAACCGAATATGATATTCAATATATCTCTCAGAAAGCAATTAAGGGGAGTGTATTGTCTGATTACCTCGCCCAGCAACCCATTGAGGATTATCAACCGATGAAGTTTGAATTCCCTGATGAGGACATCATGTTTCTCAAATCGAAGGATTGTGAGGAACCAATCCCGGAGGAGGGGTTCTCAGAAATATGAAGCCTTCAAAATGGAGGATGACGAAGCCATAGAGGTAATGTTCTCTAGATTCCAAACTCTTATTGCAGGTCTCAAAGTTCTAGACAAAGGGTACACAACTGCAGACCACGTCAAAAAGATAGTCAGAAGCTTGCCAAAGAAGTGGAGACCCATGGTCACTGCTCTGAAGCTGTCTAAGGATCTGAACAATATCAGTCTTGAAGAGCTTGTCAGTTCCCTCAGAAGCCATGAGATAGAACTAGAGGAAGATGAACCTCAGAAGAAGAACAAGTTTGTAGCATTAAAGTCCAGATCTGAAAGACGCAAATCTGACAGAACCAAAGCATTCCAGGCCGAGACAGAAGATGCAGATGACTCTGAACAAGAAGATTCTAATGAGGAAGAAGAATTGTCCCTCCTGACCAGAAGAGTTAAACAACTCTGGAAAAAGAGGAACAACAACTTCATAAGACCAAGACCCAGAGGGGATCGATCAGAATCAACCTCAAAAGGTAAAACTAACAAAGATGTTACTTGTTATGAATGTAAAGAAACAGGTCACTACAGGAATGAATGCCCCAAGCTAAAGAAAGACAATTCCAGAAAAGAGAGCTTCAAGAAAAATCCCCTCAGAACCAAGAAGGGACTAATGGCTACCTGGGACGATAGTGAATCTGACTCATCAGAATCTGACTCTAATGAACAGGCCAATGTAGCATTCATGGCTACCACATCTAATAACAGTTCAGATGAAGAATCTGAAGAGGTATTTTCTGAATTCTCTCGATCTGATCTTGAAGCATGCTTGTCTGAAACTCTTAGCTCATATCAGAAACTAAAACAAAAGTTTAAAGCAATAAAAGGCTGTCTTGAAGAAAAATTTGAAGAATGTGGCAAACTTGAGATGACAATTCTAAAACGAGAAGATGAAATCAGATCTTTAACATTACAAAGAGATGTAGCAAATAAAAATCGTTTAGAACTGGAAGAAGCGTTATCTCAAGCTCCACAGACTTCAAATACGATAATTTATAAATACGAAGAAGTCTTTCAAGAATTTCTGAAAAATGGGATAGGAAGGAGTGTTATGGCATCCATGATTTATGGAGTCAGTCAAAACAATAAAAAGGGAATTGGGTCCTACGGAAGATAAAACTTCTACTAGTGACCAACTTAAATCTCCTTTTTCATATCACTACACACACACACAAGAACAAAAATTTGAAAATGCTAGAAAACCCAAAGTTATAAGAAACTCTGGGAAAAGTAATCAGAAAGGACCCAAGAGACTCTGGGTACTAAAAGATAAGTTTGTTTATGTTGCAGATATCCTATGCAGCAAAGTTCAAACACCAGTCATGGTACCTGGACTCTGGATGCTCGCGACACATGACGGGAAGAAAGTCTATGTTCCAAAGCCTGGAACTTAAAGACGCTGGATTTGTAGGCTTCGGAGGAGATCAGAAAGGAAGGATCAGAGGCTCCGGAACTATTGGTAATGGTACTCTTCCCTCTATATCTGATGTCCTTTACGTGGAAGGATTAATGCATAATTTGTTATCCATAAGTCAATTAAGTGATAACGGTTATGACGTGATCTTTAATCAAAAAACATGTAAAGCCATAAATCAAAACAATGGTTCTGTCCTATTCACAGGCAAGAGGAAAAACAATATTTATAAAATTAATCTTTCTGATTTAAAAGAACAAAATATGAAATGTCTTATGTCTGTTCACGAAGAGCAATGGGTATGGCATAGACGCTTGGGCCACATTAGCATGAGAAAACTATCTCAGCTAAATAAACTCGAGTTAGTCAGAGGCCTACCTAAACTGAAGTTTTCTTCAGATGCTCTATGTGAAGCATGTCAGAAAGGAAAATTTTCAAAAACTTCTTTTAAAAAGAAAACTATTGTTACCACCTCTAAGCCTCTGGAACTTCGTCACATTGATTTATTTGGTCCTGTGAAAACAACATCAGTCAATGGAAAGAAGTATGGACTAGTCATTGTTGATGATTTCAGTCGCTGGACATGGGTGAAATTCTTAAAGCACAAGAGTGAGTCACACTCTGTATTCACTAGTTTCTGCTCCAAAGTGCAAAAAGAATTTGACTCTAAAATTATTAGAGTCAGAAGTGATCATGGTGGGGAATTTGAAAACAAAAATTTTGAGGAATTATTTGACTCTAATGGAATATCCCATGATTTCTCCTGCCCTAGAACTCCACAACAAAATGGAGTTGTAGAGAGGAAGAATAGGACACTCCAAGAGATGTCCAGAACCATGATCAATGAAACGAATGTGGCTAAGCACTTTTGGGCCGAAGCTGTAAATACAGCGTGTTATATTCAGAATAGAATCTCCATAAGACCTATTCTGGAAAAAACTCCCTATGAACTGTGTAAAGGAAGGAAACCAAACATTTCATATTTCCATCCATTTGGATGTTCTTGCTTTATTTTAAACACTAAAGAACATCTGAACAAGTTTGATTCCAAAGCACAGAAAGGTATTATGTTAGGATACTCAGAATGCTCTAAAGGCTACAGAGTATACAATACAGAAACCAAAATTATGGAAGAATCAATTCATGTCAGATTTGACGATAAGCTTGACCCTAAAAAGTCAAAGCTAGTTGAAAATTTTGCAGATTTAGAAATCTCTCTTGCATGATCTGATAAAACTCCAGAAGCAACTGCCACTCAGAACTCTGAGGAAATTAATTCCCCAGTAATCCCAAAGAAAGCTAAAAGTCACATCAACGTATCTGAAGATTTGATTCTGGGCAACAAAGACGAACCTGTCAGAACCAGATCTACCTTCAGGACCTCTGAAGAGACGCCTCTAGGACTAGTGTCTCTGATCGAGCCTACGTCCTGTGATGAAGCACTTCAAGATAACGACTAGGTTTCAGCTATGCAAGAAGAGTTAGATCAATTCACAAAGAATGATGTCTGGGATCTTGTTCCCAAGCCCAGAAGCACTCACGTTATTGGAACCAGATGGGTATTCAGAAACAAGCTGAATGAGAAAGGAGAAGTCGTCAGAAACAAAGCTCAACTGGTAGCTCAAGGTTACAGTCAACAAGAAGGTATTGACTACAATGAAACCTTTGCTCCAGTCGCAAGGTTAGAATCTATTCGTCTTCTTGTATCTTTTGCTATTAACCATTCTATTAAATTATATCAAATGGATGTCAAGAGCGCATTCCTTAATGGTTATATATCAGAAGAAGTGTATGTCAACCAACCTCCAGGTTTTGAAAATCCAAATTTTCCAGAACATGTCTTTAAACTTAAAAAATCCTTATATGGACTTAAACAAGCTCCCAGAGCTTGGTATGAACGTTTAAGTAATTTTCTTTTGGAACACAATTTTATCAGAGGGAAAGTTGACTCCACACTCTTCTGTAAGAACCTTAACAATGATCTCATGATATGTCAGATATATGTTGATGATATTATTTTTGGATCTGCTAACGCCTCTGTTTGTCAAGAATTCTCTAAGTTAATGCAGGTAGAATTTGAAATGAGCTTAATGCAAGAACTAAAGTTCTTTCTAGGAATTCAAATTAACCAAACTTCAGAAGTCACGTACGTTCATCAAAGCAAATACATAAAAGATGTTCTGAAGAAATTTGACATGGCTAAATGCAACTCTGCAAAGACTCCCATGCATCCAACATGCATTCTTGAAAAGGAAGAAGTCAGTAAAAAGGTTTGTCAGAAGCTCTATCGTGGTATGATAGGCTCCCTTCTCTATCTGACTGCTACTCGACCTGATATTCTCTTTAGTGTCTGTCTTTGTGCCAGATTCCAATCAGATCCTAGAGAAACTCACTTAACAACAGTTAAGAGAATTTTCAAATATCTGAAAGGAACTCCTAACCTGGGCCTGATGTATGAGAAAACATCAGAGTATAGACTTTCGGGTTACTGTGATGCAGATTACGCAGGAGATAGATTGGAACGAAAAAGCACATCTGGAAATTGTCAGCTCCTAGGAAACAATCTTATATCCTGGGCCAGCAAAAGACAGTCAATTATCGCTATATCAACTGCAGAAGCTGAATACATCTCAGCATCACTGTGCATAACTCAGATGCTCTGGATGAAGAATCAGTTAGAAGATCTGGAAATCTTCGAGAGTAACATTCCTATCTTTTGTGATAATACTGCTGCCATTTGTTTAAGTAAGAATCCCATCTTACACTCCAGAGCTAAGCACATTGAAATAAAACATCATTTTATCAGAGACTATGTTCAGAAAGGGATAGTAACATTGAAATTCATTGATACAGATCATCAATGGGCAGATATATTTACTAAACCTCTAGCTGAAGATAGATTTCTTTTTATCTTAGAGAATCTGAACATTCAAAATTGCCCTGAATAAATTGTGCCTCTGAAGATGTAAAATGAGACTCTGACATAAACAAATGAGCTTCTGCCTCTGACTCTGATACTTCTACCAAGTTAAGAAGATATCTGAGTTAGAAATCTCCAGGAACCAATCCTTTGGTATTCCCGAAGATCAGATACATCAACACGTGGAGTGAATTGCGTCTAACCTTGGAACTTCTAGACAGTTGTCCAGAAGAAATTCAAAGGACAGACGTTTGAGATCTCCTCGAGCAGTGTGCATACTGTTGGGATTAGACATTCATTAATGAGCCATAATCATTTCTCCCTCTAAGCGTGCTAACTTGGTTTTTATGCTAAACTCTGATTTTTGTGTCGTTTTGCAGGCAGTTCGTTCTAGTATATAAACACTTCTCTCACATTGTGCACACACTTCACTCTCACTCACTTTCTCAAACCAGCTCTCTCAGGAATTTCTGCAAGCAGTTCATCTTCATCTCGTTCCTCATCAACAATGGATTCTCAACAACAATCCGTGTTCAACTATTCTCAACAAATGGACTCCAATAACGCAGCTCAAAGCACAAGCATTCCTACTCCAACAGCTACAAGCGTAACTATAACACCAGTGTACAAGGAGCCTCATATTCTTGACCGTGAGCCTCATATCAATCTTGCAACTCCTTTCGAGAAATTGGATGTTTTGTGTGAATCACTTGTGGATTTCAACAACATGAAGAGGAATGGGGTAGACCTAACTGAAGAACTTCATCATCAAGGTTGGGAAAACTATTTTCAACGCCTTTATGGTCCTGTTTACCCAAACCTCATCAAGGAATTCTGGAGGTTTGCTGACGCTGACGACCATTTCATCGTCTCCTATGTTTTGGGGGTAAAAATCGTGATTACTGAAAAATCAATAGCCTCATTGCTGAACATGGAGAAAGCTGGAGGAAGAAGGATTTACAACATCAATCCTAGGGCAAAGTACATTGCTCATGAAATCAACCCCACCATCTTCAAACTCAACACAGAAGGCAATCCCTCAAAGAACAAAGAACTACATCAGAATCTCCGAGTGTGGCTCAAGATCATTCTGGGAATTATTCATCATTGCCCAGCATCCAACTCATCAGATTACATCGATACAGATCAGAAGTGTATTCTGTACTGTATTCATAAGGGTCTGAAGCTTTGCCTCCCAACCCTCCTCTTCAAATACCTCAGAGACTCCGTACGGGAGACCAGGAACAACATGAAACCCAGAACCTACATCCCTCTGGGAAGACTTCTATCAGATGTACTGATAGAAAATGGGCTCGTAGATCATCTAGAAAAACATAAACTCATGGAAGATATGGCAATAGAAACTGGAAGGCCTCTGAACTCCAGAAATCTGAAGAGCATGGGGATTCTGAAGAAGATTCAAGTCAAACCTACTCTGGACACCTCTTGGGAAGCTTTAAAAGATCAGAGGAATATGCCAAATGGTCTCGCAAGGTTCTACAAGAATGAACCCAAAGAGGCAATCCTCCACTATCTCCAACGTCTGAAGGATGAAGGAGTGGACATCTCAGACTTCAGATTAGACGATCTGCCAGATTCAGCCCCAGACTTCGTGAAGTTCAAAAGAGGTCCATCTGAGAAGTCTTCAAAAGCGAAGAGAGCAAAGCTAGGAGAATCTTCTGAATCAAGACCTTCAGTGCCTCTGCAAGAATCTTCTGGTAAGTCTGCCTCTACTGTTCCCTCTACACAGCCATTGGCTTCTTCTACTCCTCTACCAACATCCATCTATACCACATCTAAAACCCCTCCTTCCACAACCAGAACACAACAAACCCTACCAAAATTTAATCTTGTCAACACCTCCTTACCACTATCCGAAGCTGAAGAATTAAACCAAACCACTTCCTCATCCTCAGCTCCAGAATCACCTCCCTAATTTATCCTTTCCTCTGACACAGAACCCTCTGACCCCGCTTCTCCCACTTTATCCCAACTTCAATCTCTAAACCGTAATTCCCAACAACCACCACCTGAACCTGAAGTAACTTCACCACCCACAGAACAATCAACCATCACTCCATCTGAACTTCAACCCTCTGACCTCCATGCCTCTGACATTACCCCTCCAAACACTTCCGCTGAACCTCAAACACTCAACCTAAGCCCTCCAACCTCTCCACCTCAAACATCTGAACCAGAACATTCCCTGCCTACCCTAGAGGAAGCCATTATGCTGTTCGCAGGGGCTTCAGTGAAAAAGGTCAAGTCACTGACCATAAACTCTGGCATCAGTGATGATCCTGACTCTGTTAGGACACACTGGAACAGGGTCATTGGCTGGATGACATCTGAGGCCATCAAGCTGAAGCACATCTCTGAGCAAGTCAGAAACGACTTCATCAGAGACGCTGAGGTAAGACTACAGGAGTGCTTGGCCAGAGAAGCTGAAGAAAAGGCCAGAAGGGAAGAAGAAGAAGAAAGATCCAGAGAAGAAGAAATCAAAAGGGCAAGGGAAGCTGAAGCTAAAGCTCTAGCTGACGCTGCTGCTGCTGAAGCTGAAGCAAAGGCTGCTGCTGAAGCTGAAGTCAAAGCCGCTGAAGAACAACATGCTCTGACTCAGGGGGAGTCTTCTTCTTTTGCCCCCCTGGTTCTCAAGATGCTGGAAGAACTTCAGAAAGAGCAGAAGGAAGTCAGAGCCAGACTGGATCAACAGGACACTGTCAACGCCAACATCCAGAACCTGCTAAATCAACTGCTTCAGAGAATGCTTCCTCCTCCCAACCCTTAGGCACTTAGGATCTTTTGCTTGTTGCCTTGCTTATCTTTGTTTCTGATGTTTTTTTTCCCTTGTCATTATCTCTGATGTTCTGTCTCTCTTATCTGAATATATATTTTTCCTGCTTTTTTTTTTGTTTAAGTCTTTTTGATTCTGACAAAAAGGGGGAGAAATCAAATAGCTCTGATGAAAAATTGCCTAATACCTTAAGCACTCTGCAAACATACTATTATCTAAAATAAATTCATCTAACACTGGACTTAAGAAAATTGCAGAAGGTATCAAGAAACTTCATTGCTTGGAAGCTCTGGTAAGAACTTCTGAACTCCCTAGCCTATCTCAGGGGGAGCTCATTTCTATCTGATCTGATAAAGCCTTTTTTCAATGTTTCATCTGTCATTTGAGTTTGTTTTGTCATCATCAAAAAGGGGGAGATTGTAAGAACAAAAATTGTTCTACAACAGATTCTAGGATTTTGATGATAACAAAGGATGAAACCAAAAATGGCACTCTAACGAAAAGTTTCTAAGTGTGCAGGACTCTAAAAGGAATCTGACTACGTCATCAGATTCAGAATCAAATCAGATACAAATTATCAGAATATCAGAAGCATCTGAAGAAGAAGTACGCTTTAGAAGATCTGACTCTGAACAACGGTATATCAAATTCCAGAAGCTCACATCAGTATCTGAAGTCACCATCAGAACTCTAAGCGATCAAAATCATCAGAAGCTCTGAAGCCACATAGCAAGATCTCAGATTAACAGTTACGTAGACTCTGATAATGGATTTCCTAATTCAGAATGAATAACGTCAACTTCGAATTTAAATGGAAAGAAACTATTATGGGAAAGAAGTTATTCAGGGAGACAAAGTTGTTTTGGCAAGAAACAACAGAAGTTATGGCATTGATTCCTAATCAAGACAAAATTATCTGCCATCAAATTCAACGATCCTTTCACCTCTATATAAAGGACATCAAACAGCATTAAGAGACACACTAACGCACATAAACCTTTTCCTCTCTCTCTCTCAATCTTTCATGAAGCTTTTGCTTAGAACGTGAAACATTCTTTTGTTCTTACTGTTGTAATATTTGCTTTATCCTAGAAGCACTCTAGATTACAAAGTCCTTTTTATCTATTACTTTATTTCCTCAAGTGACTCTGCGCAGTCTGTATACTTGAGAGGACTAAGAGATCTTTCTCTTAGACGTTGGTTGTAATAATCTTTCAAGATTAGTGGATTAAGTCCTTATTGAAGGCGAAATCACCTTGGTCGGGTGGACTGGAGTAGCTTTGTGTTATAAGCGAACCAGTATAAATTCCTTGTGTGGTCTTTGTCTGAAAAAGCGCTTATTTTCCAAAACAATTCAAACCCCCCCTTTCTTGTTTTTCTCACCTTCAGTGTTAAGAGCAGAATGGTAGCGCTGTTGAAAGAGTATGTTGATATCTTCGCCTGGTCTTATCAAGATATGCCAGGGTTGGATAATGATATCGTGGTGCACAAGCTACCGTTGAGAGAAGATTGTCCTCCAGTGAAGTAGAAGTTGCGCAGGACTCGACCCGAGATGGCCATGAAAATCAAAGAGGAGGTGCAGAAGCAGTTGGACGCTGGTTTCCTAACTGTTACTAATTATCCGCCTTGGGTCGCGAACATTGTGCCGGTCCCGAAGAAGGATGGAAAAGTGAGAATGTGTGTGGACTACCGGGATTTGAACAGAGCTAGCCCGAAGGATGATTTCCCATTACCTCACATTAATGTGTTGGTAGATAATACAGCTCAGTTCTCGGTGTTTTCCTTCATGGATGGCTTTTCTGGCTATAATCAAATTAAAATGTCGCCAGATGATATGGAGAAAACAACATTCATCACACCATGGGGCACTTTTTGCTATAAGGTGATGCCATTCGGTCTCAAGAATGCCGGTGCAACGTATCAGAGAGCGATGGTGACTTTGTTCCATGATATGATTCATCATGAAATTGAATGTTATGTTGATGACATGATAGCAAAGTCCCAGACAGAAGAGGGGCATTTGGTAGATCTGGTCAAGCTGTTTGACCGGCTGAGACAATTCAGGCTGAGGTTGAATCCGAATAAGTGCACTTTCGGAGTGCGGTCCGGTAAGTTGCTGGGGTTTATTGTGAGTGAAAGAGGAATCGAGGTTGATCCTGCTAAAGTAAAAGCAATACGAGAAATGCCTGAACCGAGAACAGAGAAGGAGGTTCGTGGTTTCTTAGGTAGATTGAACTACATTTCACGGTTCATATCTCATCTAACAGCCACGTGTGAACCCATATTCAAATTGTTGAGAAAAGATCAAACGGTCAGGTGGAATAATGATTGCCAAGCGGCATTTGAAAAGATAAAAGAATATTTGCAGGAGCCTCCGATTCTGATGCCTCCTGTGGAGGGACGACCGTTAATTTTGTACTTGACGGTCCTTGAGGGGTCTATGGGGTGTGTACTGGGGCCGCATGACGAGTCTGGTCGAAAAGAGCATGCGATTTACTACCTTAGCAAAAAGTTTACCGACTGTGAAACAAGATATTCACTGCTCGAGAAAACTTGTTGTGCTTTGGTATGGGCTGCTCGCCGACTGAGACAGTATATGCTGGTTCATACCACTTTGTTGATTTCCAAGATGCATCCGATCAAGTATATTTTTGAGAAGCCAGCATTGACCGGACGGGTTGCGAGATGGCAAATGATTTTAACCGAATATGATATTCAATATACCTCTCAGAAAGCAATTAAGGGGAGTGTATTGTGTGATTACCTCGCCCAGTAACCCATTGAGGATTATCAACCGATGTAGTTTGAATTCCCTGATGAGGACATCATGTTTCTCAAATCGAAGGATTGTGAGGAACCAGTCCCGGAGGAGGGGCCTGACCCTGAATTCGAATGGATTCTGATGTTTGATGGGGCCGTTAACGTGAATGGTAGCGGTGTTGGTGCTATTTTGGTTACGCCGAAAGGATCCCATATTCCTTTTGCTGCCCGGCTAACATTTGAGTGCACCAACAACGTGGCTGAATACGAAGCTTGCATCTTGGGTATTGAAGAGGCGATTGATTTGCGGATCAAGAACCTTGTTATATATGGGGATTCAGCTTTGGTTGTGAATCAGGTTAACAGAAAATGGTATACGCATTAATCTCATTTGATTCCATACCGGGACTATACGAGGAGGTTGTTGACGTTTTTCACCAAGGTGGAATTGCATCATGTGCCGAGAGAAGAGAACCCGTTAGCAGATGCCTTGGCTACTCTGGCTGCCTTGATTAAGGTGCAGTGGTGGAATCAGTTCCCTAATGTTGAGGTGGGACGTCTGGATAGACCGGCTTATGTGTTTGCTGTTGACACAACGCCTGAGAATGAGAAGCTGTGGTATTACGATATCAAACGCTATCTGGAGACCCAAGAGTATCCTGAGGGAGCATCCAAGAAGGACCGAAAGACTCTGCGGAGGTTGGCCATGGTGTTCTATCTGAACAAGGATGGGGTTTTGTACAAGAGAAATTTTGATTGGGTTTTGCTCAGATGTGTTGATGATAAAGAAGCAAGCCAGTTGATGAAAGAGGTTCACGAGGGGTCGTTTGGTACCCATGCCAGTGGGAATGCAATGGTGAAGAAATTGTTGAGGGTTGGATATTATTGGATGACGATGGAGGCCCAATGCTTCAATTTCGTGCGGAAGTGTCATAAATGCCAGATTTATGCTGATAAGGTGCACGTGCCTCCTAATCCATTGAGTTTGATGTCGTCTCCGTGGCCGTTTGCTATGTGGGGCATTAATATGATCGAAAAGATTGAGCCTACGGCTTCGAATGGGCACCGGTTCATATTAGTGGCTATTGATTACTTCACCAAGTGGGTGGAAGCAGCCTCTTATGCCAATATGACGAAGCAAGTCGTTGCCAGATTCCTTAAAAGAGACATCATTTTCCGATATGGGGTTCCCGAGAGAATCATTACTGATAATGGTTCTAATCTCAATAATAAGATGATGGCAGAACTGTGTCGGGAATTCAAGATCGAACATCACAATTCTTCTCCTTATCGTCCGAAGATGAATGGGGCGGTTGAGGCAGCTAATAAGAATATTAAGAAGATTATGCAGAAGATGGTCGTGACCTATAAGGATTGGCACAAGATGTTGCCGTTTGCATTGCATGGGTATCGAACCTCGGTGCGTACATCTACTGGGGCAACGCCTTTCTCACTTGTGTATGGGATGGAAGCCGAGCTACCGGTTGAGGTTCAAATTCCCTCTTTGAGAGTCCTGATGGACGTGAAATTAGAAGAAGCTGAATGGGTAAGGACTCGGTACGAAGAGTTGAGCCTGATTGAGGAAAAGAGGCTGGTGGCCATTTGTCATGGGCAGTTGTACCAGCAGCGGATGAAGCGTGCTTTTGACCGGAAGGTACGACCTCGGGTATATCATGTGGGAGATATGGTGTTGAAAAGGATCCTTCCTCCTCAAAACGATCGTAGGGGCAAGTGGACACCCAATTATGAAGGTCCATTCGTGGTCAATAAGGTTTTCTCTGGCAGAGCCTTGTTGTTGACGACCATGGATGGCGAGGATTTTCCATCCCCTGTGAATGCGGACGCAGTTAAAAAATACTTCGTGTAAGAGACCCGCTGGACGAAAAGAATAAAATAGTCCAGGCAAAAATGGGCATCCCGGCACACCAAAAAAAAATATGAGAAGGTTCGGGCAAAAATTAGGGATAAAAAGGAAAAACTGTACACCCGGCAAGTCGAAGACCCCACAAGGGCGACTTGGGCAAAAAAGGGTATCCCGGTGGACTAAAAACCCAAAAGGGCGGTCCAGGAAAAAGAGGGATTGAAACGAACAACTGCGTCTAGCATGATCGTTTGTGTTTTGGTTAAGACACATGGATAATCCCCGACAGGGATCGATCGGAAGCGTCTTGTTCAGAAGGCAGAAAGCGCGGAGAGTCTTGAGGACATATGGGGTGTAACCGAGTTGGAACTCGATGAGATCACGGGTTCACATTGCCATTAGGATAGATTTTTCCTTTTATGCGCAATTACCTCTTTTCAGGAATTGCTTCCTGTGTATTGCTCGGTTTTGAGCCACCTTTTTCAAATCAATAAAATGCATATTCAGTCAAATAATTTTGTTTTTGTTTTCATTACCGCTTTGATTGCAAAAACATCCGATTATTTTGACAAAGAATCTTTGCATTTTGAGACATACAGGTCCCTTCCAATGCATGTTCATAAGATTGAAAACTTGAAATCTTATTCGGAAGGTTGAGTGACCTAGGTGTTGAAATCTTGGCACGCCTGGGGCACGTTTTTATCTAACGATCTCTTTTGCAGGCACTGTTAGATATTTTCACTCACTTGCAGGTTATGATGTGAAGCCTTTTGACAAAAGATCCCCGTGGAGTCCAATCAGGGACAAGGGATTGAAGAATGGTGAAAAACAACGAAAGACGTGCGGCGATCCTTGAGAATTGATCAAGAAGACTCTTCAAAGTCTGAGGACTGGAAAGTTTGTATGAATCCAGGGAATTCGATCTCCGTGGAGTACAGAGAAGTCGAGAATACAAGGTGATGAATCAGAAAAGTCCAGACGAGCCTGGGAGCTCTAAAAAGTGGAAAGCTGACACTGGATTTAGATGTTGAATACCAGGGTTCGACGAGTCGACGGGTGTTCTGTGCCAGACTTTCCTTATTTCCCCAAGCAGAGTCGAGGTTGTTGTCTCCCCAGCATGTTCGAGATTGATGTTTCCTCAGCAGCCAGGGCCGAAGGTTGCTATCTCCCCATCGGGTTCGAGATCGGTGTGTCCTCAGCAGCCGGGCCTGAAAGTTGTTGTTTCCCCTAGCAGGGTGGAGATTGTTATTTCCCCAGCAAGTCGAGGATTGTTGTTTTCCCCGCAGAGTGTGTTGGTGGTTTCTTCCCCAGCGAAGTCCCCAAACGGATCGGGTTCAGCGGAGGTCATCCCTGGTGAGGGTGGTCCTTTCCCCAGCAGGGTGGAGATTGGAGCGTTAGCGAGTTCCTCAGCAGAGTGCCTCGAGCTCCCCAGTAGAGTCCCTGAGGGGGATATTTTTTATGCATTCATCATTTAGAGAAGCATAGCATATTGCATACTTGATTGCGTAGTATTTCCATGGTTATGGAGCATTACGCTGAAAAAAGTCATGCATCATCATTGCAAGCATAAGCTAGTCTCAAGCTATGGTTACCGTTTGAGATTTGGTTTCGCCGGTTGGTGAAGATGCTACTCAAGCCGTGGTTACCATTTTAGAAGTGGTTTCGCTGGTTGGAAGATCAACATTAGCATTGCGAGCATCATTTAGTCTTGAGCCGTGGTTACCGCTTGAGAATTGGTTTCGTTGGACGGTGAAGATGTTACTCTAAGGAGCTTAGCTTCGTGACGTTGGGTCAACGGTATTCCCCAGTAGTGCGATACTGGAGGAGATTTCTGTCGTGCGAGATAGAAGTTAGAAGATGTTACTCTGAGGAGTTTAGCATCATGACGTCAGATCAACAATGTTCCCCAGTAGCGCGATATTGGAGGAAAATTTTCCGTCGGGCGGAGATGGAAATAAAATCAGAGAACGTTACGCAATCAGCGGGAAAATTGAGATTCAAATGGGAAAAAGGAAGTGTTGCGGCATTTTCTGGAGAACGGGGGTTCAAATGGAGAGTAGAGTTGAAGATTGTATCCGGGATGAGGTCCTTAGGATTGTCTTCTGATCGTGTGTCACCTTAGACTTTGTCGAGGCCAAGAGAAGTCGTTATGGGTGTCTTCTGAGGAAGAGATGCACATGTTACCTTCCTTTTGTAAGGGTGTACCTTCTGATATGTCGCCGTCAGAGTGGTGTTTGGTGTTATTTCCGGCGTTGCCAGCGGAATTATCACAAGAAAATGGAGAACGGGGTTCAAATGGATAGAAGGAAATGTTGGGCATTTTCTGGAGAACGGGGTTCAAATGGATAGAAGGAAATGTTGGGCATTTTCTGGAGAATGGGGTTCAAATGGAAAAAGGGAGACACGTGGTGTTTTCTGGAGAATGGGGTTCACAACGGCGATCGTGAGTTATCGTCAGGCGACTGGGGTTCAACTGGAGAACGGGGTTCATGATTTGGCAAACAGGAGTGTTATGAAGTTGTCGGGGTTCAAATGCGGCGATCAGGGATCATACGCGCGAAAATAATTGTTCGGGGTCCAAGAAAAAGCAAAAAATAATCAATCAAAGAAGTACCGGGGTTCTAGAGAAGAAAAACATCAGAAAGTTTTGGGGTTCAAGAAAAGAAAAAAATATAATAATAATCCCCAGCGGAGCGCAAATTGTTCGTCTGTTCTTGGTATTCAATCACTTTTCACCCTAATCATCTGAAAGCCGAGGTTATTCATATCGACAGGTTCACAGTGGATTGAATAGGGGCAGCTGTAACACCTCAAAATTTGCCCTCCTCTTCTTGGGACTAGCTTAGCATATTGAATTTCATATCTTAGGACATTAGGCATTTGCATATTGCATATCATGTGGAAATAATGAAGTTATCCTCCAAAGTCTTTTCAGAGATGGAGAAGTGATGTGGTTCAAGCCTGAGGGTTTCTATGGACTGATTATCAACCATCTGAGAGTTTGCAGTGCATTAGGGTTTCTTGGTCCTTCGATGGTTTTGATCATTATCTTATTGGCAAGGATACTGTCACCATCATCATGGTTATGACATTATCAAGGGGTTCATTGTTCATGCTCAGGTTCCTTAGGATTAGGGTTTTGACCTCTAGTCAACCCTAATCAGTTGCATTCTTCCAATCAGTGATTTTCAAGGAGATGAGGTATTCTATGGAGAGTGGGATCACATGATCATCCTATTGAGTTTATATGAGCCAAGGTTCATTTTGAAGCCAATTCCTCAAGTGGTTGAGGCTCAAGCTGATCAAAGCACTTCTAAGTCATCTGTCAACCAGAAAGTCAACAGAAAGTCAACTGAGGGTTGTAAGGTGGAGAAATGAGTTTCAACACCCCATTCATGTTCCAACAATATTTATTCATCATGTCAAATACATATCTTGAGCAATTTGAGGTCAGATCAAAAGTTTCCAAAAATGGAAAGTGACCTGTAATTGAAAGTTTCCAAAAATGGAAAGATTTTGGTCCAAATTCAACTTGATCTTACATCATCAAAGAAGCTTCAAATGAATTTTTGTCCAACATGAAAGTTGAATATCTTTCTCTCCCATTTCCAAAAAGTCCAAGATCATGAATTTATGATGAATGGTTGAGGAGATATGGCCAAATGATCACCAAGGGTGCATGGAACTTCAAAAGGCCATAACTTTTGACTCATAGCTCCAAAATGAGTGCCTCTTTTTGCACTTTGCTCCTCATGACATATATTTTCCAAATCATTCTTTACATGGCCTGAAATTTCATTATATGATCATTTGGCAATGCATGTGATTTTTGGAGGGAAAATCATGAATTTGAATTTGGTGCATCATATGAGCTTTTTAACCATTCCAACATGTTCACAAGATGATTTTAAGTGTAATTGCATGGCCAGTTGCTACTGTTCACGTGTACTTTTGCATGGCACCTTCAATTTCCCAATTTTGGTCACACACCCTATTTCACTTAATCCCAATTAGCATAAGCCTAATTACATTTTCAGTAGGATTAACACACCATATAAATACATAATCATAACAGAATTGTTCATTATTCATCATTTCTAGATCTAGAACTTTTTCCCTCCAAAATCTTCTCTCAATCCAAATTCAAAATTTCTTCACATAGCATAGCATTTTTCTTCCATAATCTGGTTTGTTGAGTGTTGTAGATTAAGATCCAAGCATTCATTTGAAGAAATCGAGCCAGAATCCATCACATGAAGTTCAAGAACACAAGCATGGAAGTTCAAATCTGAGCTAGATCTAAGCAATTCCAAGCCTTAATTTCTTCATAAAGCTTCATAACAAGTGCTCAGGAGTAGATCTACACACTTGCCAGGCCTTGAAGTTGCTGATTTAAGAGACTGTTCTTCAAGAGGTAGGATTTTCGAACCTCATAATTCCAAATATTTTGCCATGTTTAGATAGATCTCCTCACGCTGAAAATTCTGATCTAGATTTTGTGAAATTTGGTTGAGAATTGATTGAGTTATGCATGTTTGAAATTTTGTATGTGAATATGTTTTGATTCGATTTGCTTTGTTCATGATGATTTAATGTGAAATAATGCTAGATTTGTATCCTACACGAAGAGAGCTTTTGAACGGTATAATTTTTACGTAATTCTGGAAAAAAAAATTGGAGCTTGCTACAGTAACAGCCACCGCCTTCACGAAGAAGACGGTGTTTTCCACCGCAAACCACTGTAGCGCGGCCTCCCTGGTTCAGCGGTTAGGGTTCTCTGTTCTAGCGCCCGTCACTGCCTTGTACACGGTTCGATACCACGCGAGCGCTTCTATTTTTTTTTCATTTTTCCCATTTAATCCAAAACGACACCGTTTTGCCATGAAGCGCTCCCTCGCTTCGATTCCAGTCGTTGCCAATTTTCAAATTAATCCACCATTTCCACTTTTCCCTCCATTTATCATGTTTGGTTCAATATTATTTCATATTTTTCTTCCAACTTCAAAAATCATATAAAATTGAAAATAGATCCAATTAATTCCCAATTTTTTGAAAAATGTTCATGTGTTTGTCTATTATTTTTTGATATGAATTTCATGATTTTATCATTTCTGGATTTTGAATTGTGGACTGTTATTTGAGTATGATGTAAAATGTGACATGCTTCATGTAGCGGTGTATTCGTCGCTATATGATTTATTGATTAAACCATAAGCAAAGTATACAAAGAATCGAGTCGCCACCGCACTTTTATTTATCCTAAGAAGTTTTACACGTAGAAAACTAATAAAAAGATCAGAGAGTCTGGGTAAGGGGTAAATTACGCAATGGGAAGGTGTTAGGCACCCATCACGTCCTAGGTACTCCTAAGGGAGCCCTTTTCACACTTGTTGTATAAAAATGTTTATTTTGTTTATGACATATTGTGCAAACATGAATGGGATGATGAGAAAAGAATGTACAAGTTAGTTATTTTTGTGTTTGAACGGATGAACCCGTTGCCTACGTACCTTCCATCAAAGGTAAGGATCAAAACGACGTAGTTCGGCTAAAAGATTTCCAAAAATTAGTGAATTCATTTTAAAACAAGAGCACTAAGGCTTTTCATTACCAATGGGAGAAAACTCAACCTGAATTCAACAATCCACCATGCGAGGACGGCTTCGACGTACTAGAGGGGTTAACCCTGTTTTCAATACGGAAGGCTTACAATCGACTCACTAAGGATAAGGTAAGATTTACATCAACCACTATGGTAATTGAAACCTATGGCTAATGTATGAAAACATATTAACAATGGACGAGGCCACAAAACAATTGAATGTGTGAAGTTAATTGATTATGATTATTCACAAAATATGGTCAAAGCATGATTAAGATTGATTCAAAGAAGTGTTATGAAATGGAGTTTGAAAAGTCAAGGACTTAGGGTCCAGGTTTCTAATTTGAAAAGACATGAGAATGTTTGCACAACAAGTCAGAGTTTTGAAAGCAACATGTGAAAAGGTTTTGAAACAAAAAGGATGTGGATAATGGAGTGTAAAACTTCTTAGAAAGGTTCACCTCTTGAAATCATATAGAAGATGATTCAAGTGTGTCCTTAGGAATAGGCAACAAAGCAAGTAAGCAAATAAAAGCAAGGTGATACCGGATGCCACCAATGGACTTATACCAATCTCACAAACAAAAGCGGATACCGGATACCAATAAATGGATTTACACCAATCTCCTAAAGCATACAATGATACCGGATGCCATCAATGGACTTATACCAATCTCACAAAGTAAAAGAGGATATCGGATACCAATAAATGGATTTACACCAATCTCCTAAGGTAAAACAAAACATGGATGTCAGATGCCGATCTATCTGGACTTATACCAACCTCCAAAGGATGATCATAGGAGTACAAATGCCAACAACATGGTCTTACAATTGTATCCTCACACAACAAACACAAACAAAAAGATGGATGTCAGATGCCAATCTATCTGGGCTTACTCTGATCTCCAATAAATGATCATAGGAATAACAAACGCCAACAACATGGTCTTACACTTGCATCCTCACATACAACAAACAAACAAGCACTTAAGCTATGGACATAAGTGGCCAAATGACATGGTCTTACACTCTATCCCTTCCAAATCATAGGAACAATGGCCAATGAATGGACTTACAGTTGTCCTCAATGGGTAAACCAAAGATGGATCACAAAGATATGAAATGATGAGCATGCAATAATGAACAATAAATGATGATAAGTGCACAAAGGCAAGCAAGCAAACATGTACAGATGCACTGAGCAATCAATCAAACAAAGTCATTTAGCACCCACTATAACCAAACAATTAGGCTCAATCAAAGGGTTAGACTTAAAAGTCAACTGGAATGGGGTAAATGGTGCTCTTAACCTTGACATTGAGAGCCAAGGTGAAGTAGATGAAAGGATATGAGGGGTGTGCCTCATCACTCTTATCCCTGGTCAGGGAGAGGATTGAATATCAGAAGGTGTGGGAGTTCAGAAAGATGGAACTCTCTCCACAAGTTAAAGACTCGATAGATCTTGGGATTTTACTCACTATGCATCAACACATGTGGTGTGAGCAAGGTGAGTGACTCACAGAATAGTAGGAGATAGGCTACATATCTCTTTTGTCTACCAATTGCCTCATATGAGGTCTTTACCTGCTTGGGGACAAAGTTAAACAATCACAAACATTGCCTCTTAAGGAGGACTTCAGACAGGTGCCTGGCTAAGTAACAAGCTAGGTCTTCCAGACTACATGGAGACAAGAGAGTCTACCTCAATGCTTAAGCAAAGCAAAGCAATAGCTAGTTCTCAAAGGAGCTAAAGCAACTATGGTACCTGAAATCACTCAAATATAATCAGTATTCAAGTCACAAAGTCAAAACAGACAAGTTATAAACCAACAGTCAACACAATCAATCACATGTGCAAAGCACAAACTCAAAGCAAATGAGTTAGCATCCTACAAAACAAACCAAGTTAGTTCATCACAATCAAGTAAACCAACTCAATCAACTTGAATTAATCTCCTTAAAGCAATTGCTCCTTAACCTGAAAAACAACTCAAATGTGAGAAGTAAACCCTTAGGCCAAAGCCTAGGGTCAAAGGAGGAGAAAATATTTAAAACAGAACATGAAACTTGATCCAAATCAAGATTTATCAAATAAGAACAAATTCCAGCTGGTCCCATATCAAAAACATTCATCAATTGCATTTCATAAGCAAATCATGGCAAACTAGGCAAATTGAGAACTCAATGATGTAAACAGAACGAACACAAGCATATCAATACCAAAATGGCTCAATAAATTCCAGTAAAAATCATGCTTAACCAAAACACATTCAATGAGCAGCACACCAAATTTCATAGCATTTGGATAAAAGGAGGTCAGTCAATTAAAATCAACAAATCATGGTATGCAAAAACAAACCCAACCAAGGCCACAAATCATGTATCAACTTCAAGTGAATGCAAAACAGAATTGGCATAAGGTAAATGAACCACACCAAAGCCAAAATGAAGTTAAACATGTTAAGAATCAATCCACAAAATTTCAGCTTCATATGATAAGGCATGAGAATTTCACAAAGCATGTAAGTTCCACACTCAAAAAGAGTTCAAAAATGACTAAACAGCAAAGAAAAATATCAAACAAATTGAAAATGCCTTCAAAATATCCAGGAAAAATCACAAGCAAACTAGACCTTCAGAAGTATTAGCATACAAAAATCCAGAGCAATTGGTATAGCACAAGTATGGAAACAAAATTCAAGAAGTTGGACAAAACATAGTGTGACATACATTGTCACACTCATGAAGATCACATCATATCTCTCAATCCAGAAACTCAAAAATAGCAAAACATACACCAAAATGACCAGGAATGAGTCAAGATCATGCATATAAAAGTTTAAGCATTTTGGAGCAAGCATCAAGATTTCATGAATAAAATGGCAAAACATATGCAAAAAACATACATGAGCAAAGACATTAGACCACAACAGAAACCAGCCGTGCACAACTTTTGTTATCATGCCTATAAAAAACTAGATGAAAAATGGAGATGAATGCAAAAATTCCCAATCAATTTGGATGCTCCATGAATTATTTATGATTTTTTGAAGTTTAATCTTGAAATGAAATAAACATTTAAGAAAACAAATGAAATAAAATGAGCGAATGGCATTTTCGTAATTAAGACGCTCACTTAATGAAACGCTGCGTTTCATTAAGTGAGGTGGCGCACGGCAATTGGCTACATGGCGGAAAAACAGCTAAAACATGCAAAAATGAAGCCAAGCGGATCAAACACCTATATCTGGAAACGAAATCATGAAGTTCATCACGCGTTCTTCGTGTTCATCATGCTTATGAACAAACTCTTACAGAAATCAACAAAACATACATCACCAGAACCAGCATTCAACCTAGATCATGAATCTAACATCGATTCCGATTAATTTTACTCATAGCATAAGATTCGATAGAAATAAGTTTCACAATCAAACATTCAGATCAACATATCTAGCTCAAAACCTAATGGATTTGCACGATTCAACTTGCAGTAAACTCAGCAAAGAACGATCTATCAAAGCCATATCATAATTCTATCAATTAAAAGATTCGAGATCCAACCTCTTGAAGTTGCAGATGTTGAATTCGTGCAGATCAAGGCCTGAAATGCTGAAACAGATGCACAATAATCTTGAGGAAGATGAATGAAGTAGGTTCTTTAGCTCAATACAGCTTGATGATGAAGAAATGTCAAAATGCCATGGATGCTCAAGATGCCAACAGTTGCGATTCAGCCGGTTTCTTCCACAATTCTCCTTCAACAGTTGTTCAATAGCACCTGCAAGTGAAGATCAACACGAGAGAAAGCAAAAAGAATGATGAATTCTTGATCAACAAATGAAAAAAGTGTGAGAAAAATTGAGAGAATTTGGAGAATTTTTGCTTAGATCTGAAATTGTGATTGTGGATCCCAATTTTCTGTTATGATTAAGACTATATACTCCTATTAATCCACTTGGTAAACATGATTAATAACAAATGAAATGGATTAGTGAAAATGAGCTTTATGTCAAGTTGGCCAAAATGCCCTTATGCTTGTGCAGCCAATGGAACAGTAGAAACTCTTTTGAAGCAAATCCAATTTTCTGTTTAGAAGCTATTGGAAGTGGTTTGGCATGAAAATCATGAGTATTTTTCAAATTCACTATTTTTCCCACCAAAATTTAAATGGTTCACTTGAAAAATGACCTTTTTATGTGATGATTTTTGATGAAATGTAATGATGCATTATGATAGTACATGTCAAATGGGATTTGCTCCAAAAAGAATCACCCAAATTGGCCAAATGGTTCAAGAGTTATGCCTCCTTGAAATTCCAAAATTCTTGAAAATGATTTGATCATAACTTGCCAACCACACATGAGAAATGGGTGTTCTTGGACTTTTTGGAAAGGTGAGAGCAAGATCTTCAACTTTTATGTTGGACAAATTTTGATTTGAAGCTTGCTTGAGGATGTAATTTTGAGGAGAAGAACTTTCCATTTTTGGCAATTGAAAATTACAGGTCCTTACTATTTTGGGAAACTTTTTGTCTGACCTCCAATTCCTCAATGATGATGTTTGACATGTTATATGAGGCTTGTATGGACATGAATGAGACCTCTCAAACCATTTCCCACCATCAAATCACTGATTAAATGCACAGTTGACCACAGTTGACTTTGCTAGGGTTTTGGTTGACTGAGCCATGCTTTGATGAATTTCAAGCCTCTACCACTTGAGACCTTGATTCCCAATGATGTCACAACTCATATGAATCTCTTATGAATGATCATGGTGCCCAAATTCTTCAGGAATGGCCACCCTCTAGCTCAAGGACTGATTTTGACTGATTTGACCTAATTGTTTCATCTGCAAGCAACAAGGTTAGATGACAATATTTTTGTACTTTTGGTTAGTAAACAAATGAAAAGCAATGATATACAAATGCAATACATGCTTGGTGATCAAGAACCACACTCACAAGGTAACCCACCCACTAGGAGGGAAGCAAGGTGCACAATGATCCTTGAGGCAATGATATGATATGATGCCATGAGGGATCTTAGGGCAAAAATTGGGGTCTTACACTTCATTCATTCTATTGTGAAATGCTCATACATTGGCCAATTGACTTGAAATTTGGTACACTAATTCCTAACATGTTGATGGATTTTTTAGGCTTGGTTGTGTATTTTTCTCATTTTTAATTTCTATTTTAGGCACATGATTGTATGGTGTGACAATGTGTGTCACACAATTTGATGTTGATCTTCTCCATTTTCATTGTCTTATCAATTGAGCTCCTCTATTTATAATTTTTGGCATGATGATTGTGTTTGATATGTTATGTACTCATGAAAATTTCCAGATTTGTTTGAGTCATTTCTGATTTAATATGGAATTTTGATTCTTCATGTCCAAGTGTGATCACCTTGTGTACCTTTTGCCTTATCTTGTGCAATTGATGACTTTGCTTGATGATTTTGACTTGGTCCTTTTTAGGACATGTTCTTGATTGAATGCAGTTGCTTCATGTTGAATAACAAGTTCTGTTTTGACTTTTTGATTCACCTTTGACCCTAGGCTTTGCCCTAGGGGTTTGTACTCACATTTGAGCTTTGAATTTCAGGTTCAAGCATTCATCTCCATGATTGATGTTGCCTCATCATTTGAGCTTGGTATTTGCTATGTTTGCTAACCTTTGGTTCTTTTGTAGGTCCTTTGGTGAATCACTTGAGTGTTTGCCTTATGGCTTACATGTTGTACATATTGGGATTGTCTGTCTGTTGTTATCTGTTAACTGTTGGTTGTTTGTCTGAGTATCCTGCTGATGTTTTAGCTTTTCATACAGGTACTTTAGCCGCTTTAACTCATTATTTGAGTTGCTTTGCTTTGCTTGTGGTTGGCATACCACTTAGGTAATCTCTTGAACTCCATGTAGTCTGGAAGACCTGCTATCTTTGGCAGGCACCTGTCTGATGTTAGACGGTGTGGCTAGTGATCGAGAGGGGGGGTGAATAGATCACCTTTTTAAAATTGAACGGATTTAAAATTTTATCAGAGTTTTTAAACTTGGCGGAAAATTTCAGTCTCGAATCGACTTCCGTCTATTCTGAACCGCTACTAGAAAACCGGACACGCGAGTTTAATGCTGGATTTGGATAAGAATGACAGAAATTATTAACACCGGAATCTTAGCTAGTTGAATGCACTTATCAATAAAGTCTATTTCCAATGAATAAAACCTGGCTAACAACTTTGTCAAACAGTTGGTGTGTATGTGCTTAATGATGAACAATGGTGGACTTTAGTTTGAAAGTTTTCTTGCCACTATTGTATCGCAAAGAGTTCAGCCACAACACACAAACTGATATTGTAAAACTGATGAAAACGTAAAGAAAAGTAAGGAAAGAATACGATACGCAGAGATTTGGTAAGGAAGTTCCCCACGTCGTCCTCGCGTGTGGGTACGTCTCCCTCTCAATTTCAAATGAAATTGAGAACTTTGATTATCAATTATGCTGAATTCGTAGATACAAGGTTACGATACAAAGACAGAATTCTAAATTCCAAGAACTTCTTCTTGTATGAAACCTCCACTTGATCTGAGCACGATCAAGAATTTCCTGCACGAAATTGCAAACAATTCACCGGTTCCACGACCTGTTTGCGAAATCCCCCGATCTCCAAACGCAACGCTGCGGCTGAATCTGTTCTGCAAACGTGACTAACAAACCCTCAAGAACACTCCAGTTCTTGAAGGACAAACCAATTGGTTTTTCCTCGAAACCCCCTTCAATCTTCAACTCAGCTAGATCCTCGATCGTTCCACTGAAAAAACTCAGCTAGATCCTTGATTGTACCACTGAACGTTATCTCGTTGATCCTTTAATCCAAAGAACAAGAATGATTATGTGTTGATGTTCTTGAAGAAAAGTGATTGAGAAGATGAAGAAGATGAAGTCTCTTTCAGGTTTCTGATTGCTCCAAAAACAATTGCTGCTACACTCTTTTGATCTTGTGTTCAACTGTTTTTCTTCACAGAATTCGTATATGCCCCTGTTGTCACAACATTTCTTATATATGCAAAAACAGAAGCTGTTAGAACATAAAACAGACTTATGCATTGATACATGAGGGTATGCATCGATGCATACTATAAGATAAATGAGTTTTTGGTGAATTTAAGTGAGCATGGATCGATGCATAATTCGTATGTATTGATGCATATGACATTTCCACTAACATGGATCGATGCATAATTCGCATGCATTGATACATAGGACATTTCAACTAATCATGGATCGATGCAAGGCTCGTATGGATCGATCCATAGAGCATTTTGCCTGTCCATGTATCGATACATGACTCGTATGCATCGATGCATACTGAACAACAGAATTTTGTGATTTACAACATACTGTATGGATCGATGCATAAGATTATGTGTTGATGCATACTGACACAAAATGGATTTTATGAGTTTTTTTAAGATATGTATCAATGTAGGTCTTTATGTACAGTCACGCAACAATAGAATGGAATAAAAACACAATAAAAACACAGATGTATCATGTAAGGTAATGCACAGCCAACATTTGGATGATGATCACACAATTTGCTATCATTCAAAATTTATTCAAAGTAAAGAATTTTCTCACAAACTCCCCCTTTTTGATGATGGCAAATTTTTGGCAAGATGTGTGATACTCCCCCTGAGTTTGTGCATATCTGCATTTCTCCCCCTTTGTCAACATCAAAAAGAGGAAGAAAATGGTTTATCAAGGCAACATAAAAAAGAGTTTGTAGCAGGACATGGCAAAAAAATTGATAAAAAAGCTAGCAATCACAAAGAAGGAAGCTTCAAGGTAAAGAATCACTCACAAAGAATGACAAATAAGGGCAATAACAGTAGAAGTAAGCAGAAAGTGAAAAGCATTTGAGGATTCGAACAAGTTTAAGAATTACATAAGCTAAACCATATATTGTGCAACAAAATAAGACTTGAGCAATATGAGATGAAATGCAGTGAAATGAAATGGTGATGGGTTAAGGGGGATTGTGGCCACCACAGGACTCCTCATCATCTCTATCATGATCTCTGTAGCTTGGCGGAGGCGGAGGAGGAGGCATTGTGTCTGGATTTTGGCCCATGAAGGTGTAGTGCCTAAATCGGTCCTAAACTTCAATACTTCTAAATCTGTCCATAATACCAGGATTTTCACGGCAGTCGTCCATAAAGCCAGACATTTCATTGTAGAAAACTTGGTGCCACTTAACCAAGTCTTGGTGCCAAGAGTGTTGATTCTGATACATCCGTGTATGCTCATCATGCCAGTCACGATGCTGCTTATGCCACTCATTTTATTGGACATGCCAATACTGTGCCTCTTCATGACGTTCCTTGTTAGCAAGTTCCATTTGTTGAAGCATATGAGTGATGTCCGCAGTAGGTATTGAAGATGAAGTACCACCGGAGAACGGAGGAGCAGTAGGTTCAGGCACATAGTTGGTTGGAGACCACCTTCGTGGCACCCAATCACCCCAACCAGCATTGGCCTCAGCTGGAGGCACATCTGCTTCAGGTGCATCCTACATTTCTTCATCAGGCTGATCTTCAACAACATGGATTCGTTCCAAAGGCACATCAAAGTTATAGATTCTTGTTTTGGATTTTCTTTCAAAGAAGTAGAAGCATTTACGGTCCTTGTCCCACCGATATCCCATATGTGATAAAGTGGAAGAGTCAAACTCTTGAGCAGCAGATGGAGATAGGAGAGGAACTAGAGGGATTGCAACCTTCCAAAACTTAATAATTTTCATTATTTGAGAGGCATAACCTAGAGCAACATTCTTGGAGTTGTTGCGCGCGAAAAATAGACGTTTTACAAATTAATTTGCCCAATTCAAGAGAACCTTATTTTGCAGAATGTAGAGAAGGTGTATGCTTGCCCTGTCCAACCGAGAATGTCCACTGTTTGTTGGACGCAAAATGTGTGAGATAATCCAATGAAGAATACGTGGAGTTTTCTTAATCATACCAGACGTGACGTGTTCATCCTCACTCAGCGGTCTGTCTATCTTTAAGATAGATGTAGTAAAGTCCTTCATGTCAAATTCAGTATCAAAATGCAGGTCAAAAGTAAGGAAAGAATACGATACGCAGAGATTTGGTAAGGAAGTTCCCCACGTCGTCCTCGCGTGTGGGTACGTCTCCCTCTCAATTTCAAATGAAATTGAGAACTTTGATTATCAATTATGCCGAATTCGTAGATACAAGGTTACGATACAAAGACAGAATTCTAAATTCCAAGAACTTCTTCTTATATGAAACCTCCACTTGATCTGAGCACGATCAAGAATTTCCTGCACGAAATTGCAAACAATTCACCGGTTCCACGACCTGTTTGCGAAATCCCCCGATCTCCAAACGCAACGCTGCGGCTGAATCTGTTCTGCAAACGTGACTAACAAACCCTCAAGAACACTCAAGTTCTTGAAGGACAAACCAATTGGTTTTTCCTCGAAACCCCCTTCAATCTTCAACTCAGCTAGATCCTCGATCGTTCCACTGAAAAAACTCAGCTAGATCCTTGATCGTACCACTGAACGTTATCTCGTTGATCCTTTAATCCAAAGAACAAGAATGATTATGTGTTGATGTTCTTAAAGAAAAGTGATTGAGAAGATGAAGAAGATGAAGTCTCTTTCAGGTTTCTGATTGCTCCAAAAACAATTACTGCTACACTCTTTTGATCTTGTGTTCAACTGTTTTTCTTCACAGAATTCGTATATGCCCCTGCTGTCACAACATTTCTTATATATGCAAAAACAGAAGCTGTTAGAACATAAAACAGACTTATGCATTGATACATGAGGGTATGCATCGATGCATACTATAAGATAAATGAGTTTTTGGTGAATTTAAGTGAGCATGGATCGATGCATAATTCGTATGTATTGATGCATATGACATTTCCACTAACATGGATCGATGCATAATTCGCATGCATTGATACATAGGACATTTCAACTAATCATGGATCGATGCAAGGCTCGTATGGATCGATCCATAGAGCATTTTGCCTGTCCATGTATCGATACATGACTCGTATGCATCGATGCATACTGAACAACAGAATTTTGTGATTTACAACATACTGTATGGATCGATGCATAGGATTATGTGTTGATGCATACTGACACAAAATGGATTTTATGAGTTCTTTTAAGATATGTATCAATGTAGGTCTGTATGTACAGTCACACAACAATAGAATGGAATAAAAACACAATAAAAACACAGATGTATCATGTAAGGTAATGCACAGCCAACATTTGGATGATGATCACACAATTTGCTATCATTCAAAATTTATTCAAAGTAAAGAATTTTCTCACATCTGAAGCCCTCCTTAAGAGGAAATGTTTGTGCTTGCTTATCTTTGTGCCTTGTACATGTAAAGACCTCCTAAGTGAAGAGGCATTGGCAGATAGAAGGGATGTGCAATCCATCCCCTGCTATTCAGTTGAGTCTTTCATCTTGCTCGCACTACGTGCTGATGCATTTTGAATAAACACCCAAGATCATTGTATATAGAGTCGGTCAAGTGGAGTAGAGTCCCACATTCTAGACTCCCACGTTTGCATTGATTGAAGCTCACCCAGGCCGGGTTAAGAGCTATGAGGTCCAACCTTCATTACCTTTCATCTGCTCACCCTGACGGTCAATGTCAGTGGTTAAGAGCCTCAGACACCCCTTCCAGTGTTGGCTTGTTTGTCGAGGTCGATATAACCCCTCGACTAAAGCCCAGCCTTGTATGAGCCGCTTGTTTGCATATAGCGTGTGATGATTGCTTCTGATGTTTATCTGCTTTTGCTTCTCATCTCCTTTCTGTAGGAGTCGTATGATCAACTTTCGAGGAAGTTGAACGTACGTAGAGATAGACTTGAGTTGACTCACTGCCTGTGTGAGTCAAACTCTTGTTAGAGACCTCAACCTAGGGTTATAATTTGCATGATGACTATTAGGCTCGAGTCAGTCTCCCTTTTAGTCCGTTATTCCCTTGGTCTCTGGTTAGGAGAAAGTTTCTCCCCTGTTAAGGGGAACTACGTCGCCCTGATCCTCATACCAGATGAGGTACGTAGGCAGGAGATCGTGCGAGATCTCTCCGGGCGCCCTTTTCTTTTTTTTGGCGTGTGTTTTGTTGACAGCTATTAGGTTCGAGTTCCCGACTCCCTTTTAGTCTGTGTGTTCAACTTCTTTGTTTTTTCTGACGTCTCGGCGTCTTCTTGGTGTTTGCTTGACAGCTTTTAGGTCCGAGTACCAGACTCCCTATTAGCTTGTCTGTTTGATAACCTTTTTGTGTGTGTTAGGAGTCTGATGTAAGCCCAGCGATTGGCATTCCGTTTCCTATTTGTTGTGTGTTTGGAGTCTGATGTAAGCCCAGCGATTGGCATTCGGTTTCCCGTTTGTGTTTGTTTGTTTGGAGTCTGATGTAAGCCCAGCGATTGGCATTTGGTTTCATGTTTGTGTTGGTGTTTGGAGTCTGATGTAAGCCCAGCGATTGGCATTCGGTTTCCTGTTTGTGTTTCTTTTGTTCGGAGTCAGACGTAAGGCCAGCCATTGGCAGTCTGTTTCCATTTGCGAGTTTCTTTTGACGTCTCAGCGTCTTTGTGTTGCGTTTTGTTTCGGCGTGCGTTAGCCGAACTACGGTAGCTCTGATTCTCATTCCAGATGAGATACGTAGGCATAGGATGCGATATCCTAGTGAGCCCGTTCCCCTCTTCTTCCATCTGTGTTTTATTCCAGTGTGTGTGCATTCTTTGAGCAGTTATTTAGCAACTTTATTCTTTTCTTCTGAGCGTGGATCCTGTCGAGTACGACGGACGTGAGGGGTGCTAATATCTTCCCCTTGCGTAGCCGACTCCCGATCCTTGTAATCTCCGGTCGTAAGACCATTTCCTTTCCAGGTTTACTTCGAGTGTTTCCTTTCCCTCCTTTTGGGATAAATAACGCACGGTGGCGGCTCTGTTTGTTTGTTTTTCCCGCCGGTTGTTTTTTGCAGATGCGATAATGGGATCTCCTTGTGAGTGGTTTGAGATCACCAGGCTTGTTTGCATTGTATATCATTGCTTTTCTTGTTTTAATCACTAACCAAAATTCTATTGAGCTTATATGAGGTAGGGTTCATTTTGAAGAAAATTCCCCAAGTGGTAAAGGCTCAAGTTCATCAGACATGTCAAGGTCATCTGAAGACCAAATTATTCAACTGTGCAGTCAACTGGGGGCTTTGAGGTGGGGGAAATGATTTGAGACATCCCATTCATGTTCAAACAAGGCCTATTCATCATGTCAAACATCTATCTTGAAGATTTTGAAGTCATTGCAAAAGTTTCCCAAAATGGAAAGTGACCTGTAATTTCAAGTTTCCAAAAATGGCAAGTTTTTGGTCCACATTCAACTTAACTTTCCAACATCAAAGAAGCTTCAAATGAATTTTTGGTGAACATGAAAGTTGAATATCTTTCTCTCCCATTTCCAAAAAGTCCTATATCATGTCCATCTAGTAATTGGTCAAGAAGTTATGGCCAAATGATCACCATGCATGCATGGAAGTTGAACATAGCATAACTTTTGATCCAAAACTCCAAATTGGTCCATTCTTTTTGCAAAATGATCCTTATGACCAAGAGATTCCAAATCAACCTTTGCCTTACATGAAAGAAGATCACATGACCATTTGTTCATACATGTACATTTTGGAGGGAAAATCCATAATTCAAAATTGGATGATCAAACAAGCAAATTAACACTTCCATGATGATTATTGAATGATTTTAAGTGGAATTGAACCTTGCATGGGCACTGTTGACGTGTGGGAAGGCCATGTTAAGCACACTTGCAATTTTTCAATTCACCTTATTTCTCACTAATCATGTATTAACCAATGCTTAATTATAATTTCAGTGTGATTAACAGGTGGTATATAAGCTAAATCATAACTGTTTTTGAAAAAAGAAGCATTTTCAGATCTGAAATTTTCCATTCCCTCCAAAATTCTCTCTCTTCAATTTTCATTTTTCTTCACACAAACCTTGAATCTCTTTGCATATTCATGATCTTTGTGGAATTCTGAGGAAGATTCATCCATTATTCGTGGCAATTGAGCAAGATCTTGAGCAGAACAAGTGCTTGAACACATTAATGGAAGCTTCAAATTGAGTTGGATCTAGGTGTTTCCAATTGCTAATTCTTACACAAAGCTTCTTTAGAGGATAAAGGAAGTTGATCTGGAGCTGGAGGAAGCTTGAACACGTGAATTTGAAGAACTGCATCTCAAGTAAGGTGAAATTCGATTCTCTCTTTTTGCCATTTTCTTGCCATAAACATGTAGATCCTGTTATGCTGATCATGCTGATATAATTAGATTTTGATTTGGTTAAGTAATGAGCATGATATGTCAATTTAAAGTTTGGATATCAAAAATGTTTTCGCTCGATCCGTTCAATCCATGAGGTTTTAGGCTACATGAGCATGATATTTGAATTCTACATTGAGAGAGTTTTTGATCCATATGCATTTCGTCCATTTCTGGAAATTTTCTGATGAAGCTCCGCCGTGTACACGGTCGGAGAAGACGACCGGAGAGCTATCTCTGCCGTCTGGTCTTTTGCCTAGGGTTTGCTTACCAAACGCAGCGTTTCATTCAAACGCTCTTGGCCTGGCGCGCGCGGGTTCGAGTCCTGGCATATGCACCTTGTAAATTTAATTTTCGAAACGCAGCGTTTCATGTTTCCCTGGCCTTGTGCATGGGTTCGACTCCTTCGCCATGCATTTTCTGGATTTTATTTGAATTTTCTCATTTTCCTTTCATGCGTGGGTTCGATACTTGCTGGTGCATTTTGCAGATTTATTCAAATAATATTTTCCCTCCATAATTGTCATGCATATTCCATTATTTCACTTAACTTTGAAAAATCATAAAAAATTGTAAAATGCTTCAAATTGCTCTCAATTTTTTTTCACATTCTTGTTTTGATCTCTAGTTTTTTATAGGATTTATTTCATGATTTGTTGGTTGCTATATTTTTAATGTATGATTTTTGTTTGAACCATGTGCCAAATTGACATGTTACATTCAATGCCTTGTGAAATGCTCATAGTTGATCCAATTGATTTGAAATTTGGAATGCTTGATCCTTACATGTGATATGATTTTTGAGCTTTGGTTTGAGATTTTTATCATATGATATCACTGTTTTGGACACATGAAGATATGTTGTGACAATTTGAGTCACATTTTTGGTATTCAATTTATGCATTTCTGTTTACCTATCATTTGAGCTCTTCTGGATATAATTTTTGCCATGATGCTTGTTCATAACATGTTGAGTTCACATAAAAAAATTCATGATCATTGGATGCTTTTCTGTTTTGATTTGGATTTTCTAACTTGAATGTCCATTTTGTGCACCTTTGTTTACCTTTGCATGACATTGATCATTTGATGCCTTTACCTTATTGATCTTGGTCCTTTTGAGGACATCTTAGGACATGCTTTAACTTGAAATGTGCAAAAGATTGACTTCTGTTTTGATCATTTGATTTGGTTTTGAACCTAATCTTTGTACTAGTGTTTTGTACATAAACTAATTGTGCTTTGTGTTTCAGGTTTGGACATTTAGCATTGATGATTGGTTTGATCTCACTTTGTGAGATACAAATGATTTGAATTCTAACACATTGCTGTTTTGTAGGATTCTAAATGATAGGCTTGAGCTCATTGCTTCATTTGATTGCTTGACCATTGCTTATTGAATTGTGTAACAGTTGGACTGTTTGTCTGTTTGTGTTCTGTCTGAGATATTGACTGTTTAGCTTTTGTACAGGTACATTAGTTGCTAGCTCTTGCTTGAGCTTTGCTTTGGAGTGTGGTTGATACACCACTTAGGTAGCTACTCTCTTACTCCATCTAGTCTGGAAGTCCTGTCACCTTTTTGGCAGGTATTTTGGCTGAAGTCCTCCTTATGAGGCTCTGATTGTGTTTGTTTAAATTTGTGCCAAAGACCTCTAAATGAGGCATGTTACTTGATAAGTCCTCCTAAGTGAAGAGGAAATTGACAGATAGAAGGGATTAGCAATCAATCCCCCGTTATTCAGTGAGTCGTGCACTATGCTCGCACTACGTGCTAATGCTCTTGAACAAGTACCCAAGATCTTGTTTAGAGTCTGTCAAGTGGAATAGGATCCCACATTTTGGATCCCCACACTTTCTTTATCATAAGCTTACCCAGGCCAGGGTTAAGAGCATAAGGTCTCATCCTCATTTCCATATTTGATCAGCTTCACCCTAACTCTCAATGTTAGTGGTTAAGAGCTCACAGATTACCTGAATACAGTTTGGCTTGTTTGTCGAGGTTGATATGACCCCTCTTGACTAAAGCCCACCTATTTGATTGAGCCTCTTGTTTGTATATAGAGTGTGATGCATTGTTTGCTTGATTGCTTTGCATGTGTTTGCTTTTGCTCATTTTTTTGTTTTGAGGAGTTAGATATAAGTCCATCTATTGGCATTTTGTTTCCTGTTTTTGTTTGGAGTTGGATGTAAGCCCATCTATTGGCATTCTGTTTCCAGTTTTGTTGTTAGGAGTTGGATGTAAGTCCATTGATTGGAATTCTGTTTCCTCTTTCTGTGGTTCTCTTATGAGACTTGCTTATTGCTTTTACCTTGTGTTGCCTTATTCCAAAGGAACTTACTTGGATCATCTCTATGATCTCGAGAAAGGAACTCCTATTTGTGGTTTTATTTCCTTATTTCTCACCTCTTGCATACTTAACCTTGATCCTTTTTCATCCTTAACCCAAACCAAAAACTTTTGTGCAAACATTTTGACTTGTTTTTCAACATTAGAAACCTAGGCCTTATGCCTTTGATTTTCAAACTTTCTTCTCATAATACTCATTTTGAATTGAATCTTTAAGTCAACTTTGACCATTTTTGTACATACTCCTAATTGGTTAATGCAACTCACTCAAATGTGTCTCTTTTTTGGTTTCAATGACCACATTCTTAATCAAATTTTTCATAACCTTTAGCTATTAGGTTTGAGTTATCTTTGTGGTAGATGTAATACTCACCTTTGTCCTTAGTGATTGAATTGTAAGACTTCCATGCTTATTATAGGGTTAACCCTTCACTAGCATGTCGAAGCTATTCTCAGATGGTGGACTTGTGGTTTTTCAGGTCGAGTTTTCTCCCTTTGATAACAAAAGACCTTAAGGCTTTTGGACCAATCAATCCACTCACTGTTTTGAAATCTTTTACCCGAACTACGGGGTTTTGATCCTTATCTTTCATGAGAAGGTACGTAGGCAATGGGTTCATCCATCCAAACACAAAAATGTAAATAAACTTGTATATTCTTTTCTCATCTCTTCAATCATGTTTGCACAAAATAATTTCATAAACAATAACCTTTGCAACAATGTGTGAAAAGGGCTCCCTAGGAGTACCTAGGATGTTGTGGGTGCCTAACACCTTCCCATGACATAACCAACCCCCTTACCCAGATTTCTGACCTTCTTTTACTAATTTTGTTTGTAAAACTTTATAGGTTTTTGTTCGCTTTCTAACCATTCCTTTGGATAAATAGAAGTGCGGTGGCGACTCGACTTTGTATGATTTACCTTGGATTTAGTTAATATCTCCAATGGTGACGAATACACCGCTACAGAAAAGTGGCGACTCTGCTGGGGATGAGTGCTTCCTAGTGGGTTTGCCAACTTTTCACAATTGTTGTACTATATTGTTATGACATATTTTTGTGCAATTTGGGATTATTGTATTGTTTGTAATGATTGAATTGCTTGATATATCAATTTCTTGCTTGCTTGGTGATCTCTGTGAGATGAGTTCTATACCCGAACTCGAGTGCACTTATGATAGGAGAATGGCATAGTCTCGTTGACTTGTGTGGAGTTATTCCTTAGCAAGTTGACTTGGGAGTCCATTCACTTGGTGGAGGTCATGTTGGATCAATAATGTCACACGAGTAAGTTGTGGTTAGACATTATTCTTTCAATATAGACCATAGAAGCCAAGGACCATAGTTTACCAAGCCCATCTTGGCCTATTTTAGGACGTAGTGCGGAGGTCGTTCAAATGTAAGATTTGATACGATTGTTACGCGATACTACACTCATAAGAGTCTCTCTTGAGAATATTTTTGGAATACGAGTAGTCGTTTCTCCGATAATATTCGAAAGATGGGATGATGACTATGGGAACCTCTGGTAGAACATGCTCGGCAGGTTTAAACCCTAATACACTCCCTTTGGGTGGTTCTTAACCAAGACTCCATGCTCGTGACTCACATCAAACCCATGATTCATGGTTGATCCGTTCATACATCCTTAATATCAATGGAACTTGGGTGTTGATAAGGTGAAAACCATAATCCACCAAAATGGATGATTGATATTAAGGAGGGTTGAACCGTTCATATATCGTTAATATCAATGGAACTTGGGTGTTGATAAGGTGTAAACCATAATCCACCTAAATAAATTATTGATATTAAGGATAATATGAGCCATCCCATGACCTTTGTCTGGTGTGCTTTGCTTGATCCTTGAGTGCGATTGTTGCATTCATGCATTCATGCATTCATCTGCATCCATATCATCAGATAAAAAGAAAATTTTCAAGGAACTTAAGGGGTTTATTTTCAAAATTTTCAGACAAATGGAAAGACAAAAAAGGCATACAAAGAAGTACAGCTTCAGACAGCCCGATCTGAAAGAGTTAAGGAATCTGACATCCTATGTACTAGATCCCTTGGGTTTCAAAGCTCGCTTCGGGAAGCTTCTTCCTCTTCTGACTACTCAGGTGGATGAAGGGTTGATGAGTACATTGGCGCAGTTTTATGATCCTCTGTACCATTCCTTCTCTTTTCCGGACTTTCAGCTATTGCCTACCCTTGAGGAGTATGCTTATCTGGTGGGTATACCGATTCTAGATCAAGTTCCGTTCAGTGGCTTGGAGATTATTCCTACTTCTCAAGAGATAGCTGACCTGTTGCACATAGATGAAGCTCTGGTTCGTGCTCATATGACTACCAAAGGTGGAATTCAAGGTATCCCTTCTGAGTTCCTCATTGCTCAAGCTACCGTTTATGGGAAGGCCATGAGTGAGGATGCCTTTGAAGCCATATTTGTACTTCTCATCTATGGATTGGTATTATTCCCCAACATCGACAAATTTGTGGATGTGAACGCTATTAGGATCTTCTCTGCTCTTAATCCCGTTCCGACTCTGTTGGGTGATACCTATGTCTCTTTGCATCTGAGAAATGCAAAGGGTGGTGGCGTTATTGTATGCTGTTTGCCTCTGTTGTATAAGTGGTTTATTTCTCACTTACCTCAGACGGTCACCTTCAAGGAGAACAAGGGATGTCTACGGTGGTCTACGAGGCTTATGTCTCTCACTAATGATGATATCTCTTGGTATAACCGTGTATATGACGGTGTGCAGATTATTGATTCTTGTGGTGAATTCTCCAATGTGCCTCTTCTTGGTACATGTGGTGGGATTAGCTACAACCCTGTGTTAGCACGTCGTCAGCTTGGGTTCCCCCTAAAGGATAAACCTAATAACATTCTGTTAGAGGGTGTGTTCTTTCAGGAGGGTAAAGATCCCCAAGGCTTGAAAGGCAGAATGGTTCGCGCTTGGCGCAAGATCCACAAGAAAGGCAGGAATGAGTTGGGTCCTAAGAATTGCATTGCTTTGGAGCCATACATTGCTTGGGTAAGGAAGAGAGCATCTGAGTATCTCATGCCTTACGATTATCCGAGACCTACACCTTTGGTTGTGGTTGGGCCTTCAACCCTCCCTAACCAAGGAGTAGAGGAGTTGAGAGGCGAAGACCTTTCACGTGCCTGGATCCGTGAAAGGGAAGAGTTGCTTCAACAGATTAAGGAGAAGGATGCTCTGATCGAGTTCCTCGAGCATCAGGTCATTGATGATCCTGACGATGCATGGACTTCTCTACTTCCTCAGTCTTCCAGGTTTTGGAAAAGGAGGTATGATCGGCTCGCCAAAGAGAAAGCAGACATGGAAGCAGCTTACGAGAGAGAGGTGAAGAAGCTTCGTGCAACTTATCTTTCGGTGTCCCGAGCTTTTAGGGATCCATAGGATGATTATTTTCCTTTTCTCTTGTAATGATTGACAATGTTGTACTTCTTTCTCAGATATATTTGAAGAGATATTTCCATATGCGATAAAATGCTTAATATTTCCAAATTTGCAAATAATACCCTAAAGTTCCTTCAAAATAAAAACAAATCATATGCACAAGCATTGCATGCATCATTTGCATAAGCAGGTTTTGTTCCGGTCTCCTGTCCTGTGATCTGACTCTGTGCTCTTCATTTATTTTGAAGACAAGCTGACTCACCGGTACTACACCAGAGCCAACTCTTCCAGATTGATGGATCATCTAGAGCAAGAGAACCGTGAACTCAAAGAGGAAGTCGCCAGACTGAGTGCTTTGATGGAATCATTCTTGGCTGCCCAGAGCCAATCGTCTCCAACACCTTCAACTCCTCCTCAGAGGACAGTCATTTTTGAGATTGTTTCCTCAACTGTGCCTGCTGCTAGTGCCCATTTTGTGCCAACAGCCATGCCGTTCGGGTTTCCGTAGGGAATGCCTCCCAGCTTTATGCCTGATATTCCCGCTCCAACGTTTGCTTCTATGCCGGCATCTAGCCCGGTCCTTGTTGTTCCTCCTCCTGTCGTGCATACCGTGCCTAGGGTAGACGACACCATCTATCATTCTGAGCCGTCTGAGGGCCCAGATGTTCATGAGAAGATGGATGCTATGAATGACCAATTTCTTGAGCTGCGCAAGGAATTGAAGAATCTTCGAGGAAAGGATCTCTTTGGCAAATCTGCTGTCGAGCTGTGTTTGGTTCCCGGTGTGAAAATTCCTGTGAAATTCAAAGTCCCTGACTTTGAGAAATACAAGGGGAACACTTGCCCTCTCAGCCACCTGGTCATGTATGCCAGGAAAATGTCAACTCAAACAGATAATGATCAGCTACTCATTCATTATTTCCAGGACAGTCTGTCTGGTGCTGCACTGCGTTGGTATATGAGTTTGGACAGTGCGAACATCCGTTCCTTTAATGATCTTGGTGAAGCCTTCGTCAAGCAGTACAAATATAACGTGGATATGGCTCCCGATCGGGATCAGCTCAGGGCCATGTCCCAGAAGGACAAAGAGACGTTCAAAGAGTACGCCCAGAGGTGGCGAGAGTTGGCAGCTCAGATTGTGCCTCCGCTAGAGGAGAAAGAAATGACCAAGATCTTCCTGAACACCTTGAGCTCATTCTATTACGAGCAGATGATCGCTAGCGCTCCTTCTGACTTCACCGAGATGGTGAATATGGGGATGCGTATAGAGGAAGGAGTCTGTGAAGGACGTCTGACCAAAGATGAAGGCTCTTCTACCAAACGATATGGGGCGTTTGCAAAGAAGAAAGATGGAGAGGCACATGCTGTAACCTCCCATGTGAAACCCAGAAGACCCTCTGTGAGGAGGAAGCCCGTTCGTCCAGCCGGTAACCAGCATCAGGTGGCTCACATAGCACCTGTCTTCAGAGATAATCAGCAATATCAGCAACAACAGGATCGTCCTCAACAGCAGGCTTACCAGCCTCGCAACAGTAATCAAGCCAGCACGAGTTATGAAAGGAAGATCACTTTCGATCCGATTCCGATGTCATACACAGAACTGTATCCCTCTTTGATAGAGCGGAAATTGATTACTCCAAGAGACCCACCGGCTATACCTGTTAACCCTCAGTGGTGGTATAAGCCTGAGTTGCATTGTGTGTATCATTCGGGTGCTCCCGGCCATGATGTGGATAATTGCTTGCAGCTGAAGATCAAGGTTCAAGACCTTGTAAGGTGTGGTATTCTGAGCTTTGAGGACGTAGGTCCTAATGTTAAAAAGAACCCATTGCCCGAGCATGGGAAGTCTGTTAACATGGTCCAAGGTTGCCCTGGCAAGTATAAGGTCAAATATGTTAGCCATATTGGACAGTCATTGGTTGAGTTGCACCGATTGCTGTGTGATTACAGTCATCTGGAGCACGATCATGATAAATGTCGAATCTGCTCTGTTAACAGACTGGGTTGTCGCCAAGTGCGTAAAGATCTTAAGGAATTGCTGGACAAAGGGACCATTGAGATCCTTCAGAACAGGAATGTTGACGAAGATGAACCTGAGGTCAATGTGATTTCTCCGGTGTTCAGGATACCTGAGCATGTTATCATTAAGTATGATGGTAGCAAGCCGAAGGTTTCTCCTTCCCTTATTATCAAGCCTGCAGGCCCTGTGCCTTATTCTTCTGACTAGGCAATCCCATTTCGTTACAATGTTGTGGCTGTGGAAAATGGGAAAGAGGTGACTCTGCCGTCCTCCTCTGTTGTGAGAATTGCTGATGTGAGTGGGTTGACCCGTAGTGGTCGTGTGTTTTCTGCACCCCCGAAGCCTCAGGCTGTTGCTGATTCTATTGAGCGTCCGGTTGGGAATGCGGTGAATTCTCCGAACCCGGCACCTGTTGTTAAACCCTCCTCTGTACAAAAGACTCCTACTTCTTTTGGCCCTAGTGGCAATTCGAAAGAAGACTGTGATGAGATGATGAAGCTCATCAAGAAGAGTGAGTACAGTGTTGTAGACCAGCTTCTACAAACACCATCCAAAATTTCCGTGCTATCATTGCTTCTAAATTCGGAACCGCATAGAGAGGCTCTGCAGAAAGTCTTGGATGTGGCATATGTTGATCACGATGTCACAATTGAACAGTTTGACAGCATTGTTGCAAATATTACTGCTTGTAACAATTTGAGTTTTTGTGACTCTGATCTCCCTGAGGAGGGAAGAGACCACAACCTGGCATTACACATTTCCATGAATTGCAAAGACGACGCCATGTCCAACATGCTGGTGGACACTGGGTCATCCCTGAATGTATTGCCAAAATCCACTCTCTCAAGATTGTCATTTCAAGGGCCTCCCATGAGGCAGAGTGGAGTTGTTGTGAAAGCTTTTGATGGGTCGTGTAAGACCGTGATTGGGGAAGTTGATCTCCCAATCAAGATTGGACCAAGTGATTTCCAGGTTACCTTCCAGGTTATGGATATCCACCCATCGTATAGTTGTCTCCTTGGTAGACCATGGATTCACGAGGCTGGCGCCGTGACATCCACCCTACACCAGAAGCTGAAATTCGTGAAGAACAAGAAACTGGTTGTGGTAGGGGGAGAAAAGGCTCTCCTGGTTAGCCACTTGTCTTCCTTCTCATACATAGTTGTTGAGGGTGAAGTTGGAACGCCTATCCAAGCTTTATCTATAGCTCAGCCTGTTGAGAAGAGAACTCCTTCATTTGCTTCCTATCGAGATGTGAAACTGGCCATTGAATGTGGTGCAGTTGCTGGTCTAGGAAAAATGATTGAGCTTGAAGACAACAAGTCTCGGGCTGGCATTGGCTTTTCTTCTGGGGTCTTCAACGAGAAAGGGCTGTTCAAGAGTGGAGGTTTCATCCACACCGGTCAAGATGAAGATGTTGCTGCTGTTCTGGAAGAAGATGCAGAGGATTCTGACAATTTTGTCATCCCTGGCGGGATCTGCAACAATTGGGTCGTTGTGGATGTTCCTACAGTTATCCATAAATCAAAGTAATAATCACTTTGTTTAAAACCCTTCTCCCATGCCAAAAGGAGAAGTGATGACATTGTTGGCAACATTTAATACAATGATGTTTTCATTCAATAAATTCATGTTAAATGTTTGTTTTTCCAATTGTTTTCCCTTTTTGCTTTTTGCATGAAATTGGTGATCACAAAAAACCCTAAACAAGAATAAAATCAAGCTTTTCATCTGCATAATGAATTCCTTGTTTGATTTCTAAAAAGCTTTTCATATCCAAAATCATTATGCAGGTTGATTTCTAAACCCATTGAACATAATGATCCAACGCCATCTCCCAATTTTGAATTCCCTGTATTCGAGGCAGAGGAAGATGATGTTGACAATATTCCTGATGAGATTACCCGTCTTCTTGAGCACGAAGAGAAAATCATTCAGCCGCATCTTGAGAATCTGGAAACAGTCAACTTGGGGTCTGAAGATTGTGTTCGAATGGTGAAGATTGGGGCACTCCTTGAAGAGTATGTTAAGAAGGGGTTGATTGAATTGCTACGAGAATATTCTGATATCTTCGCTTGGTCGTATGAAGACATGCCAGGTCTAGATACAGATATTGTGCAACATTTCCTACCTCTGAAGCCTGAGTGCGTGCCTGTGAAGCAGAAGCTCAGAAGAACTCATCCTGATATGGCAGTGAAGATCAAAGAGGAAGTTCAGAAGCAAATTGACGTGGGGTTTCTGGTGACTTCTACGTATCCTCAATGGGTGGCCAATATTGTGCCCGTGCCTAAGACAGACAGAAAAGTCCGGATGTGTGTGGATTACCGTGATTTGAATAAAGCTAGTCCGAAAGATGATTTTCCTCTACCACACATTGACATGTTGGTAGACAATACAGCTAAATTCAATATCTTCTCCTTTATGGACGGATTTTCCGGATATAATCAGATCAAGATGGCACCCGAGGATATGGAGAAGACAACATTCATCACACCTTGGGAAACATTCTGTTATTGAGTGATGCCCTTCGGTTTGAAGAACACCGGAGCCACGTATCAATGAGCTATGACTACCTTGTTTCATGATATGATGCACAAGGATATTGAGGTCTATGTTGATGATATGATTGCTAAGTCACGAACGGAAGTTGAACATATAGAGCATTTGTTGAAGCTTTTTCAGCGTTTGAGGAAGTTCAAGCTTCGTCTGAATCCCAACAAGTGTACATTTGGAGTCCGTTCTGGCAAGTTATTGGGCTTTGTTGTCAGCGAAAGAGGTATTGAAGTTGATCTTGCAAAGGTCAAAGCAATACAAGAGATGCCTGCGCCCAAAACTGAGAAGCAAGTCCGAGGTTTTCTTGGCCGCTTGAATAATATTTCCAGATTTATATCCCACATGATTGCCACATGTGCACCGATATTCAAGCTCCTCCAGAAAGATCAGTCTCATGATTGGACTGAGGATTGCCAGAAAGCTTTCGACAGTATCAAAGAGTATCTGTCTGAACCTCCGATCCTGTCTCCGCCTGTGGAAGGAAGACCTTTGATCATGTATCTGACAGCTCTTGAAGACTCAATGGGTTGTGTCCTTGGTCAGCAAGACGAATTCGGAAAGAAAGAGTATGCTATTTACTACCTAAGTAAAAAGTTCACCGATTGTGAGTCTCGATACTCAATGCTTGAGAAGACATGTTGTGCTTTGGCTTGGTCCGCTAAGCGTTTACACCCGTATATGATAAATCATACAACTTGGTTGATATCCAGAATGGACCCAATCAATTACATCTTTGAGAAGCCTGCTTTAACTTGGAGGATTTCCCGTTGGCAGATGTTGTTATCTGAGTATGATATCGAGTATCGAGCTCAGAAAGCCATTAAAGGTAGTATCTTGGCTGACCACTTAGCACACCAGCCTATTGAAGATCATCAGTCAGTTCAGTACGACTTCCCAGACGAGGAGATTATGTATTTGAAAATGAAAGATTGTGATGAGCCTACACTCGATGAAGGGCCAGAGCCTGGTTCCAGATGGAGTATGGTGTTTGATGGCGCTGTAAATTAGTATGGAAATGGTATTGGGGCAGTAATCATTACTCCTCAGGGCACACATATTCCTCTTACAGCAAGGCTAACTTTCAAATGCACGAATAATATGGCTGAGTACGAAGCCTGCATTATGGGATTGGAAGAATGCATTGATCTAAAGATTAAGCTTCTCGATGTTTATGGTGATTCGGCCCTCGTTGTCAATCAGATCAAGGGTGAATGGGAAACGAATCAGCCTGGTCTTATTCCATACAGAGATTATGCGAGGAGGATTTCAACGTTCTTTACAGAAGTTGACTTTCATCATATTCCTCGAGAGGATAATCGGATGGCAGACGCTCTTGCTACGCTTGCTTCGATGATTGTGGTCAAGTATTGGAATGAAGTTCCCAATATCACCGTGATGTGCTTGGATAGACCAGCTCACGTGTTTGCAGTTGAAGAAGTACAAGATGATAAGCCGTGGTATTACGATATCAAGTGTTTCCTTCAGAACCAGGTCTGCCCGCCTAGGGCATCTGTGAAAGATAGGAGAACTTTGAGAAGATTGTCAGGTAGTTTCTACCTCAATGGCGAAGTGCTGTATAAGAGAAACTTTGACATGGTTCTGCTCGGATGCGTGGATAGACACGAAGCAGGCCTGTTGATGACTGAGGTCCATGAGGGTTCATTTGGTACTCATTCCAATGGACATGCCATGGCTAGAAAGATGTTGAGAGCAGGCTACTATTGGCTGACAATGAAGTCTGACTGCTGCAAATACGTGAAGAAATGTCACAAGTGTCAAATTTATGCGGATAAGATTCATATTCCTCTGACACTTCTGAATGTGATTTCATCACCATGGCCTTTCTCTATGTGGGGAATTGACATGATTGGCATGATTGAACCGAAAGCGTCCAATGGACACAGGTTTATTCTCGTAGCAATTGATTACTTCACCAAATGGGTTGAAGCCGCATCATATGCGAATGTGACCAGGCAGGTGGTAGTGAAGTTCGTCAAGAATCAGCTTATATGCCGTTATGGTGTGCCTGATAAGATCATTACTGATAATGGATCTAACTTGAACAATAAAATGATGGAAGAGTTGTGTAGTGAGTTCAAGATTGCACACCATAATTCTTCTCCTTACAGACCCAAGATGAATGGGGCTGTTAAAGCTGCTAACAAGAATATCAAGAAGATTATCCAGAAGATGGTTGTCACGTACAAAGATTGGCACGAGATGCTGCCATTTGCTTTGCATGGATATCGTACATCCGTCCGCACTTCAACAGGGGCACCCCCTTTCTCTCTTGTTTAGGGCATGGAGGTTGTACTCCTAGTAGAGGTGGAGATCCCCATCAATGAGAGTCTTGATGGAGGCCAAGTTGACTGATGCTGAATGGGTTCAGAGTCGTTATGACCAGTTGAATCTGATTGAAGAGAAAAGATTGACTGCCATGTGCCATGGTCAATTATATCAGCAAAGAATGAAGAAAGCATTCGATAAGAAGGTCAAGCCTCGTGTGTTCCGAGAAGGTGACCTTGTGCTCAAGAAAGTCTTGTCTTTCGCGCCCGATTCCAGGGGCAAGTGGACTCCAAACTACGAAGGTCCATATGTTGTCAAGGGAGCCTTTTCAGGAGGTGCTTTGATGCTTACAACTATGGATTGGGAGGATTTCACTCATTCTGTGAATTCAGATGCAGTCAAGAAATACTTCGCCTAAAAATGAAAACAGAATAGCTCGCTAAGTTGAAAACCCGAAAGGGCGGCTTAGGCAAAAATGAGCGTCTCGGTGGATTGAAAACCCGAAAGGGCGATCCAGGCAAAAGTTAGAGACATGAAAAGAATATATTTGCATCCCGCTAGATTGAGTACCTCGCCCTGGGGCAATCTAGGCAAAAATTAGGGATTTGGCAAGTAACTGCATCCTGACAAGACTGTGTTCTACATCTGTCATCCGTCAAAGATTCTTGTTCATTCGTCGTCAACTGAAGCTTCGAATACATCGAATACGGAATTGGTGGAGAAATGGTCATTATGTTCAATGTAGCCCTTTTCCAATATATATCACCAATTTCAAACTTGTACAGATCTATGGAGTCTTGCCATTTGCAGTCTACCATTCCATCAAATAAATTTGAGCTTTTATCCAATTATTTGCACTCTTATTTGTTTATATTCAACAAATGTTTTGCATGTTTTAATTGATAAAATATCATTGTTTTGAAAAATGAATTTTTCATAACTTGTTTTTAAACAAAGTGAACATTCACAATGATAAAAGATACTTAAGAGGTCCTCAGTGCTCTCCCAAGGGTGGTATGATTCCCAACAGGGTAAGGCATTTGTTCATATCCCGTGCATCGTTGTATCTTCCTCCTCCGGGCCCCTATTGTGGTTCATCCCCAGTAGAGTGTTGTTTGAACACTTTCGTGGTTCATCCCCAGTAGAGTGTTGTTTGAACACTATTGTGGGGCAGTTCCCAAGCAGAGCACTTGTTGAAGATTTAAACCTTCATCTCTCTAGCAGAGCAATCTTTCCTCACCAGCAGGTGTGCTACTCTCTGGAAGATTCGGTATTTGGTGGTCGATCCCCAGATTTCCTTCGGATATATCCCCACCATAGCGGTTGGTATGCTGAACTTTATCTGTGTTGGTTCATCCCTGAGTGGTATGTTTATTGAGATGATCACCACTCTCCCTTTCAGCAGCAGGGCAGAGATCCTCTCTCCTTAGCAGGACGTAATTTCCTCAGCAGGTTTGGTACTCGGTGTTTGATCACCAGTTTCCTCTCATCTCTTCCGCAGTGAAGTTGCCAGCAGAGTTGTTTTTGTGGCCGTTTCTGCCTGTGCAATGAACTCTTTTCTCCGGTTGTGACTGATGGTCCCTCCTGAGCCTCTTGTGTTCTTCCTCCCCTGCAGAGATGTTGTTGTTCCCTGGTATCCGGTCTCCGGCAGATTGCTCTTTGCTCTCTGGTGATTTTGGCTTCCCTCTTGAGGGGTAGTACCGGGTGGTTGATTCCTGGACCTATGTGTGTTAGACATGTCTGTTTTGTCAGCATTCATCATACATAAATCATGCATATATGCATAATCATAACATTCAGATATTCATGTTGCATTCTTTGCCATATATCTTTTGATTGTTATCTTCTGCTAATTGGTGACATAGATCTCCCCAGTAGATCTCCCCAAGCAAATGTTGGTGTGTCTGATCTCTCCATATAGAGTCAGCCCCTTAAGCAGAAAGTGTTTACCCTTTCCTTCTGCACTCCCCACTGAGTTATATCCTCGTGGATGACAGTTGTTTCCGTTTCCTCCCAGCACATATATTGGGATGGGTTTCCCTATTGAGTTATTTCCTCATTAGGATGAGTCTTGATTCAGTTTTGCCTTTTTGGTTTGATCCTAAATTGGCTCCTTGTGACTGTCTTTTGTGCTTCCCTGTGGTATAAATGAATAGTTGCTCACTAACCGTCACTCATTCATCTTATTCCCCCAGCGTAATTTGTGGCCTTCTACCTACTAACCGGTAGTTATAAGTCCTGTTGTTGTGGTTTTCTACCCAATAGCCGGTAGTTATAAACCCTAATCTCTGTTTCCCAGTTGAGTCTGTGGTCTTCTACCTACTAACCGGTAGTTGTAAATCCTACATCTTTTTCTCCCCATCGGAGTCTGCGGTCTTCTACCTACTAACCGGTAGTTGTAAATCCTACATTTTTTCTCCCCATCGGAGTCTGTGGTATTCTACCTACTAACCGGTAGTTGTAAACCCTATTTTCTCCCCTTTGCAAAGTGAACCCTTGGTGTTCATCCCAGTTGATGACGGTTACTTTTTGTGGTTTTCTACCCAGTATCCGGTAGATGTAATCCCCTCTTTGACGGTTATCATTATCCAATATTCGGTCTTGATATTCCCTCTTCCGTCGGATAATTGCTCTGAGTAAGCAATTTTATCCCCAGCGGGTCCTCTTTCATTCACCGTTTGCCGGTAATGTTTGTTGTCCCCTTTTTGATTGGTCATCATTACATACCTAGTTTTGTATCCCGATGCCTTTCATTTCGGTTGATTTATCCTTTAACAACCTGCAACCCGGTTACGGATAATCTTCCATGCGAGTATATTATCTACGTTATGACGGCAATAGATAATATATCTCATGCACTCATTGGTCGAAGCCTGTTGTGTTTCCCCAGTTGAGTAAGATTCGTGTTCCTTTGTGGAATCGAATATTCATTCTACCCCATTTTTTTTGTTTGGATAGTTGCCTTGTTTGCGCAATTTATCCCCAGTGAGTCATCTCTCGTCTACCTTGTTGTTGCTGGTAACGATTGTTTCTCCCTTGATTGGCCATCTTTACATACCTAGTTCGGTATCTCGATGCCTTTCGATTTCGGTCGATTTATCCTTTAACAACCTACAACCCGGTTACGGATAATCTTCCATGCGAGTATATTATCTATGTTATGACGACAATAGATAATATATCTCATGCACTCTTCAGTCGAAGTTTTGTCTTTCTTCAGTTGAGTAAGATTCGTATTCCTTGTGGAATCGAATGTCCATACTTTAACAAGTTTGCTTTTGCTTTCTTCCAGGATGATGACTGTTTTGGAACACACACCAATTCACTATTTCGGTCGATTTATCCTATAACAACCTACAACCCGGTTACGGATAATCTTCCATGTGAGTATATTATCTACATTATGACGGCAATAGATAATATATTTCATGCACTCTTCAGTCGAAGTTTTGTCTTTCTTCAGTTGAGTAAGATTCGTATTCCTTGTGGAATCGAATGTCCATCCTTTAACAAGTTTGTTTTTGCTCTCTTCCAGGATGATGAGTGTTTTGGAACACACACCAATTCAAGCCTCGGTCGGTCACCTATTATATACCTACTACCCGGTATCCCTGGTGTTCCTTCCTTTCTGCTCCCTATTATGACCTCGGTCCCCTGTGGAGTCAGATTTCCCTGAGTTGAAACATACCTCTGTCAGGTCTTCCTTAGATGATTTGGTCGATTGATATCTCTCACCCATACACCGGTCTTAGATATTCATTCTTCCCGAGCTTGTTACCCACTAACCAGTAACACCTCATCCCTTTGCTTCCTCTAGAGAGTCTCTTAGATTTCCCTAGTGGAGTTGTTGTTGTGATTCGCTTTTTGCTGTGTTGGCATACTCCCCAATACATACATTTTCCCGGCAGAGTTGTCTTGTCAGCTCTTTCCCCAACCCGAGTCCGGATTGTTATCCGAAGTATCCTTTGTGGATAGTTTTGCTGTGATGGCGTTTTCCCCAGCACGTGCATCTTTGAGTCAGCTTGAGTCTTTCCATCGGATGTGTTTCCCTTTGGAAAAAAATTTTCTCTCCCCAGTAAAGTCTCCAGTTTCAAGTCGTGTCCTACTCACACATTTTTCTTTTTCTTATCCCCATAAGAGTCCCGTTAGAGTCTCTGTTCCATCAGTGAGTGAATTACTCCTATGGATTTTCATTTCTCCTGATTTCTTTTCTTCTTTGTGGATACATATCCCCACAGAGATAGTTTGTTTTGCATACATACATTTGTATCATGAGGTCTCTCAGGGACCAAAAGTTTGTCTCTTTATTGTTATTTAAGCTCATTCTACCTCGTCGAGACGAAGATGTTAACCTTTATTTCTCCGGCTAGAATGATCTTAAATAGGGGCATCTGTAAGACCCCAATTTTGTCCCTAAGATCTATTGAGCTTATATGAGCTAGGGTTCATTTTGAAGCAAATTCCCCAAGTGGTAAAGGCCCAAGTTCATCAGACATGTCAAGGTCATCTGAAGACCAAATTATTCAACTGTGCAATCAACTGAGGGCTTTGAGGTGGGGGAAATGATTTGAGACATCCCATTCATGTTCAAACAAGGTCTATTCATCATGTCAAACATCTATCTTGAAGATTTTGAAGTCATTGCAAAAGTTTCCCAAAATGGAAAGTGACCTGTAATTTCAAGTTTCCAAAAATGGCAAGTTTTTGGTCCACATTCAACTTAACTTTCCAACATCAAAGAAGCTTCAAATTAACTTTTGGTGAACGTAAAAGTTGAAGATATTTCTCTCCCATTTCCAAAAAGTCCTATATCATGTCCATCTAGTAATTGGTCGAGAAGTTATGGCCAAATGATCACCAAGCATGCATGGAAGTTCAACATAGCATAACTTTTGATCCAAAACTCCAAATTGGTCCATTCTTTTTGCAAAATGCTCCTTATGACCAAGAGATTCCAAATCAACCTTTGCCTTGCATGAAAGAAGATCACATGACCATTTGTTCATACATGTACATTTTGGAGGGAAAATCCATAATTCAAAATTGGATGATCAAACAAGCAAATTAACACTTCCATGATGATTATTGAATGATTTTAAGTGGAATTGAACCTTGCATGGGCACTGTTCACGTGTGGGAAGGCCATGCTAAGTACACTTGCAATTTTGCAATTCACCTTATTTCTCACTAATCATGTATTAACCAATGCTTAATTATAATTTCAGTGTGATTAACAGGTGGTATATAAGCTAAATCATAACTGTTTTTGAAAAAAGAGGCATTTTCAGATCTAAAATTTTCCATTCCCTCCAAAATTCTCTCTCTTCAATTTTCATTTTTCTTCACACAAACCTTGAATCTCTTTGCATATTCATGATCTTTGTGGAATTCTGAGGAAGATTCATCCATTATTCGTGGCAATTAAGCAAGATCTTGAGCAGAACAAGTGCTTGAACACATTAATGGAAGCTTCAAATTGAGCAGGATCTAGGTGTTTCCAATTGCTAATTCTTACACAAAGCTTCTTTAGAGGATAAAGGAAGTTGATCTGGAGCTGGAGGAAGCTTGAACACGTGAATTTGAAGAACTGCATCTCAAGTAAGGTGAAATTCGATTCTCTCTATTTGCCATTTTCTTGCCATAAACATGTAGATCCTGTTATGCTGATCATGCTGATATAATTAGATTTTGATTTGGTTAAGTAATGAGCACGATATGTCAATTTAAAGTTTGGATATCAAAAATGTTTTCGCTCGATCGTTCAATCCATGAGGTTTTAGGCTACATGAGCATGATATTTGAATTCTACGTTGAGAGACCTTTTGATCCATATGCATTTCGTCCATTTCTGGAAATTTTCTGATGAAGCTCCGTCGTGTACACGGTCGGAGAAGACGACCGGAGAGCTATCTCTGCCGTCTGGTCTTTTGCCTAAGGTTTGCGTACCAAACGTAGCGTTTCATTCAAACGCTCTTGGCTTGGCGTGCGCGGGTTCGTGTCCTGGCATATGCACCTTGTAAATTTAATTTTCGAAACGCAGCGTTTCATGTTTCCCTTGCCTTGTGCGTGGGTTCGACTCCTTCGCCATGCATTTTCTGGATTTTATTTGAATTTTCTCATTTTCCTTTCATGCGTGGGTTCGATACTTGCTGGTGCATTTTGCAGATTTATTCAAATAATATTTTCCCTCCATAATTGTCATGCATATTCCATTATTTCACTTAACTTTGAAAAATCATAAAAAATTGTAAAATGCTTCAAATTGCTCTCAATTTTTTTTCAAATTCTTGTTTTGATCTCTAGTTTTTTATAGGATTTATTTCATGATTTGTTGGTTGCTATATTTTTAATGTGTGATTTTTGTTTGAACTATGTGCCAAATTGACATGTTACATTCAATGCCTTGTGAAATGCTCATAGTTGATCCAATTGATTTGAAATTTGGCATGCTTGATCCTTACATGTGATATGATTTTTGAGCTTTGGTTTGAGATTTTTATCATATGATATCACTGTTTTGGACACATGAAGATATGTTGTGACAATTTGTGTCACATATTTGGTATTCAATTTGTGCATTTTTGTTTACCTATCATTTGAGCTCTTCTGGATCTAATTTTTTGCATGATGCTTGTTCATAACATGTTGAGTTCACATAAAAAATTTCATTATCATTGGATGCTTTTCTGTTTTGATTTGGATTTTCTAACTTGAATGTCCATTTTGTGCACCTTTGTTTGCCTTTGCATGACATTGATCATTTGATGCCTTTACCTTATGAATTGATCTTGGTCCTTTTGAGGACATCTTAGGACATGTTTGAACTTGCAATGTGCAAAAGATTGACTTCTGTTTTGATCATTTGATTTGGTTTTGAACCTAGTCTTTGTACTAGTGTTTTGTACATAAACTAATTGTGCTTTGTGTTTCAGGTTTGGACATTTAGCATTGATGATTGGTTTGATCTCACTTTGTGAGATACAAATGATTTGAATTCTAACACATTGATGTTTTGTAGGATTCTAAATGATAGGCTTGAGCTCATTCCTTCATTTGATTGCTTGACCATTGCTTATTGAATTGTGTAACAGTTGGAGTGTTTGTCTGTTTGTGTTCTGTTTGAGATATTAACTGTTTAGCTTTTGTACAGGTACATTAGTTGCTAGCTCTTGCTTGAGCTTTTCTTTGGAGTGTGGTTGATACACCACTTAGGTAGCTACTCTCTTACTCCATGTAGTCTGGAAGTCCTGTCACCTTTTTGGCAGGCATTTTGGCTGAAGTCCTCCTTATGAGGCTCTGATTGTGTTTGTTTAAATTTGTGCCAAAGACCTCTAAATGAGGCATGTTAATTGATAAGTCCTCCTAAGTGAAGAGGCAATTGACAGATAGAAGGGATTAGCAATCAATCCCCCGTTATTCAGTGAGTCGTTCACTATGCTCGCACTACGTGCTGATGCTCTTGAACAAGTACCCAAGATCTTGTTTAGAGTCTGTCAAGTGGAATAGGATCCCACATTCTGGATCCCCATGCTTTCTTTATCATAAGCTCACCCAGGCCAGGGTTAAGAGCACGAGGTCTCATCCTCATTTCCATATTTGATCAGCTTCACCCTAACTCTCAATGTTAGTGGGTAAGAGCTCACAGATTACCTTAAGACAGTTTGGCTTATTTGTCGAGGTTGATATGACCCCTCTTGACTAAAGCCCACCTATTTGATTGAGCCTCTTGTTTGTATATAGAGTGTGATGCATTGTTTGCTTGATTGCTTTGCATGTGTTTGCTTTTGCTCATTTGTTTGTTTTGAGGAGTTAGATATAAGTCCATCTATTGGCATTCTGTTTCCTGTTTTTGTTTGGAGTTGGATGTAAGCCCATCTATTGGCATTCTGTTTCCAGTTTTGTTGTTAGGAGTTGGATGTAAGTCCATTGATTGGCATTCTGTTTCCTCTTTCTGTGGTTCTCTTGTGGGACTTGCTTATTGCTTTTACCTTGTGTTGCCTTATTCCAAAGGAACTTACTTGGATCATCTCTATGATCTCGAGAAAGGAACTCCTATTTGTGGTTTTATTTCCTTATTTCTCACCTCTTGCATACTTAACCTTGATCCTTTTTCATCCTTAACCCAAACCAAAAACTTTTGTGCAAACATTTTGACTTGTTTTTCAACATTAGAAACCTAGGCATTATGCCTTTGATTTTCAAACTTTCTTTTCATAATACTCATTTTGAATTGAATCTTTAAGTCAACTTTGACCATTTTTGTACATACTCCTAATTGGTTAATGCAACTCACTCAAATGTGTCTCTTTTGTGGTTTCAATGACCACATTCTTAATCAAATTTTTCATAACCTTTAGCTATTAGGTTTGAGTTATCTTTGTGGTAGATGTAATACTCACCTTTGTCCTTAGTGATTGAATTGTAAGACTTCCATGCTTATTATAGGGTTAACCCCTCACTAGCATGTCGAAGTTATTCTCACATGGTGGACTTGTGGTTTTTCAGGTCGAGTTTTCTCCCTTTGATAACAAAAGACCTTAAGGCTTTTGGACCAATCAATCCACTCACTGTTTTGAAATCTTTTACCCGAACTACGGGGTTTTGATCCTTATCTTTCATGAGAAGGTACGTAGGCAATGGGTTCATCCATCCAAACACAAAAATGTAAATAAACTTGTATATTCTTTTCTCATCTCTTCAATCATGTTTGCACAAAATAATTTCATAAACAATAACCTTTGCAACAATGTGTGAAAAGGGCTCCCTAGGAGTACCTAGGATGTTGTGGGTGCCTAACACCTTCCCATGACACAACCAACCCCCTTACCCAGATCTCTGACCTTCTTTTACTAGTTTTGTTTGTAAAACTTTATAGGTTTTTGTTCGCTTTCTAACCATTCCTTTGGATAAATAGAAGTGCGGTGGCGACTCGACTTTGTATGATTTACCTTGGATTTAGTTAATATCTCCAATGGTGACGAATACACCGGTACAAGATCATATTGATGATCCAAGTAGCTCTCATCCTTTGGAATGAGTGTCACACAAAGCATAAACTCAAGCAATCAATCAGAGTGAATTTGGAAAAAGCTCCTCAATGCCTCTTGGATCTCTCTCTCTTGGAAGCTCATGGCAATGGTTCCCAATTAAGCTCAAGTGGGAACTCCTAGCACAAAGAAAACACACATCAAAAGGTTCTATAATACAATCAAAGAATAGACAAGAAAGGAGTTTAGAATATGGCCCTTTCAATGTTCATCTTCAAGCTTAAGCATTCTAAAGGCCTAATGCCTAGTTGCTCTTTGACTTTTTATAGCACTCTAAAGGCCCAATGCCTAGTTGCTCTTTGACTCCAAATTTGCATAGAGAAAGTCCTAAACTCTAAGTCCATTTGTCCAATTCTTTGCATTTGGTTCACAACAATCAAAACAAATCACAAGCACAATAGTATATACACAATTATGTGCTCAAGTGAGCAAAAGGCAAATGGCATTAACATAAACATGTGCTCAAGTGAGCAAAGGGAAAAGCAAATGGATAATATGTGCAAGAATAGTAAATTGCATAAAAGTAAAGTGCAAAAAGTAAATAAATGGTTAATGGTTAGTCTTAGTAGTTAGTGTGCCATAAGGCAAAATTTAGCGCTATGTTAAGCAATCGTAATTTGACTTATGTAGAAGTCACAACTATCTGAGGTCGGTCAATAATAATGTAGGCAACAACACAAGTTAGAAGTCTTGATTAGTGAACCAAGTTCCAACAACTTGCCATGCCAAAAAAGAAAAAGAGAATTGATCTTGTATTGGTTTAAGCCTTTTGCTGATTTAGAAAACAACCTATCCTTAATGCAAATCCATTCACTTGATCAATTGATCAAGATGAATTAGATTTAAATCAAGGAAGATTAAGTCTTCCTAATCAATGCTAACTTATCAACCTTCAACTCATTGATCAAAAAGAAAGAAGAAGAAGAAGGAAGAAGGAGATGAAGAATGGATAAGGAAATGGAAAGATCAAAATGCATAAGATGAAATAAGATGTACCAATCTATATGTATTGACCAAATGACATTGAAAGTCAAAGTCAAACAATAAGAAATCAGAAATGAGATGGAGATTGGAGATCAAACCATAAGCATAATATTTTTGGCATTTTTAATATTAAAATAAACTTGAATTAAAAATAAAAGAAAGGTCAAACTTCAAAATTATTTCAAATCAACCTTGAAAGGTCCAAGTAATTTATCCCAAGTTCAACAAGGTCAAACAAAGTTTGACAAAAAAATTTCAGCATTTTTAAAAGTCAGAAACTATTTTTAATCAATTAAAAATGAATAAAAATAACCTAATTGAACTAAAATCTCAAATAAATCTCAAATCAATTAAAAAATTGATGAGAATATTTTTCATAGATCCATCATCATTCAAATAGGTTAGGAAAATATTTTTGGATTTTTTGGATATCAAAAACTATTTAAAATGAATTAAAAATAACCAGAAAAGAGAAAATTCACAAAAAATATCAAATGATAAAATAAAAAATATTAAAAATCAAAATCAGAAACTAGAATTTATTTGGAGAAGAATGCAATTGGTCTCATATTTTTTGGATTTAAAATGAAGAAGATATTGATTTTTGGAAATTATTGGAATAAAAGAAATTAAATCAGAAAATTGGAAATTCAAAAAAACCAGGAGCGTTAGATCTAAGCTCATTAATTGAGCTGGCAGATCATGCGTTCCCGATACGCGCTTCCACCATACCCCAAAGTCAATGCGCTACACAATGAATTAAAATGAGTCATAACAAGCGAGGGCCAGGATTAGACTGGAAAACTCAATCCAATGGTCCACATTCAAACTGGCAATGGGACGGCCACCGGAGCCACCTTCTTCTCCGGTGAGCTTGTGTTTTCCGGCCAAAATTGCAGACAACCAAATCTTAACCAAAATACACGATCTATACATCTTTGGAAAGCTGGGATGATGTACATCATCCCCGTGCCACTCAATTCCACTCTAGATCTCTATATTGAGAGAAATCAGAGATGGAAGTTCTGTGGTGTTCATCATGAACTTAATGGATTTCAAAAATTAAATGCACAGTCATGATGCCTCTATTGAGAGGACTTCAGCCAACACAAGATCCAAGCAAATAGGTCAATATATGATGAGTTTCGAAGAAAATACCAGTTGAAGAATAAACTTGAATTCTGGAGGTTTGAGCTTGATTCCTTGCTTTCTTTGCCAAAACAGAAGATCAATGAGCTGATGGATGAAGGTTTAGAAGCTTTAGATCCAAGGATTCAACCCGATGTAGTTGAATTTTGGATCTGAAAAATTTGAAGAAAAGTGAAATAGCTTCTTTGGTAATGGTTATGGATTTAGTTGTGCAGCATCTCAGGCGCCATTAGGTTCCTTTTCAAGTGAAGCAAGCAAGTGTATTTATAGCAAGAGCTGATGCAATGCATGATCAAACTCGTGTGCATGTGAATTGGGTCCTCCATGCATGGGCCTGTACAGGCGCATGTGAGGTCCAAAACTTGGTGCAAATGCAAGCTGAAATGAATGTGAGATGGTTTGGATGTGTAGCTTGGAGTGAATTAGCTTGTGTGATGAATTTCAACATGTTATGCATAATCATGCCTAAAACTTCTCCTCTTCGAAAATGCCATTTGCCAAATCCAAACATGATCATGTGAGTAATGGTTGGAAAGGTTTTGATGCAAGGAACAATTGTTATGTTGGGAAAAAATCCATTTCGAGTGTGAAAATTGGTGAAATTGGAGTTTAAAGTGCAAGGTGCAAAACATGGAAAGGCAAAGTTTCTAAATTTGGCCAATGTTCAAGCCCTTCTATTTTGATGATTCAAGCCTCAAATGAAAAACCCTCAAATATAAAAGTTGTATATATTTTCAAGACAATCAAAATGGACTTAAATTTTGCATCATTTGGATTTTTGATGAAGAAGTTATGGGCACTTGAAGTTGGACTTTTTTGCCTTTCAATGCATTTGGCCCAAAAAGACCTATAATGTCTTGCATTATCACATGTATTTCCTTTGAGATTTTGGAATTTTGTTCAAAATAACATTTGAATTAGACATCTTAAGCTTTCCAATGCATTTGATCCCACCTCAAAATCATAAAAAAGGAATGAGTTATGTCCTTGGGAAGTTGACCCAAAATTAGGGTTTCAGTCAAAATGACCTATAATGTATTGGAATGGGAGATGACCTTCCAAGCTTTAAATAAATTTTTAATGAACATGAAAGTTGTTCATATTGTCCTTAAGAACATTTTTTATTTTGGAACCATCTCCATTTGACCAACACATGAAAAGTTAGGTCTCAGTGCATTTCAGAATAGTCAGATGAATTGACTGATCAACTTCTCAAGTCCATGACTCCTATCTTGATGAATTGATGATTGAGGATACTCAAATAAGTTCAAATATGCATGAAATGATTAATTAAATAACTTCCCTTGATTGTATTTGATCATGGGCTGAGGTTGCTTCATGAGCAAGGCATTGTGGTGCACAGATGAATTAGGGTTCCTTTGGGACACAAACCTCAAACCCTTTGACTTGCCTTGATCAAAATGATGAATTGAGATGTTAGGGAGACACATTTGATGGATGAGAGCTTTGTGAACCATTACCATGCTTGCTTTTATCTTCATTTGACCATATCTCTGCACAAAGGATCTCCTTGAAGCTCTTGACCTTGTGATTGCTCAAACTACAAACAAAAGATGTTAGTGACATATTTTTGTGCTTTTGGTTAGTAAACAAAATGAGAAAAGCAATAATATACAATTCAAGCATGCTTGGTGATCTCAAACCACTCACAAGAAAACCCACCCAAAGGTAAAGGGAACCAATATGCTTAATGATCCTTGAGGCAATGCAAATGCAATGTTATGATGCCATGAGGGATCTTAGGGACAAAATTGGGGTCTTACAGGTGCATGGGAGCGCATAGGCCCATAAAATCATTGTTATAAGTCCACAAATGAATGTTAGATAGTCTGAATTTAGCTTGGATTGCAAGGCAAGTGTGCATTTGGATTTGAAGTTTGATCCTTGCCAAGTGATGTCACCATGTTCATGCCATGTGCAGCCTATGCATTCCTTGTCCAAAATGAATGAATTTGAGCTCTTTATAAAGGTGAGATCAAGAGGAACAACTTTAATGTTCAACACTTTTTCATTTGGAGCTTGGAACTTGAAGAAATTTGAGGTGGAAGTTTGGAAATTTTTGACATATCAAAATTTTTCCAAGTGTCAAGCCATATGTCTCAACATTCCACCTTAGTTAACTTTTTATGTGAGCTTCAAATGAGAAACGTTTATTCATCAAAGTTGTATCTCTTTCAAAGACCTTCAAAATGGTCACTAATTTCATGTAATTTGGATTTGAAATGATAGAGTTATGCATTTTTGAAGTTTGGAAAAATCACTTGGTCAATGGTATAGGTCAAAAGTGACCTATAATGTAACCTCATATCACATGCTCAAAAAAGTTGAATTATCTCCCACTCCAAACATCAAAGTTGAATTAGACACATTAAATTTGATTTTTCAACTTGGAAATATTTCATATCATGAAAATTGAGAAAGTTATGGCCTTGGGAAGTTGACTTTCAAATTAGGGTTTAAACAAAATGACCTATAATGTTTCAACATAGAAAATGCTTTTCCAAGCAAAACGAGATCTAGGTCTCAACATTAAAGTTGTTTGGAATGTCATTTAGAGTAAATTTTCTCTTGGAATAATTTTCATATGGTAAAAATTGTAGGAGATAGGGTCTAGGGAGACCCAGTTTTGATCAGATGAATTCATCTGGCCAACCACCATCAACCAACTTGCTAACTTCCAATTCTCTTGACTTTCTTGTCTCATGGTAGATCATATATGCATAAGATGATGGATTTTGAAGTGTCCCTTGAGAAATTTGATCAATTGGTGAGATAGCTTGTTGGAGAAGTTACTCAAGATACCCGGTCAAACTAGGGTTTCCAAGGTAAATCACCCTCAAACTCTTGAAGAAAACTTGATCAATATAATATGTAGAGAATATTAGGACTCATATATGATGCTCATAACCATTATTGAATCAACTTTTAGTTGTGCTCTTTGTTCATGAGGGTCTCAAACCCTAGATGTGAACTTGAAGAATCAATGGAGATCATGCCCTTCCTACAAAAGAGTTAGACAAATGCAAAGACATATTTTTGATATTTTGGTTAGTGAAATGATAAAATACAAGTATGATATAATCACATAGTGCTTTGTGATCTCTCCCAAAACAAACCCAATGAAAGAGGGGTAAGGAGGATGTCAATGTATGATCCCAATGCTAATGCTTATGATGGGATTACATGAGGGATCTTAGGATCAAAATTGGGGTCTTATACATGCGTCCTCTTCTCATCACCCTACTCACATTAGCATTGTTGACTACGGAAGGCATATAGGGTATTGGGACTTCATTTCCATCCTCCAGCATTGTAGCATTGTATTTGTATGATGCCGCTTTATCAGAGACATGCGGAACTGGTCTTGGCAGGAAAATGACCAAAGGTGCAACAGCTGAATTCTTGCTATTATAAGTTACTTTAACAGATTTTGGCAGGTTAAACCGCTGCACTATCACATTAACATTGTTATTTGGATTTCTGGCATAAGTAAAAGTAATGTCCCCTTGATCCATCAACCTTTGAAGATCTTGTCTCACTATCACATTAACATTGCTTAGACTGTCATGTATCCTTACCAACGATCCTTTAACCAGACAAACATCATAGACTTTGTAACTACCAGGACAACCGTCCACCATGTTTACTGCATTGCCAACCTTTCTTCTGATGGGACCGATGATTCCTCTATCCATTAATCCTTGAAGTTCATCTACCACTGTAAGACATCCATGAATAGTTCAGGAGCAAATGTTGCAGGTACTATAATCATGTTGAGCGAAGTAACCAATTTCAGACAATGTAGCATGCATTTCCACCAATGATTTGTTGTACTCACCTATGTCATAGACATAATGTTCATCTAGGAGTTCCTGTATCATGTTTACCTCGTTACAATTTCTGTTTCTAGTTACCTAAATTAAACCTTGATCTAGAAATATTGGAAGACCTTTTCTTACAACTACACATCCTCGAGAATTTTGACAACAAACTCGACAAGATTTGTAGTTGTTCTGCTCTAAGTTGCCCATCCCGTACAACGTAGCATACATCTGTACCAAGTACCCCTATTAGCAAATTTGCATCACAAACACGGTACTCATCAGGACATTCGTACACCATGTTTACTAAAGCGGCCCCATGTTTGGGTAATGGGTTAGACTGAATATTGGGGTTTACATACTTGAACGATAAGGTACCGCTCTTGATCAACTTCTGCACTTCAAATTTCAACGGATAACAGTTCTCAGTACTATGGTCGGGTGCCCCTTGGAGAAAGGCATAATGTGCATTTGCTTTATACCAACATGGAGGGTTCTCTGGAATAGTCGGTGGTGACCTTATTTGGACTAGATTCTTCTGCAAGAGGGCTGGAAATAACTCGGCGTAGGTCATGGGAATGGGCTCAAAGGGTGGTGGCCTTTGCACTCTGGATTTTGGTTGTATTGCTGTAGAGCCTGCTGGCGAGCCTGTTGTGGTGGACATTGCTGCTGATTTTGTTGTTGTTGATTGGACTATGGCTGATAGGTGGGTGCCATTGATGCTGGATTAATGATTGGAGAAACTTGGTAATTTTGTTGTCTAGGATTGTATGGTCTCCCGGGTCTTCACTGAATGACGCTAACATCTTGCTCTTTATTCTTAAAAACACCACTCCTGTATTTCTTGGTTGTACCAGAAGAACTTCATTCTTTAGTCAAACGTCCCTCTCGGACACCCTCTTCAATGTGCATCCCCATATTCACCATTTTAGTGAAATCGCTTGAAGTGTTTGCCACCATCTTTTCATAGTAAAAGGAACTCAATGTTTTAAAGAATATCTTTGTCATTTCCTTTTCTTCCAAAGGAGGGCTAATTTGAGTAGAGATTTCACGCCATCCCTGTGCATACTCTTTGAAGGTTTCTTTGTCTTTCTGGGACATCGCCCGAAGTTGATCTCTATCTGGAGCTATGTTCATATTGTACTTGTATCGTCGGACAAACGCTTCTCCCAAGTCATTAAAAGTGTGAATCTGCATGTTGTACAAGTCCATGTACCATTTTGTCGCAGCACTTGTCAAATTATCTTGGAAGTAATGAATCAACAATTGATCGTTGTCTTTCTCGGTGGACATCCTCCTAGCATACATGGTGATATGGTTGTGGGGACAATAATTTCCTTTGTATTTCTCAAATTCAGGTATTTGAATTTGGCTGGTATCTTCACATTTGGTTCTAGACACAGATCATGGGCATTCTTCCCAAATAGGTCCTTTCCTCTGAGGGCATTTATCTCCCTCTACATTTCCTAAAACTGGTTTTCAAAGTCATCTAACCTTTCACAAACACCCAATCCTTCAGATGCTTCTGCACGGAAAATAGGCTCGTTGATATATGGTACAATATGCACCACTGGAGTAGGAACGAACATAACTGGTGTAGGAACAGACGTCGTAGGTTGTGCCGCAGGCTGATAACCTTCTGGTGTAAAATTCAGGGGCATACCCCAAGGGTATCCATTTTTTCGTTTGGTACTGCGGGGGACTCACTTGTGCTACAAAGGTGGGGGCAGTAACAATTTTGGAGATTACAATATTCTGAGCTTGAGTGGATAGATTCAGTGATGACTGATTCTGTGCAACCACTAGAGCCTCTACCAAAGCGGTGTGCCTTTCCATACCAGAACGGAGACCTGTTACTTCTTCTCGGAGCTCTTGGTTCTCAGTTTCATATTCTGACATCCTTCTTCGTTGATTGGCTTGTGTGTTATACCGCTGCACCAACTTGTCTTGTATGGAGAATGGAGATGAATAAGACCATTTGTGAAGTGCAAGACAAAATGCAGGATGATGCATGATATGTAATGCAAATGATTTATATTTTTTTGTTTTCAAGGAATTTAGAGAGATATAAAAAAATGTAAATATCATAAGGTAATAATGCTTTTATATAATATCTAAAAAAGACTTCATTTCATTAATAACTTGGAAATATTACATCTTGAAGCACACAAAAAGTCCTAACAAAAAAAAGCAAAGAAAACTACATCTTGGGAATCCTGAAGCACTTAAATGAGGAGAAAAATCAATCCTTTTTCGTAGCTCCTTTATTTTGTCTTCATAAAAAGACTCCACCTCATTCTTCTCAACCACAATCAGGTCAACAACTTTATTTCAAGCATTGGGAGCAGGGAGAACATCTATCAAATCCTCTTTCTTTCTCCGCTTCTCTCTGGGATATTGCTTGAGCAAGACACTTTTCGGATGAAGCTTCTCTTCTTTCTCTACAAGCCATCAATCTTGAAGGAAGAGTAGATCATATTTTTCTTTTAACTTCTTTTCCAACTCCTTTTTCTTAAGTTCTGAAGTACATAACCTATTTTCCCAGATTTTTCTTTCTACCTTCATCCTAGCTAGAGCCTCTTGAAGATCCTCTCTACTCTTGGTGAGAACATGAGGTGATGGTGGTGTAGCAACAGGTAAATAAGGCTCCTCGGGAGGGTAAGGAATTTTGAGACTATAAGCTCTAGCACGAACTCATTTAGTGAAAGGTTCGAGAGCAACACAATCCTTCCTCCCTAACTGTTCTTTGTCCTTCTTATGGATGTTATGCCAAGCATTCACAATTTTGTCCCTTAAGCCTTGATTCTCTTCTCCATTAAGGTAAAAGAAACTTGCCAACCAAATGTTGTCAGGCTTATCCTTCATAGTATACCCAAACGGATATCTGGCAAGAACAGTGTTGTAGTTGATTCCCCCATGTATAACAAGAAGAGGTACATTAGGGAATTCCCCACAAATGTCAATGATTTCCTCAACGTCCTAAGTTGGAATATATCAAGTTAAATTTGCATGGGTGAGGGACATAATCCTTTGAGACCACCTAGGTTTATCTAGGTCATTTTTGAAGAATCTGGATTGCGGTAAGTGCGACATAAACCATTTGTATAGCAGAGGAGCACAACATGTGATAGCTCCATAACCCTTAGAAGTCCTATGATGAATTGTATAGTAAGCATCACCAAGTAATGTAGGCACAGGGTTCCCAATTAGAAAGATCTGGATGGCATTGACGTTAATGAAACCTTCAATGTTGGGGAACAACACTAGACCATAGATGAGTGAAGCGCCACGAAAAATACAGAGTCGCCATCGAATTTTATTTATTCCAAAAGAAAGGGAAAATAGCAATAAAACCTCAAATGAGAGAAATGGTCTTATAACCAAGAGAAGATTCGGAAGTCGGTTATGCAAGGGGAAGGTATTAACACCCCTAACATCCATGGTACTCTATGGGAACCACTTGCTCGTCTCAAATGCGTATGAATGTTTATTTATCTGTAAGTTTCTTGCTATCGGGATGAGATGAGAGAATAAGGTGGGGAGAAAATAAGTTTTAATTTAGTGTGCTCGCCAAGGATTTGGGCCCTTGTGCCTACGTATCCTCATACGTGCAATAAGGAAGTCAGAGCTTCGTAGTTCGGCTCACAAATGGAACATTTTTTTGGTCGTTTTTACTGAATAATATTGACGTTCGCGCGCTACTCTTCACTTGCTTGTATACTATATCCTGGGAGCAGAAAGTATTTGCTTGTTTGCGGTAAAGTGGATACGCTTGGATCACACTCTAGTAGTTAAACATTACTTGCTCGCACATGGAGGCTTAAGCTTCATTCACGGTAGAACGGAAGTAACACGTTCTTATTGAAAGGTTTTAAAGAGAAATCCCTAAGGAAAAAGATAATTTGATTTGTTGGAGTTGATTTTATATACGGAGGCAAGTATCGGACCCTTGGCTAGATACAGTCAATGGTCCAATAACTCGGGAGTTGAGAGGACAATGTTATCCTAACCACTCTTTTTCATCCAAAAAAGAGGTTTAAATTGTGAAAAGAGTTTGACAAGTCTAATCGTTGGAACTTAGAGGGAGACAAGTATCTGACCCTTGACTAAGTACGGTCAACGATCAAAGTACTTGGGAATTGAGAGGACAATAAAGTCCTAACTACTCTTTTTCTCCCTCATAGCACCTAGATCTAACTTGTTTGAATCATTAGATATTTTAAGAGGGAAAGTCAAGTGTCGGGTCATCGGGCTAGGTACGACCGGCAACCCAATTACTTGAATGTTGTGTACAAACACGTACACCCCATTTTGCATTCCAATTTGTTATGAAAATGGTTTTAAAAAAGGAACTTGATGTTGGATCAAGTATTTGAATTTATTATGAAGAAATAGTGAGTGAAGAATGGAGGAGAGAGATAGAATGAGGTTGAGAAGAGAATGGAGAAGAGATGATATAATGGATCATGGAGTGGATGGAGAATACTTGACGTTGCAATGGTGTGAGTTTTATTTGGAAAACAACTTGACGTTGAATCAAGTACCTTTTGTTTCTTTTGAAATGCTTTGGTTTATCGTTTTGTATTTTTTCTTTGTTATTAACATGCATGGTGAACTAGCTAGAAAGCAATAAATCTAAGTTATTACATGATTGTGGGGTGGGGGGACATTTGACCCATAATGGGGGGATGGATCCATACAATACAACATAATGGAATGGAAAGAATTGTACGAATTATAAACTCTTAAACTATGTACCATGCCTAAGGCATACAAGTGACATGCTACTTCAAACAATACAAGGATATTGAATGAGAATAAAATGGTTAGGAGCATGGCTAGCTAGGAGTGAGTTTGAATCTCCAAGTCACATGTGGACACAAGACAACAAATGGGTTAGCATGAGATTAAGTAAAATGAATGAGAATGATGCAACAATATGTAAGCATGCTCAATGGTTAAAATCGATTCGAAAGGTAATGGATTAATCAATGAAAAACAATCAAATATCTATCATGTGATCATGGTAAATGAAATTAGACATACAAGGCGTTCATCGCCTAAATTGAAATGGGATTTTCAATTTACAATATGATCACAAACCAAATGAATCGATTAAATGAACAATTAAAGTGACTATTAATTCTAAAAATTAAAATCTACCTAAACATGAATTAGGATCAAAAATCAAATGGGAAATTCCTAATCCAAAGTCAAGAATTGAATCTACCTACATGGACATGGAAATCATCATACAAAAGTCAAATTGAGTGAAAATTAACCGAATGGGAAAATCATGGTAAAATCAACCATTAACCATATTATTAAATCATGAATAAAGTCAACAAAATGGATTAGGATCAAACTAAAGCAATGGGAAGTTACAATCCAAATCATGGATTGAATCTAATCTACATGGACATGAACAATCATCATACAATAGTCAAATTGAATGAGAAATTAACCTAAGGTCTAGCCATGGTAAAATCAATATCTAACTATGTTAATCTCAACAAAAATCCACGAAATGAATGTCTAAACCTAATGATTAAAATACTATTCAAAACATGGTTAATCAAACATGAATTAATTCTGGAAAATTAAGAAAACTAAATATAATCTAAATTTTTTTGATTAACCCTAATCACCTTCTAATTACCTAATCAAATCTAATTAGGGATTAAATATAATCACAACAAACATTTATTAATCCTAATTAACAAAAAAATAAGAAAATCCTAATTTTACCCTAGCAAAAAAAATCAGGATGGCAATGTTGATTAACAGTAATTAAATAAAATTAACATGAATTAATCAAGAGATAAGCATGGATTGATGGGGATGATTATCAAGAGAAATATTGGACTCGGGGGTGAAATCCATTAGAAAGGAGGTGTGGTAAACAAAATTTGCTTGGGCCTAAGCCCAAGCTTCAATTATCCTCATCCGAACTCAACGTGAGATGAACAGGTTCTTGGCACAACCATGTTCACACGATGAATCTCCCAGGTCCAAATGTTCAGCACATGAAACTTCATCGGGACCACGTACGAAAGACTCGCACATAGACACCAGAAAAAGGTTCAAGAACTCAATTCCTCATATCCAAAATCCCAAGTCAAACGCGTTGAATCTAGGTCGAAACAAACAGGGCATTCCTTCATGACACAAGAACTCTGCTTCACCAGGATTCGAGCTTCACCCTCAAATGAAGAATCAAGGATAAATCATCGAATTGCAATCAAAACCAAAATCGAAATCGCTTAAAGGCTTATTCTTACGCACAGAATCAGGGACGAAGTTGATGATTGAAAGCAAAGCACTTATGGAGACGAAGTTCTCGACACGATGATTACAGGTTCTGTTCTGATCCTCTTCCCTTTCTTCTCTGATCTGTTTTCTTTTTGTGTCGTTGCCATTTAAAGAGCTTTCCTGCGGGAACCTTGTTGCCGTTTGCAGAGAGTAGTTCTTGAAGTTTCGTTCAATTTGTTGCAGGATAAACCGAAAAATGCAGAGTTGATGTTTTACGGTTAAACCCAAATCAAAGAGTGATTCCCAGGTTCTGTGATGGAAGCAGGTTGTGATGGAAGGTGGTTAGAAGAGGGGTTGTCGTTGTTGAGATGTGCGGGGAAGGTTTTTGGATTATGATGAAGGGTGAGGTTGAATAAGAGGATTGGTTGGTGGTTGTGGAAGTTATGGTTCTGAAGAGAGTTGATGAGGGATTGGAGGATGATGAAGGGTTGTGAATTGAAGATGGAGTGAAGTTAGAAGTGGAGGTTGGAGGAAGTGAATTTGGTTCCCTGTTGTAATTTATTTTTCTGTTTTCTTCTATTCTTCCTTCGTTTTTGTTCTTCTTTTCCCTTCTGTTATGTGGATTTGTGGCGGTGATGGAGTAGTTCAAAGTTTAGGTGATGTTGGTTCTTGAAGGGGGTGATGCAGAGTGAAGAAGATTGTTATTGAAGATGGTTATTGGAGAAAGTTGAAGGTGTTAGCAGGTTGTGAGATGATGGAGGATTGAAGGGTTCGAATGGACGGTTATGGAGGGTGGAAGGTTGAGGTTAAGATGATGCATGGTTGGTTAGTTGTTATGTGTAAAAAGGTGTGAAGGATGAAGAAGATAGAAGAGGGTTCTGAATTGGAATTCGGTTATATGGTTGAGAGTGAGGTCAGGTTCTGATCAATGTTGCAGGTTTTTGTGAAGTTGGAGACTCCCTCATGACAGTTGGTGGAAAATTCAGTTATTATTTTCGGTTATAACAGTTGGGGAAATGAAAGTTAGGAGGTGGTTCGGTTCTATTTTGGAGGAGGGTTCAATTCAGTTATAAGTTTGTTAGTTGGTTAGAGTTGAGATAATTCGGTTAGAGTTTCGGTCGAGCTTGCAGGTTCTGTTATATGTTTCATCCTTTTCCTTTTGTTTTAAGGATTCCAATATAGGTTCTGAAAAAAGCTTAAAGATTGTATGCCGTTTTTGCGGAATTTTGGTTATGAGTTTTTATTCTTATGAACCTGTTAGAGGTTGGTTTCAATCTTATTAAGTTCATTCACTCTCATTTGCAGGTTCTAAAATATTTTCATGAGCCACAAGTGGAGCGCCCCTTCCAGGTTTCCATTATACACCTGCACTCTTATGCCTCTGGTATGCTGAAGCTGAGCATTAAAAGGCTCAGTTGTGAAACCTGACTGTCTGAATAAGCTTGATAAATGTCTTACAACTAAGTTCATATTTTGTTATAGTCTGTGGCAGTCAGCGTGAGATTCTGATGTGGTTTTTGTGGTGAGGTGATTTAGGTGTGACTCTGGTGGTGATGGATGTGTTTGGTGACTGATAATGCGAAAGGAAATGTATTGGATTTATGGTAATTTAGTATGTAATATGAAATTGTAATGGGAATGTTTGAAATTGGACTTGAAATTGTTCAGGTTTTGGATATTGATTGTGTAATAGGATTGTGCATAGATGGAATTGGAAATGAGTGTAATTTTGAATATATTTGTTTATGGAATTAATAGAAAGTTTGAAGGTTATATGTATGACACTTGATTTAAATGGAACATGTATGTATTGGTTTAAAATGGAAACAAATTGAGAATGGAATTGGTCATTTTAAGGAAATGATTTACTTAATTTAGAATTCCAAATGTATGGAATTGATTGTATGAAATGACGAACTTGTAATTGTTTGATTTGGACATGAAATGGAATTGATTTGGTTAAAAAAAATGAAGAAATCAAACTAGAAGCAAGCAAGCATTGACTTTAATAAACAAACTATGGTATTGAAAATGGAATGAATTGTATGGGAAATGAACATGAATGAACCATCCACATACTCATAGCTAAGCCTCTTGAAATCAAACACACTTGAATGGATGATGACTAACATTAACAAGACTTTGATAAATCATCTTAACATGGACCAATGAACCAATGAAATCCATCATGAACAAACTATAAATATGAATAAACCACGAAAAAACCATGGGCTATGAATAAGAAAATGATCAGATGATATCACATTAAACTTAAACCAAAGATACAGAACAAGTAGGTTTCGACTAGATCTTAGCCAAGCAAACATACACTCTATGGAATGATGATGGACTAATGAAGTAGGATTAGGGGTACACACAAGGAGTAGTTTCATGAATTAGGGTTTGGGGACATGATTAGGGTTTATAGAAACCAACAAGAAGTCACGGTTGAATCTCCAATGGTAAGAACACGCATAAACCTCAAGAGCTACCCCAATTAGGGTTTAATCGATTGAGCCGCCTTTATCTATAGAGAAGCCCTAACTTTCAATAGGTGCAAGCATAAGGCTCGGGATCCATGATACATGTCCTCTTGTATATGACCATGATTATGCAAATGAAATGAAATGTCTATAAGGCTATGCATATGATTAAGGTTAATGACCTAGATGAACTTTGTGAAGGGTATGTAAGAACAAAGTTGGTTCTACAATATATCTCTAAGATTTTGATGATAACAAAGGATGAAACAAAAATGGTACTCTAACAAGATTTTTTCTTATGTGCAGGACTATGATCAAACATCAGATAGAAAATTACATCATATACAAAATATTCGATTATCAGATGCTACTCAGAAAAAATGTGTCCAGAAGGCTCTAATTCTGATCAACGCAGATACCAGCGCAACATAAAGAAGTCAGAAACTCTGATAAAAGAATACTGAATCCAGACTCTGAATCTGAAGAAGTCTAGAGCATTGAGAAACTCTGATATGGTCAGACATAATCAACCTCTGAAGACAAACTATGATTTATCAAGACTCTGATGCCGACTCACAAGTTCAGAACGTGTAACCGAAAAGAAATCTTAATTTGGAAAGAAAGTATTTCGAGAAGGAAATAATGAGGCATGCAAAACTGTTTTAGAAAGAAACAAGAAGAGTAATGACATTAAACATTCTTCAATGACCAAGATCATGTCATCACTCCAACGGTCCTTCACAACGACTATATAAAGGATGAAATACTTCACAAGAAAAACACACCTGAGTCACACAAGAATACGAAAACTCTCAAATTTCCTTCTTATCTTTCACGAGCTATTGCTCTTATGTGAAAAGCTATTGTTCTTACAATTTTGTAATTCTTGCTTGTTTGTTAGAAGCACATTAAGTTACAATTTATACTCTTGCTTAAAATACTTCCTCAAGTGACTCTGTGTAGTCTGAATACTTGAGAGGGCTGAGAGATTATTCTCTTAGACAATTGGTTGTGTAATCTTTCAAGATTAGTGGATTAAGTCCTTTTTGAAGGCGAAATCACCTTGGCCGGGTGGACTGGAGTAGCTTTGAATTTCAAGCAAACCAGTATAAAATTCTGTGTCATCTTTTTTTATTCTGTGTGTCTGATTTCTGGAAAAAAAATTATTTCCAAAACAATTCAAACCCCCTTTCTTGTTTTTCTCAACCTTCAATTGGTATCAGAGACACGACTATATTATTGATTCTCTAATCAAACACTTAACAGTGTAGAGAGATCCAGCGTGAGAAAAACTATGGCCAACACCAATGAAAGAGATAGTTACAATGTTAAACCTCTAATCTTTGATGGAGAAAAATTTGATTATTGGAAAGACAGAATTGAAAGTTTCTTTCTGGGCTACGACGTTGATCTATGGGATATTGTCACAATTGGCTACACACCATGTAACACCCCTTTTTCTATCCCAAAATATTTAACATATAATCAGAGTAAATAAGCACGCATATAAACAAAAAGGCGTCACATCGACGTTTTCAAAAACTAAAAGCTTTCAAAAACCAACATCATTCATCATCAATATACAATACACCTGGTCATTTAAAATAACACATTTCACTTATCATGAATATTCAAGCATATGCGTTCGCAGCGGAAAATAATGAATACTCATGTATTTCATAAAATGATCCATGTCCCATACCATGATCATCTCTCAACAATTTCTTCAAGATAACTAAAACCATATCCATAATATTTGGCACTATGGCCTCTCAACAACAATTGCAAATAAGCATGTTCACAAGTAATAACATAATACTTATCCAAATAGGATACGAGTTCAATACTACTAATCTACCCAGTGTTACATGACCAGAGCATTGACTCATTACCTAGTCTTCAAACTAAAATACGGAAACTCTCCGGCTAATCTCGAGTGAGCTACCTTCCACTTACTTCAGCGATACTACTCCTGAGTATCTGCACGATACCCATGTAAAGGTAACATTCAAACAGAAAGGGTGAGAATTCAAATCATTATGAAGAAGTATAATAAGGCACAATGATTAAATCAACAATTAAAGGAATTCATCACACTTCATATAACCATGTAAATAATACTAACCAATATTTTTTTTCACATGTTTCAAACATCCATCAAAACTCAAGAAGTATAATATTCAAATCCAATATTATATTCACAAATATACACACAACTACAACTATCACATAATCACATATTTTGCCAAATTATGTATCCAAACGTCACCAAATTCAATTACCATATCTCATACACACCTCACAATCACATCAATGCACACATTCAATTATCACATAACTCTAATGTGACTCAATGCAAGACATGTGACTGTATGCATGCGGTACCTCAATGTGAATCCAACGTTTCACCGCTTTCCGATTCAATATCTAGAATCCAAGCCACGCTTCCGATCCGGACAAGATCAAAGCCACTACGCATATTTCCAATTAAGGATCAACGTCTATGTGAACTCACAGTTTCACCGCTTTTCGATTCAATATCTAGAATCCAAGCCACTACGTCTATTTCCAATTAAGGATCAACTTCTGCTACGCCTATTTCCAATTAAGGATCAACGTCTATTACCATGTGAACCCACAGTTTCACCGCTTCCACCATGAAGCCGACCATGCCATGAATGAATGTACAAATACCAACACATATGCAATTAAGATCATCTCTACCATCTTAACATTCCACATATCACCATAATTCAACTCTATGAATTATCCATCAATGGTACATATACACATTCATAACAATATATCATTCACAAATATGCAATTAAGATCATCTCTACTATCTTAACATTCCACATATCACCATATATAAACTAATTATCAAGTACGCACAATTAGATTTCATTCCAAAATGATTACAACTTTTAAAATCTCAATTTTTCATTTTTCACAGCAAGTAACCGGTTAACGCTCGGTGGGTAACCGGTTAACATAAAACAGAATGTAATTTCCTGGCAATTTTCAACAGTGTTAACCGGTTAACACTTTTGGTTAACCGGTTAACGCAAAACAGAATGCGTTAACACAAAACAGAATGCAGAATTTTTGGGCAGGTTGTTAGCAAGTAACCGGTTAACGCCCCTAGGGTAACCGGTTAACATAAAACAGAATGCAGAATTTTCTGCGTTTTTCATCGTTGGAGGACTTTCGGACCTCCGATTTCGATTCCGTAAAAAGCCAAACATTCATAAAATTATGACTCATACAATACCCTAAGTATATAACATTAATTTACAGTTTTAACACAATCAAGTCACCACAAATCGAGAATACTTATCAAAATTGTTAGGTTTTAGAGAATTCAATGTAAACATATTTCTACCCATTGCCCCAATCATACTAACCCATAATAATAAGGATTCTCCCCTTACCTCTTCAATTTTCTGGAAACCCTAGCTCCTCTCTTGTTCTTCCCCTCTTCTCCTTACTTTTCCTCTTCTCTTTCTCTATTGCCTTCAAATGATCAAATGAATCCTAATTCTCACTCTCCTCACCTCTTATATACTAGTATTCTATTTGGGCTTAAAGCATGATACCTCTAATTTAATTAATAGGCCCAATAAGATATAATATTTAAATATCTCTAATTAGTTCAATTAAATTAAACTAACACAATGTGCACACCAAGTTAATTAATTCAATTATTCATTATATCTCATATCAACTAAATAATTAATTAACACACCAAATCAATTAATATAATCAATTATTATACTACCTAACAACCAATTAATTACTTAACACTCCAAATAAATAAAATAAATTATATTAATAATAATATAAGAAATAATTACTATAATTGGATTGTTACAACTCTCCCCCACTTAAAAGATTTTCGGCCTCGAAAATACCTCAAACGAACAACTCCGGATACGATTCCTCCATCTTATCCTCGAGTTCCCAAGTAATATTTCCATTGGCGACTCCGCCCCATATCACTTTCACCAAAGCAATCTCCTTATGACGAAGCCTCTTCACTTCTCGATCTTCAATTCGCATAGGTGATGTATTAACCGTCAAATTATCCCTCACTTAAACATCATCTAATGGAACAACATGTGATGGATCCGCAATGTACCTCCTCAATTGAGACACATGGAACACATCATGAAGATTAGAAAGTAACGGTGGTAATGAAATCCGATATGCCACTTCACCTACCCTATCGGAAATCTGATAAGGACCAATGAAACGCGGCGTCAACTTACGCGACTTCAAATCTCTACCAACACCCGTTATTGGCGTAACTCGAAGAAACACATGCTCATTTTTCTCAAACTCAAGAGCTTTCCTCCTCTTATCATGGTAACTCTTTTGACGACTCTAAGAAGCCTTCATCTTCTCTTGAATCATCTTAATCTTATCCGTAGTCTCTTGAATCAACTCGGGTCCAACCACAACACTCTCTCCCGATTCGTACCAACATAAAGGAGTTCTACACCTTCTGCCATAAAGAGCCTCAAAAGGTGTCATTCCAATACTCGAATGGAAACTATTGTTATACGTAAACTCGATCAAAGGCAAGAAACTATCCCAATTTCCTCCTTGTTCCAAAACACAAGACCTCAAAAGATCTTCAAGTGAATGAATAGTCCTCTCCGTTTGACCATCAGTTTGTGGATGATATGCCGAACTCAAACGCAACTTCGTACCCAAAGCACTTTGCAAACCTTCCCAAAATCTCGAAGTGAACCTCGGATCTCTATCCGAAACAATGCTCAACGGAATACCATGCAAACACACAATCCTCTCGATGTACAACTTAACCAGTCTCTCCATCGAATAATCCATCCTTATCGGAATAAAATGAGCATATTTCGTCAACCTGTCCACAACGACCCAAATCGCCTCACAATTACTCAATGTTCTCGGCAAGCCCGAAACAAAATCCATAGAGATACTATCCCACTTCCACTCGGAATAGATAACGGTTGCATCAAACCAAACGGCTTTTGATGTTAAATCTTTGACTTTTGACAAGTCAAACATGAATACACAAATTCCGCTACATTCTTCTTCATACCTTTCCACCAAAACATCTTCCTCAAATCTTATACATTTTAGTAGCACCAGGATGAATACTCAGACCACTTCTATGCCCTTCCTCGAGAATCCTCTTTCTCAAATCCGCAACATCCAGAACACAAACTCGATTACGACACCTCATGATACCATTCTCATCAATCCGAAAGTCACCACCTTTGCCTTGATTAATCAATGTCATAACATCGACTAATTTCAAATCTGACTTCTGACCTTCTCTAATCTCGTCAAGAATGCCACACGTAAGCTTCAACATACCAAGTTTAACACACGAAGACGTCGCTTCACAAACCAAACTCAAATCTCTAAATTGCTCCAACAATTCAAATTCTCGAATCATCAACATAGACATGTGCAATGACTTCCTACTCAATGCATCGACTACAACATTCGCCTTTCCAGGATGATAATTCAAACCAAAATCATAATCTTTCAAGAATTCCAACCATCTTCTTTCCCTCATATTCAATTCTTTCTGATCGAACAAGTACTTCAAACTCTTGTGATCACTAAACACATCAAACCTCGATTCAAACAAATAATGTCTCTAAAGCTTCAACACAAACACAACGGCGGCCAACTCTAAATCATGCGTTGGATAATTCCTCTCATGAACTTTAAGTTGCCTTGAAGCATAAGCTACCACTTGCCCTTTTTGCATCAAAACACCTCCCAAACCCAACAAAGAAGCATCACAATACACAACGAAAGGTTCTAACGGATCTGGTAAAATCAAAATAGGAGCCGTAGTCAATCTTCTCTTAAGCTCTTGAAAATTCGCTTCACACTGCAAAGTCCAAATGAAAGCTTGACCTTTCCTAGTCAACTGCGTCAATGGTAATGACAACTTAGAAAATCCTTCAATGAGCTTCCTATAATAACCAGCCAGACCAAGAAAACTTCTAATCTCAGCAACAGACTTAGGAGCTTCCCACTGAGATACAACTTCAATCTTCGTAGGATCCATAGAAATACCACCACTCGAAATCACATGTCCAAGAAAACTTACTTCACTCAACCAAAACTCACATTTGGAGAGTTTAGCAAACAACTTCCTCTCTTTCAACATCGATAACACAACCTTCAAATGCTCGGCATGATCCTCTTTACTCTTGGAATAAATCAATATATCGTCGATGAACACAACAACAAACTTATCCAGATAATCATGAAAAATTTTATTCATATACTCCATAAATACACCAGGTGCATTAGTCACACCAAAAGGCATCACGGAGTACTCGTAGTGACCATACCTTGTCCGAAAAGCAGTCTTCTGAATATCCTCAGCCTTTACACGAATCTGATGATACCCAAACCTCAAATCAATCTTGCTAAACACACAAGCTCCAACCAGCTGATCCATCAGATCGTCAATCCTCGAAAGTGGATACTTGTTCTTAATCGTCACTTTGTTCAGTTGTCTATAATCAACACATAATCTCATAGAACCTTCTTTCTTCTTGACCAACAGAACAGGTGCACCCCACGGCGACACACTAGGACGAATAAACCTCTTCTCGAGGAAGTGTTCAATTTGACTCTTCAACTCTTTCAACTCAGAAGCAGACATTCGATAGGGAGCCATCGATACAGGACTAGTTCCAGGAACTAAATCAATCATAAACTCAACCTCACGTTCCGGCAGTAAATCACTTATATCTTCCGGAAATACCTCCGCAAACTCACAAACTATTGGCAATTCTTCAATCGTCCTCTTCTCACGGATATCCAAAGTTGCCAACAACATAAACAACTCGGCACCACCTTGTACCGATTCATCCACTTGCTTAGCAGACACAAACCAATCTTCCTTAGCACCAATCTCAGGAAAGATAACCGTCTTCTCGAAATAGTTGATATACACCTGATTAAATTCTAGCCAATTCATACCCAAAATCACATCAAGTTGCTCTAAAGGAAGGCAAACTAAATCAATTCCAAAATCCCTACCAAAGATACTCAACGGACAATTCAGACACACATAAGAAGTAGAAACAGAACCCATAGCAGGTGTATCAATAACCATACTTCTACGCATATCAGATAATATAAGATTCAATCTCTTAGCACAATCCAAAGAAATGAAAGAATGTGTTGCACCAGTATCAATAATGGCAGTCAAAGGTGTACCATTAATAAAGCACGTACCTTGGATTAGCCTATCATCGGTAGTGGCCTCCGCACCAGACAATGCAAACACCTTTCCCTTTGCTCGCTCCCTCTTCGGCTTATCACATTGGGTACTAATGTGACCTTTCTCACCATAATTGTAACAAGTCACACTCGAACCAACTCCACACTGGTTTGCTCTGTGACCACTCTTGCCACACTTGAAACACGTCACAGGATCCTTACTACAATCACCAGCACGATGACCTTCAACGCCACATTTGAAACACTTAAGTGGAGTAGAAGATCCTCCCCCACTTGGCTTCTTGCCAAAACCAGATTGTTTCCTCTTGTCATCATACGGTTTCCCACGATCCTGGTTTTTCCCCTTCAAACTCTTGTAGAAGGAAGCACTCTCCCTACTATCCTCATCATAAATCCGACTCTTGTTAACCAACTCCACAAAACGAATAATCTGTTGGTAACCAATGGCCTTCTTGATGTCATGTCTCAAGCCATTCACAAACTTCAAACATTTTGATCTCTCCGCATTAGCAGTATTGTAATGAGGGCAATACTTGATAAGCTCCTGAAATCTAGCAGCATATTCAGCAACAATACCATTTCCTTGCTTCAATTCAAGGAACTCCACCTCTTTCTTCCCACGACAATCTTCTGGAAAATAGTTCTCCAAGAAGACATCACGGAAAAGAGCCCAAGTAACCTCAATGTTGTCTTCTTCAAACCTCTTAAGAGTGTTATTCCACCAATCTTCAGCTTCCTTCTCAAGCATATGAGTACCAAACTGCACTTTCTGAGCATCAGTACAGTTCATGACTCTGAAGATCTTCTCAATTGCCTTCAGCCAAGCTTGAGCTTTATCAGGTTCATGCTCACCCTCAAAGACAGGAGGATTGTTCCGCTGGAATCTCCCCAAAGCACGAAACTCATCATCATCTCCATTTCAGTTACCAGCATTCGCTTGAGGGATCTGACAAATGGATTCAGCCAACATCCTCAGCGCCTCAGCAATTGCATCATCATTCCTGCCTGCAACCATCGTCCTGAACAGCCCGAACAACCAGACAAACAGTATCAATCATGTCAGATACACAAATCAAATACCACGGAATGGAAAACCCTAACGACTATTGACCAACTGGTCGACCATGCTCTGATACCACTAATGTAACACCCATTTTCTACCCCAAAATATTTAACATATAATCAGAGTAAATAAGCACGCATATAAACAAAAGGGCGTCACATCGACGTTTTCAAAAACTAAAAGCTTTCAAAAACCAACATCATTCATCATCAATATACAATACACCTGGTCATTTAAAATACACATTTCACTTATCATGAATATTCAAGCATATGCGTTCGCAGCGGAAAATAATGAATACTCATGTATTTCATAAAATGATCCATGTCCCATACCATGATCATCTCTCAACAATCTCTTCAAGATAACTAAAACCATATCCATAATATTTGGCACTATGGCCTCTCAACAGCAATTGCAAATAAGCATGTTCACAAGTAATAACATAATACTTATCCAAATAGGATACGAGTTCAATACTACTAATCTACCCAGTGTTACATGACCAGAGCATTGACTCATTACCTAGTCTTCAAACTAAAATACGGAAACTCTCCGGCTAATCTCGAGTGAGTTACCTTCCACTTACTTCAGCGATACTACTCCTGAGTATCTGCACGATACCCATGTAAAGGTAACATTCAAACAGAAAGGGTGAGAATTCAAATCATTATGAAGAAGTATAATAAGGCACAATGATTAAATCAACAATTAAAGGAATTCATCACACTTCATATAACCATGTAAATAATACTAACCAATATTTTTTTTCACATGTTTCAAACATCCATCAAAACTCAAGAAGTATAATATTCAAATCCAATATTATATTCACAAATATACACGCAACTACAACTATCACATAATCACATATTTTGCCAAATTATGTATCCAAACGTCACCAAATTCAATTACCATATCTCATACACACCTCACAATCACATCAATGCACACATTCAATTATCACATAACTCTAATGTGACTCAATGCAAGACATGTGACTCTATGCATGCGGTACCTCAATGTGAACCTAACGTTTCACCGTTTTCCGATTCAATATCTAGAATCCAAGCCACGCTTCCGATCCGGACAAGATCAAACCCACTACGCCTATTTCCAATTAAGGATAAACGTCTATGTGAACCCACAGTTTCACCGCTTTCCGATTCAATATCTAGAATCCAAGCCACTATGTCTATTTCCAATTAAGGATCAACGTCTGCTACGCCTATTTCCAATTAAGGATCAACGTCTATTACCATGTGAACCCACAGTTTCACCGCTTCCACCATGAAGCCGACCATGCCATGAATGAATGTACAAATACCAACACATATGCAATTAAGATCATCTCTACCATCTTAACGTTCCACATATCACCATAATTCAACTCTATGAATTGTCCACCAATGGTACATATACACATTCATAACAATATATCATTCACAAATATGCAATTAAGATCATCTCTATTATCTTAACATTCCACATATCACCATATATAAACTAATTATCAAGTACGCACAATTAGATTTCATTCCAAAATGATTACAACTTTTAAAATCTCAATTTTTCATTTTTCACAGCAAGTAACCGGTTAACGCTCGGTGAGTAACCGGTTAACATAAAACAGAATGTAATTTCCTGGCAATTTTCAACAGTGTTAACCGGTTAACACTTTTGGTTAACCGGTTAACGCAAAACAGAATGCGTTAACATAAAACAGAATGCAGAATTTTTGGGCAGGTTGTTAGCAAGTAACCGGTTAACGCCCCTAGGGTAACCGGTTAACACAAAACAGAATGCAGAATTTTTTGCGTTTTTCATCGTTGGAGGACTTTCGGACCTCCGATTTCGATTCCGTAAAAAGCCAAACATTCATAAAATTATGACTCATACAATACCCTAAGTATATAATATTAATTTACAGTTTTAACACAATCAAATCACCACAAATCGAGAATACTTATCAAAATTGTTAGGTTTTAGAGAATTCAATGTAAACATATTTCTACCCATTGCCCCAATCATACTAATCCATAATAATAAGGATTCTCCCCTTACCTCTAAAATTTTCTGGAAACCCTAGCTCCTCTCTTGTTCTTCCCCTCTACTCCTTACTTTTCCTCTTCTCTTTCTCTGTTGCCTTCAAATGATCAAATGAATCCTAATTCTCACTCTCCTCACCTCTTATATACTAGTATTCTATTTGGGCTTAAAGCATGATACCTCTAATTTAATTAATAGGCCCAATAAGACCTAATATTTAAATATCTCTAATTAGTTCAATTAAATTAAACTAACACAATGTGCACACCAAGTTAATTAATTCAATTATTCATTATATCTCATATCAACCAAATAATTAATTAACACACCAAATCAATTAATATAATCAATTATTATACTACCTAACAACCAATTAATTACTTAACACTCCAAATAAATAAAATAAATTATATTAATAATAATATAAGAAATAATTACTATAATTGGGTTGTTACACACCACCTGTGACAGACGTTGGCGTTGCTATTCCCAGAAGCAGAATGTTAGATGATCAGAAGCGTGAATTCAAAAACCATCACAAAGCCAGAACGATACTACTCAATGTCATTTCCTACAATGAATATGAAAATTCCACCAACAGGGAAATAGCTAAAGAAATACTTGACTCCCCGAGGATGACTCACGAAGGAAATTCTCAAGTCAAAGAAACAAAGGCTCTGACTCTAATTCAGAAATATGAAGCCTTTAAAATGGAGGACGATGAAGCTGCAGAGGTAATGTTTTCTAGATTTAAAACTTTAATTGCAAGACTCAAAGTGCTGGATAAAGGCTACACAATTGCGGATCATGTCAAAAGGATTGTTAGAAGCTTGCCAAAGAAATGGAAACCCATGGTCACAGCTTTAAAGTTGTCAAAATATCTGAACAATATCAGCCTTGAGGAACTCATCAGTTCACTCAGAAGCCACGAGATAGAATTGGAGGAAGATGAACCTCAAAAGAAGATCAAGTCTGTAGCACTAAAGTCCATATCCGAAAGATGCAAACCAGATAGAAACAAAGCCTTCCAGGCTGAAGAGGAAGACAATGAGGACTCTGAGAAGGAAGAATTTGATGACGAAGAAGAATTATCCCTTTTAACCAGAAGAGTAAAACAACTCTGGATAAAAAGGAATAATAACTTTAAAAGACCAAGACCCAAGGGGGATCGCTCAGAATCAACTTTCGGTGGTAAGTCAAACAAAGATATAACATGCTATGAATGTAAGGAAACAGGTCATTACATAAATGAATGTCCCAAGTTGAAGAAAGAAAGCTCTAGAAGAGAGAATTTCAAGAAAAGTTCATTCAGAACTAAAAAGGGACTGATGGCCACCTGGGACGACAGTGGATCTGATTCATCCGAATCAGACTCTAAAGCACAGACAAATGTCGCACTCATGGCTATGACTTCCAGAAATACATCAGATGGGGAATCTGACTCTGAAGAGGTATTTTCTGAACTTTCTCGCTCTGACCTTGAATCATGCCTTTCTGAAACTCTAACCTCATATCAGAAACTTAAACAAAAATTTAAGGCTTTAAAAGGAGTTCTTGAAAGAACAATCAAAGAATGTGACAAGCTTGAGATGACTGCTTCAGAACTAAAAGATGAAAATTAAACTTTGATAGAAGAAAGAGACTCCACAAATAAATAATGTTTAAAACTTGAAGAAGAATTATCTCAAGCCCCACAAACCTCTAACACAATGATATATGAATATGAAAAATCTTTTCAAAAGTTTCTGAAAAATGGGATAGAAATGAGCAGAATGGCATCCATGATTTATGGAGTAAGTCAGAATAATAAAAGAGGAATAGGGTATGTCCCCAGTGAAGATGAATCTTCCATAGATGACAAACCTAAATCTCTTTTTTCTTATCACTACACACATACACAAGCACAACGTTTTGATAATGCTAGAAAACCCAAAGTTCTATGAAACTCTGGGAAAACTAATCATAAAGGACCCAAAAGATTCTGGGTACCAAAGGATAAGATTGTTTATGTTGCAGATATCTGCAGCAGAGTTAAGACACCAATCATGGTACCCGGACTCTGGATGCTCGCGACACATGACTGGAAGAAAGCATATGTTCCAAAGCCTGAAACTTAAAGATGTTGGCTTCGTAGGTTTCGGAGGAAATCAGAAAGGAAGGATCAGAGGCTCCGGAACTATTGGTAATGGAACTCTTCCCTCTATATATGATGCTCTCTATGTAGAAGGATTAATGCATAACCTGTTATCAATAAGTCAATTAAGTGATAACGGCTATGATGTAATCTTTAATCAAAAAACATGTAAAGCAATTAATCAGAACAATGGAACAGTCTTATTCACTGGCAGGAGGAAAAACAATATTTACAAGATAAATCTTTCGGACCTAAAAGAACAAAATGTAAAATGCCTTCTGTCTGTTCACGAAGAGCAATGGGTATGGCATAGACGCTTGGGCCACATTAGCATGAGAAAAATTTCTCATCTAAACAAACTCGAGTTAGTCAGAGGTCTACCCAAGCTGAAGTATTCTTCAGATGCTTTGTGTGAGGCTTGTCAGAAAGGGAAATTTTCCAAAACATCTTTTAAAAAGAAAAGTATTGTTTCCACCTCTAAGCCTCTGGAACTTCTTCACATTGACCTGTTTGGGCCTGTTAAAATAGCATCAGTCAATAGAAAGAATATGGATTAGTTATTGTTGATGATTTTAGTCGCTGGACATGGGTAAAATTCCTAAAGCACAAGAGTGAGTCTCACTCTGTATTCACTAGCTTCTGTTCCAAAGTGCAAAACGAATTTGACTCTAAAATCATCAGAGTCAGAAGTGATCATGGTGGAGAATTTGAAAATAAATTTTTTGAAGAACCATTTGATTCTAATGGAATATTCCATGATTTCTCCTGTCCTAGAACTCCACAACAAAATCGAGTTGTAAAAAGGAAGAATATGACACTCCAAGAGATGGCCAGAACCATGATCAATGAAACAAATGTGGCTAAGCACTTTTGGGCTGAAGCAATAAATACAGCATGTTATATTCAAAATAGAATCTCTATAAGACCCATTCTGGAAAAGACTCCTTATGAACTATGCAAGGGAAAAAACCCAACATTTCTTATTTCCATCCTTTTGGATGCTCTTGCTTTATTCTGAATACTAAAGAACATCTGAACAAGTTTGATTCAAAAGCACAAAGAGGTATTATGTTAAGATACTCAGAACGCTCTAAAGGCTACAGAGTATACAACACAGAAACCAAAATTATGGAAGAATCAATCCATGTTAGATTTGATGATAAGATTGACCCTGAAAAGTCAAAGCTAGTTGAGAAACTTGCAGATCTGGAGATTACTCTTGCAGGTTCTGACGAAAAGACTAAAGCACCAGAAGTATCTGATAAACAAAGTCCAGATGCAACTGAAGCCTTAACTATCTAAAAGAAATCAAGAAGCCGCCCCAACATCTCTGAAGATTTGATTATGGGAAACAAGGATGAACCTGTCAGAACTAGGTCAACATTCAAAGTATCTGAAGAAATCCCTCTAGGACTAGTATCTCTGATTGAGCCTACTTCCTGTGATGAGGAACTTCAAGACAACGATTGGGTTCTAGCTATGAAAGAAGAGCTAGATCAATTCTCAAAGAATGACGTCTAAGATCTTGTTCTAAAGCCTAAAGGAACTCACATTATTGGAACCAGATGGGTGTTCAGAAACAAACTGAACGAAAAAGGAGAAGTTGTCAGAAATAAAGCTCGAATGGTGGCACAAGGGTACAGTCAACAAGAAGGCATTGACTACAACGAAACCTTTGCCCCAGTCGCCAGGTTAGAATCGATTTGTTTACTTGTTTCATTTGCTGTAAATCATTCTATCGAACTATATCAAATGGATGTCAAGAGTGCATTTCTTAATGGTTATATATCAGAAGAAGTTTATGTCAATCAACCTCCAGGTTTTGAAAACTCTAAATATCTAGAACACATTTTTAAACTCAAGAAACCACTGTACGGTTTAAAATAAGCTCCTAGAGCTTGGTATGATAGATTAAGTAACTTCCTTCTGGAACATGACTTTATTAGAGGAAAGGTTGACTCTACACTCTTCTGTAAAAACATTAGAAATGATCTCATGATATGCCAGATATATGTTGATAACATTTTTTTTGGTTGAGTTAACCCTTTTGTATGTCAAGAATTCTCTGAGCTAATGCAGGCAAAATTAAAATGAGCTTAATGCAAGAACTAAAGTTCTTTCTAAGGATTCAAATCAATCAAGCTTCAGAAGCTACCTACGTTTATCAAAGTAAATACATAAAAGACATTTTGAAGAAATTCGAAATGGCTGAATGTAAACCTGCTAAGACACCTATGCATCCAACCTGCATTCTGGAAAAAGAAGAAATTAGCCAGAAGTTTTGTCAGAAGCTCTATCGTGGTATGATAGGATCTCTTCTCTATTTGACTACTACACGTCCTGATATTTTGTTTAGTGTATGTCTCTGTGCCAGATTCCAATCAGATCCTAGAGAATCTCATTTAACAGTTGTTAAAAGAATACTCAGGTATCTGAAAGGAACCCCTAACTTGGGTCTGATGTATGAGAAAACATCAGAGTATAGACTTTCTGGTTATTGTGATGCATATTACGCAGGGGACAGAATGGAACGTAAAAGTACATCTGGGAACTGTCAATTCTTGGGAAAGAATCTTATATCCTGGGCCAGCAAAAGACAATCAACCATAGCTATGTCCACTACAGAAGCAAAATATATATCAGCATCACTATGCACTACTCAGATGATCTGGATGAAGGATCAACTTGAAGACCTTCTAATTTTTTAGAGTAACGTTCCTATTTTCTGTGACAATACTGCTGCCATCTGTTTAAGTAAGAGTCCTATTTTGCGTTCCAAAGCTAAGCACATAGAAATAAAACATCATTTCATTAGAGACTATGTTCAAAAAGGGGTAATCATTTTAAAATTTATTGATACAGACCATCAATGGGATGACAATTTTACCAAACCCCTGACTGAAGATAGATTCTTTTTCATCTTGAAAAATCTAAACATTCAAAATTGTCTAGAATAAAATGTGCCTTTGAAATAGCAAAATAAGACTCTAAAGTAAACACCCGGAATCTGTATCTGACTCTGATGCTACTACTAGTTAGAAGTCATCTGAGTCAGAAATCCTAGGATCCAACCCTTTGGTATTCCTGAAGATCAGATAAAGTAATGCGTGGTACGTCTTGCGTCTGACCTTGGAACTCCTAGACAGCTGTCTAGCAGAAATCAAGAGATAGACTCTTGATATCTCCTCAAGCAATGTGCTGATTTGGGGATTAGACCTCCATCATGGGCTGTAATCATTCTCCTCTAAGCGTGCTTACTTGGTTAACGTGCTGCATTCATTTCTTAACTGTTAAACTCACTTTCTATTGTCGCTTTGCATGCACCCTAATTGTGTATATATTCATTTCACAAACTACATTTGCACACTTTACATCCACGACCTCACAAAACCCTCTCTCTCTGTTCTTCATCTCCTTCAAAGAATTTTTGCAGTCTTCATCAAGCTCTTCAAACATTCATCATCATCTTCAACTGTTCTACATGGATTCTCAGCAACAATCCGTTTACAACTTCTCCCAACAAATGAACTCAATGGAGAAAGCACCCAGCTCAAGCCAACAAACTACTACAACCACCGATGTCGTCTCAACCCCAGTCTACAGGGAACCCCACAATCCTCGATCGTGAGCCCCATATTCATCTAGCAACTCCCTTTGAGAAGCTTGAAGTTCTATGTGAATCTTTGGTTGATTTCGAAAACATGAAGAGAAATGGTGTAGACCTTACTGAAGAATTGAAAATGAAAGGATGGGAAACCTACTTTCAATGCCTCTATGGCCCTGTGTACATGAATCTGGTGAAGGAGTTCTGGCGTTTCGCAGACTCAGATGATCACTACATTGTCTCCTACATTCTGGGAGTCAAGATAGTCATCACTGAGAAATCAATTGCCTCCCTTCTGAACATGGAGAAGACTGGAGGAAGACGCATCTACAACATAAACCCTAGGGCAAAATACTTGTCCCAGGAAATCAACCCTACCATCTTCCAATAGAGTGTTGAAGGCAAGCATTCCAAGAACAAGGAGCTACATCAGAACCTTCGGGTCTGGCTGAAGATCATCTTAGGCACCATTTATCATCGTCGTGCTTCAAACTCTTCTGACTACATCAACACAGATCAGAAGTGTATCTTGTACTGCATTCACAAGGGTCTGAAACTGTGTTTACCTGCACTTCTCTCCAAGTACCTCAGAGATTCAGTCAAAGACACCATAAACAACATGAAGACAAGGAACTACATCCCTTTGGGGAGACTCATATCAGATGTATTAATTAAGAGCGGCCTAGTGGATCACCTGATTCAGCTCAGACTCATGGAAGATGTCACCATTGACCCTGGAAGACCGCTGAATGCTCAGAATCTGAAGAGCATGGGAATCATTGATCAAGTCAGAGCCAAACCAACACTTGATACCTCTTGGGAAGTACTCAGAGATTAGAGGGAGATTCCCAACGGACTCTACCTGTTCTCCAAGATTGACCCTCTAGAGGTAGTAGCCTACTATCTACAAGACCTTGCCAATCAAAGGGTGGATATCTCTGACTTCATGGTGGACTGGCTTCCTGAGCATCCACCTAACTTCATGAAGAGGATGCGAGAGCCCTCTGAGAAGTCCAAGAAGGCGAAGCAAGCTAAGCTGGGAGAATCCTCTGGATCAAGACCCACAGTTCCTCTAGTTGGCTCTCCAAGTAAGTTTGTACCTCTCCCTCGATCTGTTAAAATTAAACCAATTGCTTCTTCTCTTCCCCCAAACAACTCCTATATACACCTCTTCTGAAACTCCTCCCTCAACCACCAGATCCTCTAACCCACCCTCTCTCAAATTCAACCTCGTTACCACCACATTACCCGTTTCGGAAGCAGAAATGCTAAATGAAACCACTTCACCATCATCATCACCATCTCCTCAATCCCCACCTTACTACGAACTCTTCTTTGACGCCGAACCATCTGACCCCTAATCCCCCACTCTGGCTCAGTTGCAAGCCCGTGCTCTGGCCTCTCAACAACCATCACACTCTAAACCTGCACCAGACTCTCCTTCCCCACCTCATGTACATCCGAATCGCACCACATCTGAACAAACACCACCACCTACACAACAACCAATTCACTCTGAACCACAACCAACCCAACCACCATCTGAACAAACCCCACAACCTGAACTATCCTCACAGTCACGCTCTGACATTCCACCACTCATCATTTCCGCTGACCCCACAACTCCCACACTTAATCTAAGTGCCCCAAACTCACCCTCCCTAGCCTCTGCCACTGAACCAGAAACTACCCTTCCTAACCTTGAAGAAGTAATCCAGGTTTTTGCAGAGTCTTTAGTTGAGAAGGTCAAGTCTCTGACCATCAATTCTGGTATCAGTGATGATCCCTCTGCTGTAAGGATCCATTGGAATAAAGTGATAAGTTGGGTGATCTCTGAAGCCTTTAAGCTAAAAGGCCTCTCTGAACAAGTCCGCAACGACTTCATCAGACGCTGGTATTAGACTTCAAGAGCGCTTAGCCAGAGAAGCTGAGGAACGGGCAAGGAAGGAAGCAGAAGAGAAAGCGCGCCAGGAAGAACTTCAAATAATCAGAGAAGCAGAAGCAAAGGTTATTGCTGATGCTGCTGCTGCTGTTGCGGTTGCTGTTGAGGCTGAGGCAAAAGCTAAAGCCGACACTGAAGAAGCAGCTCACATTGCTGAAGAAGCTGCTGCCAAAGCCAACGCTGATGAACTGACTCAGCGGGAGCACTCCAACTCTGGGTTCATCCCTCTGGTCTTAAAGACTCTAGAGGAACTACATAAAGAACAACATGTAGTTCAGGTCAGGATGGATCAATAGGACTCAGTCAACGTCAACATTCAGAACATGTTGTCCCAGCTGCTCCAAAGGATGCCTCTGCCTCCAAACCCTTAGACACCTAGGCTATTTGTATGTTGCTTTCTCTCTTTGCTTATCTGTAAATAGGGGGAGAACAAAAACAACTCTGATGGAAACATAACTAAATCCTCTCAAGCATTGCAAACATCATTAATAAATTATTACTAAATCAATGACTAAAGATATGCAGGAAAGTAGCTAAAGCACTAAACCAAGGAAGGTCCAGTAAGAACTTCTGAGTTATCCAAGGATCTAACTCAGGGGGAGCCCACTTTCCTATCTGATCTAACATTTTCTTTAATGTTTCACCTTTACTCTGTATTGTTTTGTCATCATCAAAAAGGGGGAGATTGTAAGAACAAAGTTGGTTCTACAATATATCTCTAAGATTTTGATGATAACAAAGGATGAAACAAAAATGGTACTCTAACAAGATTTTTTCTTAGTGTGCAGGACTCTAATTAAACATCAGATAGAAAATTACATCAGATACAAAATATTCGATTATCATATGCTACTCAGAAAGAATGTGTCCAGAAGGCTCTGATTCTGATCAACACAGATACCAATGCAACATAAAGAAGTCAGAAACTCTGATAAAAGAATACTGAATCCAGACTCTGAATCTGAATAAGTCTAGAGCATTGAGAAACTCTGATATGGTCAGACATAATCAAGTTGTAAAGACAAACTCTTATTTATCAAGACTCTGATGCAGACTCACAAGTTCAGAACGTGTAACCGAAAAGAAATCTTAATTTGGAAAGAAAGTATTTCGAGAAGGAAATAATGAGGCGTGCTAAACTGTTTTAGAAAGAAACAAGGAGAGTAATGACATTAAACATTCTTTAATGACCAAGATCTTGTCATCACTCCAATGGTCCTTCACAACGGCTATATAAAGGACGAAATACTTCACAAGAAAAACACACATGAGACACACAAGAATACGAAAACTCTCAAATTTCCTTGTTATCTTTTACGAGTTATTGCTCTTACATGAAAAGCTATTGTTCTTACAATTCTGTAATTCTTGCTTGTTTGTTAGAAGCACATTACATTACAATTTATACTCTTGCTTAAAATACTTCCTCAAGTGACTCTGTGTAGTCTGAATACTTGAGAGGGCTGAGAGATTATTCTCTTAGACAATTGGTTGTGTAATCTTTCAAGATTAGTGGATTAAGTCCTTTTTGAAGGCGAAATCACCTTGGCCGGGTGGACTGGAGTAGCTTTGAATTTCAAGCGAACCAGTATAAAATTCGGTGTCATCTCTTTTTATTTTGTGTGTCTGATTTCTGAAAAAGTTTTTATTTCCAAAACAATTCAAACCCCCTTTCTTATTTTTCTCAACCTTCAGGGTAGGGTGAATTTTGGGGGTATCACAATGAGCAAAGTGAGCATAGATTCAAAGTAATCCATGTTACCTTCTTTAGCGAAGAGGGAAGCCTTCCCCATTAGGAACTCAGATGTCAATCCTAGGATACCTCCTTTTGTTACCAACTTTACCTCAACATCATATTGCCTAAGATGAAGAGCATTCGTAATGGCTTGGGGTTTAGAAATCTCCTCTAAACCACTAAAAAGGATTTTGTTTGAGATAGGCACCCCCATCCAAAAAGAATACTCTTCTAAAGTTGGCATTATCTGATAATCAGGAAAAGTGAAACAATGATAAAAAGGATCGCAGAATTAGACCAATGTGTTAATAATCCCTTTTGGAACAGTGATAGATAAGATAAACAAAAGCCTTCCATGACGACCTCTGAAATCCTCAGGATTAGTAACCAACGATGCCAGCTTTCTTAACTCTAACAAATCATGACTTTTGAAACTATATTTCTGAGTGCTTCTAAGATCCATAACGATAGTACCTATGATGTTTACAAAGAAAAACCTCTAAGTTCTTTGAGAATTTTTTGTGAAAATAAAGTTTCGTAAACGCATGGATGCATGGTTATGCAACAAAATCACAAACATGGTAGGTTCAAAGGTTTGACGTCACGAGCATGGAGCCATGAGTTTAACCATCCCAAAAGGTATGTATTATGGGTAATTACATGTAGAACAAGGTTCTAAAAAGTTCCTAGAGTTATAGATCCATCTTTCGAATATTATCGACTTTACAATTACTCGTAGGACAGTAACATTCTTAAGAGAACCTCGTCCGAGTGTAGTATCACGTATCAACTATGTCAAGATTACTCCTGGATAGTCACCACATTACATCCTAAAAAGACAAGATGGGTTAAGGGTGAAGGAGAATTGCCATCCAAGGCGCAACGGAATTTAAAAATTTCTCCATTTAGTGATCCTTATGAATGGGCATGATCAGTGATAGAATCGTTACCTCTTGTGGCGATTCAAACCTTTGGTGCAGATCTCTTGTAACGATCAAAACCTTGGATACAAATCCACAGAACGATCACAAATGTTGAACGATGACAACGTCTCTACTCAGTCCACACGAACGGATTCCTTCAATCACAGTGCTAGCTGTTATGAATGAAGGCTTTGAGTGAGAGAAAGAGAGATACGAAATTCCAACTCTTCAGTTGTGTTGTATTCCCATACATTGCTTCTGCACAAGAGTTCTATTTATAGAACCACTTGTGTGGGCTTCAAGCCAAAAAGCCCACTTAAGTGCATTTTGCCCATATCTCATAATATGCCAAAATCACTTAAGTATTTGGTACCTTACCATATTCCGTATTCTACTTAAGGGCACCATACATTACGGTATTCCTTAATTACTCTATCTCTCATCAATCCGTCCTTTGTGTGTGACCCTATAGGTTTTTGCGACGTTGGCAATTACATTAAATCACACATTTAACATAATAAACAATAAGCGGTATCTAGCAACACATCACTGCTACCCAAGACACGAAAATGTCATGTGATCTGACAAAACCTCCTGTGATAATAATTATGTTAGACTATGGCACGGATCTAGAAGGGGGGGTTGAATAGATCCCAATTAAAAACTTGAGTCGGCGCTACCAATTTAAAATTGGTTTTGAAAAATTGTTTTAAGTGCGGAAGCGGCCGAGGAAAATTTTAGTCTAAAACGAACCGTTATTGGAAAACCGGATATGCGTTAAGCTAATGGATTAGAGATAAAGTGAAATACAAATCACTACACTAATTGCACAATCAATGATATGTTTCACTTACTAGGATTCCTAGTTCCAATGATCCAAATACCAAATTAAACAAGATACAAACTTAAGACAACTTTGGTTTAGGCAAATTTTCAAACACTTGGCGTGCATAAACACTCCAAGTGATATTTGTGTTGAGTAAGTAATTCAAATTAGTCTAGTACAATATACTATTGTACTTTGGATTCAAAAAATAGAGTATTAATCTCTTACTCAACTTATATCAATGTTTGGTAAAGTTGCTTAAACTAAAATCACTTAATTTTTAAGCTGAAAAACAATTGTGCAGAAAATTAAAAAAGACAAAGATTTGATGAGGCAGTTCCCCCGCCGTCCTCGCTTCGGGGTACGTCTGCCCTCAATTCTAAACTTATAATTGAGATGATTTAATTAGATATCACCTGTGAAATTTAACCGTTTATACAAGGATTGCAAAGCAAGTAAACAACAGAACTCCCAATGTGTTGAATGATGCTTCCTATCCTTGCTCCTTGATTCAAGATGAATCAAGACCTTCGATCGTTGTTGCTAGACCTCCGATTCCAGCCCCTTTGTTGAAGAATCTTCCGTTCTTCAAACCCTCGGCCTGGCTGATCTCAAACACAACGAATCGAACCCGAATCCTTCCCTTCAATATCACCGAATCCGCTACTAGACTGATGAAGACTTCCTCTTCTCAATCAACTTCGCTCAGCTGAATATTGATGAAGCAATTCGTCCAAAAACCCCCAAACACAAACCGGTATTGAAGGACAAAACCCTAACGGTTTTATTCAAGAAAGAACCTGCCACAAGCTTCAACCCGAACCGGATTCTCCAATCTCAGCTTCGAACCTTATCACCTTTAACCGATCACGAAGCACATCAAAAATGGTTGTGTGTAGTTGATGTGTTGTGAAATGTTGAAGATGAAGATGATGAATCTTGGACACCTTTTTCACTCTTTCTTGTTTCCTTGAACACTTGAATTCAAATTGACAAATGTTGGTTGATAAAAGTGATTTGACTTCTATTTATAGTAACTAGCTTTCCAACCAAAATAACAGCTTTTCAAACAGTAAAAAAAATACTCAGAAAACTGAGTTCACGCACGAGCGGTCGACCATAGGTCGGCGTATGCTGACCCGTGGGAAATGCGCCGACCCCTATGGTTGACTCAAGTGTTCCATGAGCTGACCCGTGGGAAATGCGCCGACCCCTATGGTCGACTCAAGTGTTCCATGAGCTGACCCGTGGCCAACTGAACTATGCCATGCGCCAACCTGTGGTCGACTCAAGCAAGCGTGCGCTGACCAGTAACCAACTGGGCTGAGTTATGCACTGAGCCGTGAGCTATGCGCCGACCCTTATGGTCGACTCAAGGCCTTCAAATCTGCAAAAATTCGTGTATTGTGATTTTCATGCATTTCGTCATGATCACACTTTGTCCACATATGTTTTTAAGAATTATAACAGATTTAGATAAGCATAGGAAAGGATACGATAGGTGATGTGTTGCATTTGTTTGTAGACGTGGAATCGACAACGCCGATTCGTCCATGGTGGTCATTTGTCATCATCGAAACTTGTGATTGTATGTTGTTTGACAATTTGCCTTTACATACTCCCCCTTTTTGATGATGACAACCTGTGCAAAACCAACGAGACAAACAACATGCGGTACACTCCCCCTTTCTTTTGTAACCTAAGGCTATCTGCACAAAACAACTGTTAATTGTGTTGAACATTTTTGGCTGCCTGCTTTTGGACACTTTCTCCCCCTTTGACAACATCAAAAAGAGACACAGAATGATTATTCAACATAACAAAGAAATTTCACAGGAAATAACACACACAGATAATAATATCACACCAATATCATTTTTGAGCAATAGTCATTAATTAAGAACTACACGTGAAAATAAACAAGCAAAACAGAGAACTGAATACATCCAAAATAACAATCAAACTACAAAGTGCATGTGAATGTCTATGTCCTAATGGCAGTTTCCTGGATGGTACCAAATGCCCGGGTTTTTGTAGGGGTCAGCCAGAGATGATAGGTATTCGGTAACACCGTTCAGATGCTTGAGACTCTCGTCGATCGACCGTTCCTGACGGTCAAATGATGCCGAAAAGGCTGCATACCGGTCATTCAAGCTTGTAGAAAAGGTGTCGAGACGCTCATTTTGGGCTTGAAGTTAATCGTTAATATGAGCATAACGCTCATCTTGAGTTTGCATTAAGGACTGTTGAGCGATCTGCATATTGCGCATCATATCCAACAGTTCTGAAGAGTTTGCTTGCTGTGGAGAGGACGGAGGAGATTCTTCATCATCCTGGTGATACGGCCGGTAGAATTGACGTTGAGTTGACCAGCCCGTATGTTGCCAGTCACCCCAGCCACCCCAGCGTGGAACATCTTCTTCAGTTGAATGTGACTGCTGAGCCCAAGCGGAGTCGGAGTAGTCGTGAGTATCAATGGGTGGAGGACTATCATCTCCACCATTGTGATCAAAAGCGTGCCTGGCTTCCTCTTCTTCATTTTCCTCTTCATCTTATACTTCTTCACTTTCATCACTGTCATCATCTGCTGCAACAGGCGCAGGAACATTTCCTCTTCGAACAAACTTATACATTTTCCGCTCATCGCACCAAAAATATCCCATCATAGACAGAGTTTTTGGGTTGAACTCTTTGTCAGATGAGATGGAAGTGTACGGGAAAGACGGATGATTAACGTTGGCTGCAGTAAGGACCTCTTGAATGAAAGATCCGTAAGCAAGAGCCGTTCCTCGTCCGGAATCACGTAGACTGAACATCCTACTGGCAATGTAGTAAGGCCAGTTGATTTTCTGCTTATTCTTCAGAATGTAAATAAGATGAACCTCAGCCTGTTCAACTCTGGAGAGACCACCTTTCTTTGGTTGCAGGATACGAGAGACAATCCACTGAAGAATCCGTTCTCCGGTTTTCAGCTTGCCGGCAGTGACAGTTCGTGGGAACGAGTCACTGTTAACAATATTATCAGGATATGGTCGTTTCAGCATATCATTCAATGCACTCTTAAACTCGTAACCTTCTATTTGATGAGAGTCAGTTACCTCGGCTAGAGGATTTTCAGCATCATCCAATGACATATCAAAATACTGGTTCCAGACATTTGACTTAAGTGATACCTTTGTCGTGCCGATTCTGGAATGAAACTTGTGCCCGCGAAAGTTATCATGAAGGCCGGCGTAGAACACACGAACTAAATCTTCGCTGTATTTAGCGTTGCATTCGAAGAAGTTGACAATGCCTTGATGTTGTAGCAGAGCCATGATTTCTACGAGGTGCATGCGTTCGGCGGTAAGCTTGTAGAACACATGTTGTCGAACAACTCCTCTTTTGCCGATATCTTTGTTGAAGGCTTCGACGCGAGCTGGTGGAACAAGCGATACAGCAGATATGGGTAGAGATGCGGCGGATGATTCTCGGGATCTCTTGCTGGTAGGTCTGCGTGATGTGGAAGCCATTTGGGCAGGTTTGAAACTTAGTGAGTGTGGGTAGAGAGTGAATTTGCTAGACAGAGGTTTTTCCCTATTTGTAGAGGAGAAGTTAGGGTTTTGGGAAGATGAAGGATCAAGGGACAATAGACACTAGGTAGATGCAGGTTACAAGGTAGTGGGTAGTTTGAAAGGTGATGGAATGTAAATGCACACTTAATGATGGTTTTTGAATGTAGATGCATGAAACAGTTCAAATTTTTCTGCAGAAAAACAAAAATTTTAAGCGATGCGTCGACCATACCTCTGCATGCGTCGACGCATACTGTTTGATTTTTGAGAAAATACATAAAATATTAAGCGTGCGTCGACCATAGCCCTGCTGCGGTCGACTCATACAGTCAGAATTTCAGTTTTTCACTGTTTTGCACATGCGTTAACAGGTTTGATGCATAATTAAAATACCATAAAGCAATAAACATCCAAAGAGATACATCATGCATATATATACAATATCAATATGTGGTATAACTATGTTAACCATGAAGCTATGCAGAGAGAGAGAGAGAGAGAAAAGGGAACAGTATCACCTCGATGCCGGAGTGACTTGGTGAACAATAAACTTGTGCTTGCAACAACATCAGTTTGTTAGAAGTACAAGATTATAGTCTTAAATGGAATAAGGTAAAACAGTAGATTATAGTGCCCGTTCCGAAATATCGAGAATACCAAGTTCTCGGCGGATATGAAAGAAAGGTTCAGTGGCTAGCGGCTTTGTGAAGATGTCCGCTAGTTGATTTTCAGTATTAACATGTTCAAATACAATGTCACCTTTCTCTACAAGATCCCAAAGAAAGTGGTGTCGAATTTCGATATGTTTGGTGCGAGAATGCAGCACAGGATTCTTGGTCAGGTTAATGGCACTTGTATTGTCACAAAAAATGGGAATATGTTCAAGTTTGAGGTTAAAATTCAATAGTTGTTGCTTAATCCATAGGATTTGGGCACAACAACTACCGGCGGCAACGTATTCCGCTTCGGCGGTTGACAAAGCAACTGAAACCTGTTTCTTGCTATGCCAACTGACCAAAGAGTTTGAAAATAAGTGGCAAGTGCCACTGGTGCTTTTCCTATCCGATTTGCAACCGGCAAAATCGGAATCGGAGAAACCTACCAATGAACAATCATTACCTTTGGAATACCATAGTCCATACTTCGGAGTACCGGATAGGTATCGAAGTATTCGTTTGACAGCTTTTAGATGGGATTCCTTGGGACATGATTGATATCTTGCACACATGCATACGCTAAGCATAATATCGGGACGAGATGCAGTAAGGTAAAGGAGTGATCCAATCATACATCTATACCGTTTTACATCTACTTCCTTACCGTCTTCATCTTTGTTCAAGTTTGTACAAGTAGGCATGGGAGTGTCTATGGCCTTAGCTTTTGCCATGTCAAATCTCTTGATAAGGTCCAAACAGTACTTTGTTTGGCTTACGAAAGTCCCTTCTTTGAGCTGTTTAATTTGTAAACCGAGAAAGTATGTGAGCTCCCCCATCATACTCATCTCGAATTCGCCCTCCATAAGGTCTGAAAATTCTCTCACAAGATTCATGTTAGTATACCCAAATATAATATCATCTACATAAATTTGCACTAATATCAAATTCTTTCCTTGACGTTTAATGAAGAGGGTTGTGTCAACCTTTCCTCTTGAATAACCTTGATCGAGTAAGAATTTTCTCAGTCTCTCATACCAAGCTCTAGGAGCTTGTTTGAGGCCATACAAAGCCCTTTTTAGTTTATAAACATGATCAGGATACTCATGGGATTCGAAACCCGGAGGTTGTGTGACATAAACCTCTTCATTTATGTGACCGTTAAGGAACGCACTCTTAACATCCATTTGGAATAGCTTAAAGTCTTTTGCACAAGCGAAGGCAAGGAGAAGGCGTATAGCCTCGAGTCGGGCAACTGGCGCATAAGTTTCCTCATAGTCGATGCCTTCCTCTTGGTTATACCCTTGCGCGACTAAACGCGCCTTATTACGGGTTATTACCCCGTTTTTGTCCAGCTTGTTCCTAAACACCCATTGGATGCCGATTACTCGATGATCTCGCGGAGGAGGGACAAGGTCCCAAACCTCATTTCTGGTGAACTGATTAAGTTCCTCCTGCATTGATAAAAACCAGTGTTCATCGAGTAGGGCTTCTTTAGGGTTTTTAGGTTCCATTTGCGAAACGAAAGCGAAGTGATAACAGAAATAACTTAGCTTAGATCGAGTTGTTACACCCTTTGAGATATCTCCGAGAATGTTGTCGATTGGATGGTCTTTGGAAGACTTCCAAGCTTGAGGGAGATCATCGTTTGAAGGTGGATGAACTACCTCGGTTTCCTCATGGTGTACATCTTTGTCCTCCTCAATTTTGACTATGTCGGGTTGATCAATCCCCGGCTCGCCACCTTTGAGTATGTCTTCGATAGATGTACCTGCACCATAAAAAACACTACCCTTTCCGACGTTTCTCGGATTGGATTCATCAAAAGTGACATGTACAGACTCTTCTACAGCAAGTAATCGTTTGTTATATATTCTATATGCTTTGCTAGATTGAGAGTATCCGAGGAAGATACCTTCGCCAGCCTTGGAATCGAATTTTCCCAAGTTTTCCTTTCCATTGTTCAATACAAAGCATTTGCAACCAAAAACATGTAAGTGAGAAACATTTGGCTTTCGCCCTTTTAAAAGCTCATACGGTGTTTTATTTAGAATAGGGCGAATGAGCACCCTATTCAGAACATAACAAGCCGTACTAATGGCGTCGGCCCAAAAATATTTCGGTAAGCCACTTTCGTTGATCATTGTTCTTCCCAATTCTTCCAAAATTCGATTTTTACGCTCCACAACCCCATTTTGTTGAGGAGTACGTGGAGCGGAGAAATTATGATCAATACCATGGTTACCGCAATATTCTTCAAATAAGTGATTTTCGAACTCATCCCCATGATCGCTTCTAATTGCAACAATGTTTGTGTTTAGTTTATTTTGGGAAAGCTTAGCAAATCTTTCAAAGGCGGCGAACGTATCGCTCTTGCTTACTAAAAAAATAGTCCAACAAAATCGAGAAAAGTCGTCCACTATTACGAAACCGTAATAGTTTCCTCCTAGACTTTTAATCCTAGATGGCCCAAATAAATCCATATGAAGAAGCTCGAGAGGTCTCGTTGTTGAAACGATATTTTTGGATTTAAATGAGATCCTCGTTTGCTTCCCCTTTTGACAAGCATCACAAAGGTGATCCTTGGTGAACTTAATTTTGGGGAGACCTAGGACTAGATCTTTTGAGACTACTTTGTTTAGTAAGTCAAAGTTAACATGTGCTAAACGCCTATGCCATAACCATGAATCTTCACTCATTGTTACAAGGCATTTGTCACTTGTTAACGATACTTCATTTAAGTCAAGCATATAGACATTGTTCACACGCAGGCCATTACACATACTCTTCTTATCATCATTATGTACAATTTTGCAACAATCTTTTGAAAACGATACATTGTATCCTTTGTCACATAATTGACTGATGCTAAGTAGATTGTGTTTAAGACCTTCAACAAGCAATACATCAGAAATAGTAGTAGAAGAGGGATTACCTACACTACCTTTACCAAGTATTGCTCCACGGTTGTTGTCACCATAAGTTACATATCCCTTCTTCTTAGCCACTAAGTCAATGAAGAGTGATATGTCTCCTGACATGTGCCTTGAGCATCCACTGTCGAGAACCCATCTTCTCTCGGTAGTCTCCAGGCATTGTACCTATGGCAATATAATTAACAAGAGAAGGTACCCAATGGCTTATTGGGTCCTGAATGGTGAGGAATGAAATGGTTGCATTTGGGCATCCATTGATAAATGCCTTTAGGAACTAAAAATCTCCTAAACCTACATTTAGCAATGGAGTGACCTTTCTTGCAACAATAGAGACAAGAGAAATTTACATTTTGATTGCTTTTGCTATCTTCATCCTTTATAACATATTTATATTTTTGATATGGATTAACCATACTTTTTCGAAAGTTTGATTTGTCGATAGCAAAAGTAATCTTAGGCTCAAGGGCCTTGTCAAGTTTGGCCTTTAGGTTTCTTACTTCACCTTGCCAAATGTAACAGGTATCACACCCAAAGTTCATCATTCTACTTCTAAGGTCCTCATAACTTGTTTTTGTGCTTTCCACTATAGAAGCTTTAAGTGCCTCAAGTTTCCTTTCGGATTGTTGAATTTTATGTTCCAAATGAGAAAAAAAATTCTTATTTGAGGCAAGCCTTTTAAAGGCCTCTTTCGCTTCACAGTGTGAAGTATCAAAAGCAGTTTGCAATTCATGATGAGACATACTAGAGGAATTTTCATATTTAGCATGTCGTACCTGTTTCTTTTTGTTCTTTTGATGAGCAGAGAGACATAGGTTTGCATTTTCATCTTCATCACTAGAACTTTCATCATCGGAGGAGTCGCTATCGCTTTCCCAAGCTATGTATGCTCTCCTTGGCTTTGATGGTTTCTTGTGTGATTTGTATGATTCTTTTTCTTTTGTCTTCTTGTTCATCGGACAGTCCGGTTTGTAATGACCCGGCTTTCCACACGTATAGCACGACCCTCTAGTTATTTTACCTTTTGAGTCATCATTTTTAGAGTACCTAGATTGTTTCCGGAAGTTTACCAAGTTCTTCTCGGAGTGTTGGATACCGTTCTTTCTCACGTAACGATTGTAACGTTTAACGAACAGCCCCATATCTTCACTCTTGTCCTCTTCTTCTTCGTCGCTCGATGAATAATCACTTTGCTCTTTTGCTTGAGACTTCGAGGAGGAAGTCTTTAGAGCTATGGATTTCTTTTCACTCACCTTTGCTTTGTCCTTCTTATCTTTCTTTTCGTGTTGTTCCAGGCTCAAGAGAACTTGTTCGTGCTCTTGTAGTTTACCAAATAATGTTGTCAAGTCCAATGTGGTAAGATCATTTGCCTCTTTGATGACGGTCACTTTTGGCTGCCATTCCCTGTTAAGACATCTCAAGATCTTATTAGTAGCAATATCATTGGAAACAGGCCTACCAAGTGAATGTAATCGATTGATAAGATGAGTAAATCTCTTTTGCATGTCAGCAATGGTTTCCCCTTGCTCCATGAAAAAGAGATCAAACTCTTGTGTTAGTGTGTTGATTATAGCCAACTTAACATCGTTCGTCCCCTCATGGGCAATTTGTAGTGAATCCCACATGGCCTTAGCAGTAGGACAATTGGATACACGATAGTATTCATCTACACCTAATGAGGAGATTAGGATATTTTTGGCTTTCCAATCATAATTCTATTTCTTTTCATCATCATCGGTCCATTGTGCTTCGGGCTTAGGCACCAATTCGTTGTTCTCATTGGTCATGGTTATTTGAATTGGACCATTGAGAATAACGTTCCATATTTTTCTATCTATGGAATTTATGTGCACCCGCATACAGTCTTTCCAATAACTATAATTTTCACCATTGAAAACGGGAGCTCTATTATAAGCCCATTTAGGTTCGTTAGCCATTTTCTATCAAAGTTATATTTTGAAGCACGGAGTGAACCGGAGCTTCTGATACCACTTGTTAGACTATGGCACGGATCTAGAGGGGGGGTTGAATAGATCCCAATTAAAAACTTGAGTCGGCGCTACCAATTTAAAATTGGTTTTGAAAAATTGTTTTAAGTGCGGAAGCGGCCGAGGAAAATTTTAGTCTAAAACGAACCGTTATTGGAAAACCGGATATGCGTTAAGCTAATGGATTAGAGATAAAGTGAAATACAAATCACTACACTAATTGCACAATCAATGATATGTTTCACTTACTAGGATTCCTAGTTCCAATGATCCAAATACCAAATTAAACAAGATACAAACTTAAGACAACTTTGGTTTAGGCAAATTTTCAAACACTTGGCGTGCATAAACACTCCAAGTGATATTTGTGTTAAGTAAGTAATTCAAATTAGTCTAGTACAATATACTATTGTACTTTGGATTCAAAAAATAGAGTTTTAATCTCTTACTCAACTTATATCAATGTTTGGTAAAGTTGCTTAAACTAAAATCACTTAATTTTTAAGCTGAAAAACAATTGTGCAGAAAATTAAAAAAGACAAAGATTTGATGAGGCAGTTCCCCCGCCGTCCTCGCTTCGGGGTACGTCTTCCCTCAATTCTAAACTTAGAATTGAGATGATTTAATTAGATATCACCTATGAAATTTAACCGTTTATATAAGGATTGCAAAGCAAGTAAACAACAGAACTCCCGATGTGTTGAATGATGCTTCCTATCCTTGCTCCTTGATTCAAGATGAATCAAGACCTTCGATCGTTGTTGCTAGTGTAGCACCTCAAATTTGCACCTCCCATTTGTATATACATTTTCATGTTTAGGTCATAAACATTGCATTGTTCATTGCATAGTCCCTCAAGTCATCAGGTAGGACTGGTCAGGAGATTCAACTGTGCAGGCAAGCAAGTGCATTTTCTATGGAATCAAAGCCCTAGGGTTGATACATTGAGTTCATATGATTCAAGGATCATTTTGAAGTGGTTTGACCAAGAATTGAAGGCTCAAAGCTCATCAGTCAATGTGCAAATCATCTGAAACCCTAAAAAGTCAACAGAAGTCAACTGTCAGTTCAACTGTGGATTTGGAGGTGGGAGATGGTTAGAGATGCCTCATTCATGTGGTAACAAGTCTCATTTGACATTTCAAACATCAACAATGAAGAATTTGAAGTCAGATCAAAACTTTCCAAAAATAGCAGGTGACCTGTAATTTGAATTTGCCAAAAATGGAAAGGTTTTCAACTCAAGATTACATCATCAAAAAAGCTTCAAATGAAATTTTGTCCAACATGAAAGTTGAATATCTTTCTCTCCCATTTCCAAAAAGTCCAAGATCATGGATTTCTCATGTGTGATTGAAGGGATATGATCAAAACATGGCAAGGTGTACTTGAAGATTCAAATGGGCATAACTTCTTAACCAAAAGACCAATTTGAGTGGCTCTTTTTGCACATTGATTCTTGTAACATGTATTTTCCAAGCATACAATCATTTGGCATGAAATCTCATTTGCATGGCATTGGTTCAATCATGAAGGTTTTTGTGGAAAATTGCATAAATTCATTTTGGTGTAACATGAGCATACCAAATTATTTCCAAACCTTGCATGGGATATTTTTGAGTCATTTTAAGCCTTGAACATGTACTGTTCACGTGGCTAGCTTGCATGGTGTAATACCTCAAAATTTACCCTTCATTTTTCCTGGAAGCATACGCTTTACACCTCATGCATGCATTCATTTTTAGGTCATTTAACATTAGATACATTGCATTTCATCATGTCAATCAGAATTAGATCCAAGAAGCTTAAAAGAAAAAAAAAAGAGAAAACGAAAAAAAAAAAGAAAAAAAAAAAGAAAAAAAAGAAGTTAAAAATAAATAAATAAATAAAATTAATTAAATAAATAAATAAAATATAACAAATTTTATTTTTTTTTGGACTTGGGTCTCTCTCATTTGAGTCCACAAAGCCATGAAATTCAGTCTATAAATACCAAGGCTTCACTTGAGAAAAAGGGAGAGAAGCAAAATACTCTGGGGTTTCCTTGAAACAAAACCCTGGACAAAACCTGGAGAGAAACCTGACAGAGAACTCAGAGCAGCCTCCAAACCCTGAAGGGAACTCAATTGCACAGAATCACCTCTGCCTCATATAAACCCTAAAGATTGTTTTATAAACCTCACGGGTGCCACTCAATTTCAATCAAGCTCTCCAATCAGGTTTGCCCTTATTCACATTACCTTTATGCTCTTAATTTGGATCATCTGAATGTTTGAGGTATGATGGATGAATTTCATTAGGTTTTTGCCCACGGGTCATAATTATGTATGAATGTATAAATAATGCCTTGAATGCTTAATCGTTTAATTTCTGAAGTGTATGCCACAGGGTTTGAGGTTTCTGAAGCCATATTGTTATCCATGAAAAAAATGCTCATCGTGTTTCACTAACCCTTTTGTTGAGTTTTTGTGAGGGCTCACATGACTTTTGCAGGGATAACTTGCGTGGTTTTCCACTTTATTTGTGGGATACCCCCTGGAGGTTTCATTCCGATTACCTGTACTGACTCACTTTCTTTGATGGTGTTTAGCTTGGAAGGATCCCTGGGTTTCCCATTCCTCTAACTGCTGTTACTTCGGATCTTTATCTGCGTGGTACTTTTACATTTTTCCCGCATTTTACTGCTTTCCTAGCTGGAAGACCTCGATAGGAGGAAATGTTTTTGTGTGTTTTTTTTTTTACAGGTTCCTTCGTCAAGGACTGCCTTTTTGCATGAGTTCACCAAACCCTAACCCTTCATTGATTTTTCTTCTCCTAAACACACGTTTACTCCTTCTACTACAGGTGAGTAAGTCTCCAAAGGTCGAGCATCCGGTAGATTGCGTAGTAACGTCGTTCTTCCAAAACCCAATCCATAACCCCGTAGTTAGCCGAACTACGACTTGCTCTGATTCTCATTCCAGATGAGATACGTAGGCATAAGACGCGATGTCTTAGCGAGCACACATCCCCCAACCCATAGGTCAGCCGAGTTACGAAGACTCTGATTCTCATATTCAGATGAGATACGTATGCAGTGGATGCGACATTCGCGCGAGTCATTTCTCTTAACCTTTTTAGTAAATAAATACATTAGGTAAACCCACACCCTTTAGACAAAAACCACAAAAGTGGATCCCGTAGAGTACTATGGATGCGTAGGGGTGCTAATACCTTCCCTTCGCATAACCGACTCCCGAACCCAAGATTTGGTTGCGAGACCCCGTCTTGTCCTTTCCTTTTTCAGGTTTACTTCGAGCGTTTGTAAGAACAAAAATTGTTCTACAACAGATTCCTTGATTTTGATGATAACAAAGGATGAAACCAAAAATGGCACCCTAACGAAAAGTTTCTAAGTGTGCAGGGTTCTAAAGAAAGAAGGAAGAAATCTGATGACGTCATCAGATACAGAACCAGATCAGATACAAATTATCAAATGATCAGAAGCATCTGAAGTTGAAACACGTTCAAGAAAGTCTAACTCTGAGCAAAACAGCAAAGTATCAGAAGCATCTAAACAAGAAGTACGCTCTAGAAGTTCTGAACAACAGTATGTCAAACTTCAGAAGCTCTTGGCGCTATCTGAAGAAATCATCAGAACTCAAAAGATCAACATCAGAAGCTAGATAGCAGATTCCAAGATCTCCAGAAACATGAAGACTCTGATCATGGAATTGCTAATTATGAAAGAGTAACGTTAAAGTCAAGTAAAGTTTTGCAAATGGATTTCCTAATACAGAAAGAGACGTTAATCTCCAATTTCAATAAAGAAGGTACTATATGTGGTAAGTAGTCATTTCAAGGAGAGAAAGTTATCCTGGCAGAAGCTATTTATGTTATGGCGTAAATTCATTTTATTACTCATCAGTTTCAACTACTACCTCACTGATCTATATAAAGGACTGCAAATCAACATTCAGTACATAACATATACAAGGAAAAATATACTGAAACATCAACACTCAAGAAAACACTCTTGCTCTCTAAATCTTCACGAAGCTGTTGCTTATAACGTGAATCACTTTGTTCTTACTATTGTAATATTTGCTTTCTTAGAAGCACTTTAGATTACATAAATCTTTTATCTATTGTTTGTTTATTTCCTCAAGTGACTCTGTGTAGTCTGTATACTTGAGAGGACTAAGAGATCTTTCTCTTAGACGTTGTTTGTAATCAATCTTTCAAGATTAGTGGATTAAGTCCTTGTTGAAGGCGAAATCACCTTGGCCGGGTGGACTGGAGTAGCTTTGTGTTATAAGCGAACCAGTATAAAATCCTTGTGTGATTTTCATTTTGAAAAAGCGCTTATTTTCCAAACAATTCAAACCCCCCCCCCCCCTTTCTTGTTTTTCTCACCTTCAGCGTTTTCTTTCCCTCCTTTGGGATGAATAACGCATGGTGGTGACTCTTCTGTCTTTTTCTTTCGCCGGTTGTTTTTTTCGCGCACTGTATTTTTCAGGTTGCGACAGCTGGCGACTCTGCTGGGGATTCAAGAAGTTGACCTCTTGCTGGTCTATCTTCCCTAAGCGAGTCCCTCCTAGCTTTTGTGATTTCTTGTTCATTGGGTGTTCATGCTTTTGTACATTTATTTACTTACTTGCTTGCATTCATCTGCTGTATCTGTTGGAGCTGTTGTTTGTTTGTTGGGATGGGATGTTCTACGAGAGATAAGCCCATTACCCAGGCTTGAGTGCACACACAGGTTTTAGAGTGGATAATCATGAGGCTTGCGTGGCATGTTGCTATGTTAAGTCGTTCGTGAAGAACCACACCCAGACGAGGTTTCTTTTGGATATATTATGTCGTACGGATGTTCCGTAACGACACGATGTTCCTTTAGAAATCGTCGACTCTGGTGACCATTTCCCGAGAACTCAGTCGAGGCCTCTCCTCCGAGTCGTGATTATGTTAGCTCTGGTGGGCGCATTCTCGCTGATCAATCCGAGGACCCCGAGACTGGGAACTTGCTTTAGGATGTCCTGTTGAGGGGAGTCAGTGGAGGTCTTTTATCCCGTAATAATGCCAAACCTTCAGTGGTAAACGTATTATTCGCGACTGAAGGGCTGAAGTTGACGAACTTCTGTTCTTAGAACCTACCAGTGAGGGGCGGGCTAAATTCAGGAAACCTTAACCTCCAACCAACCCGGTTTTCTGGAGCAGAGCTTTGATCTTGTATTATATTCCTCAGTGGTTTTTTCTTCAGACAGTGTAACCCGACAGATGTTCAAGCAGATACAGCAATCCTGATTGACATACCACTGCACTGCATTCACATCATCACATCATTTGCATTCATATCATTTAACACATGTTTATCCATTTCAAGGGGGTTTACATCTTCTTCTTGATTCCAGTCGGAGTTTTTCTGGTTCTCTTAAGATGGATATTGGCAGAAAGAAACTTGTCGCCTACAAGTTTCCGGTGGTCTGTCTGGAGCCCATCCAACAGTTGATGCAGTTAATGGATCCTGGTTCTCTAGAAGGATTCCGAGAGGATTACGGTCTGATTCTAAGTTTCGTCACGGTTCTTTCCAAAGATCAACATGACACCCTATTCACACTGCTACAGTTCTATGACCCTCCATTGAGGTGTTTCACATTCCCGGATTATATCTTGGTCCCTACTCTGGAGGAGATTGCCAGTTTTCTCAGAGTTCCTATCAGGTCACAGTTATTGTTCTACAGTTCTGAGTTTCTGCCCGATCTCAGCATGGTTGCTTTAGCCACATATTTGGAGGAATCAGTCTGGAAGGCTAATATGTGTCAAAAGGGAGAAGTTAGTGGTTTTCATCTGAGTTTCTTACTGGGAGAAGCAAAGAAGAAGCTGGAAGACGGTAACCAGAGGGGTTTCAATGCTGTGTTGACTCTTTGCGTGTATGGGATTGTCTTATTCCCTAATGTGAGACTGGAATCAAGGGGGTAGAATACCTTTTGGATTTGATAAACATGGCATTGCATTTACATATTCATTGTCATATCTTGCATAACAGGTACCGCTGCAGTGTTCTCATATTGTTTGGTGTCCCACTAGCAAGATAGCTGACTCAGGCATTCACCGATACGGTACCCGAAGGAATCAACAGAGAGCGATGGAGAGCCTACAAGCAGAGCTCGCCGAGATGAAGATTCGCATGAATCAATTCATGGATTTGGTTCAAGGGGTGGCTCAAGGACAGCAGGAGCTTAGATTGTTGGTACAGAGGGATCCCCCTATTACTCAACCAGAGACGTTGGCTGATCCTCCAGCTTGAGAGGCTAACGGTCCCAATGGACCGGGGCCTATCCCGATCCCGCATGTCAACCTAGATCAACAACCCATTCAGGATGGTCAAGATGATCAGTTCCCCTTGCTTCAGGAAGACTTTGGCATGGACCCCATGTTTAGAAGATTGGAAGAGAGGTTAAAAGCAGTGGAAGGACAGAATCTTCTGGGAGTAGATGTTGCTGACTTGGGGCTGGTCCCAGGTGTGAGAGTGCCACCGAAATTCAAGGTCCCGATATTTGACAAATACCATGGCAGCTTTTGCCCCAAAACTCACGTGCAAGCCTATTTCCGTAAAATGGTTGCATTCTCTGATGACGAGAAGCTACTTATGTACTTCTTCTAGGATAGCCTAGCTGGGGCATCCTTGGAATGGTATATGAGGCTGGACAGAGCCCACATCCGTTGCTGGAGGGATTTGGCAGAGGCTTTCGTGAAGCAGTATCAGTATAATACAGACATGGCTCCGGACAGAACTCAACTTCAGAATCTGTCTCTTAAAAGCAATGAGTGCTTCAGGGAATACGCTCAACGCTGGAGGGATACAGCTTCCCGTGTTCAGCCTCCTATATTGGAAAAGGAAATGGCCAACATGTTCATGAATACGCTGCCTGGACCTTACTTGGAGCGTCTGGTAGGTTGCAATGCTTCAAACTTTGCTGATGTGGTCTCTACTGGAGAAAGGGTGGAGAATTACCTAAAGACCTATAAGAGCCAGAGTGGAGGTGGATCCTCATCAGGGGTGAAGAAGTCGTTCATTCAGGGACAGAAGAGGAGAGAAGGGGATGCAAATGCCATATCTTCTTATCAGAACAGGGATAACCGGAGGAATAACTTTCAGAATTATCATCAGCAACCGTATGTTACGACTGTGACCATTCCAGCTGCAGCGCCACTACAACAACAACAATCACAACGTCAACCAGCTCAGTATCAACAGCAGCAGCAACCGGGTAACAGACCCGCTTATCAACAGAGGCAAAGGATGATGGACCGGCGTTTCGACACCCTTCCAATGTCGTACGCTCAGTTGCTTTCTAGTCTTCAACAACTACAACTTGTGCAGTTGCGCACTTTGGCTCCTCCTGTTGGTAGACTTCCGGTGGGTTATGACGCCAACGCTAGGTGTAGCTTCCACTCTGGGGCACCTGGCCACAATATTGAGAACTACAAAGCTTTTAAGCACGTAGTTCAGGACCTCATAGATTCAAAGGCCATCAACCTTGCACCGGCTTCGAATGTCGTTAACAATCACATGCCCCAGCATGGTGGTGCGAACGTTAACATGATAGAAGGAAAAGCCAAGTCCATTAAGGATGTGTTGAAGTTGAAGACTCCATTGTTGGATATCAAAGGATGCTTGCTGAAGGCCGATGTTTTCCCCAGTTGTGGGAAGGGTTGTTTGGATTGTGCCACTCAGAGTGGAGGTTGTTTGAAGCTACAGCAGGGTATCCAGGCCTTGCTCGACAAAGGTATCCTCCAGGTTGAAGATTTGTCTGTCCAAGAGTTTGTGGAAGGGGTTGAGGAAGAAGGGTTTGAAGATGCTACTGATGAATTCGCAGATGTTGTTCCTACTGATTCTGTAGTCCATGATGATGTATTTATTTTTTTCAATGTGGATGATCCTGATGTAATTGAACTTGATTCCGATGTTTCGGATGTGTGTACGTCAACACTTCAGACTCATCAGGGGCCGATTACTTTCTGCAGCACTGGCATCATCCAATATGGCCAGGTCTCTGCGGTCAACGAAGAAGATGGGGATAGTGATTGTGACATTGACAACTGGGTGCGTCCGAGGATCCCGGGCGAAGTCATCAACAATTGGTCTTCTGAAGAGATTATCCAAGTCACTCTTCTTGAAGAGTAATTTTCTTTGTTTATTCATGCATATCCAAGTCTTACGTTCCGCCCAGGGCGTAATGACTCATTGTAGGGCCCGTCTATGTGACACTTGCATTTTTATCATAAATAAAGGACGTATTTTTGCATTCAAATATTTCGTTCCCTGTCTTTCTATTTTTGCAATTTTTCAAAATAAAAAAAATGGCAATGTTTTGTTTAGTTTTCACTTCTTGTTCACACTCATAAGCACATACCATCACTCATGCAGATGCGCATCACCGGATCCTATTGATAACGGTTCTGCTATGGCTCGCTTCGACTTTGAAAATCCAATCTTTCAAGCTGAAGAAGAGGGTGATGAAGACTGTGAACTCCCTGAAGAGCTTACCAGGTTATCAAAACAAGAGGAAAGGGTTATTCAACCGCATCAAGAGTCTGTTGAAGTGATTAATCTCGGCACCGAGGACGCCAAGAGAGAAATCAAGATAGGGGCTGCTTTAGAAGACAATGTGAAGAAAGGGCTGATTGAATTGCTGCAAGAATACGTTGACATCTTCGCCTGGTCTTATCAGGACATGCCTGGGCTGGACACATACATCGTGGTACACCGCTTGCCTCTCAAAGAAGGTTGTCCTCCGGTCAAGCAGAAGCTCAGAAGAACAAGACCAGAGATGGCTGTCAAGATAAAGGAAGAAGTGCAAAAGCAGTTGGATGCAGGGTTTCTAGCAGTCACCAATTATCCGCCATGGGTTGCAAACATTGTCCCAGTACCTAAGAAGGATGGTAAGGTACGGATGTGTGTCGACTACCGGGATCTGAACAGAGCTAGCCCTAAAGATGATTTCCCATTACCTCACATCGACGTTTTGGTGGATAATACAGCTCAGTTCTCGGTATTCTCTTTCATGGATGGCTTTTCTGGCTATAACCAAATTAAGATGGCACCAGAAGACATGGAAAAGACAACTTTCATAACCCCATGGGGCACCTTCTGCTACAAGGTGATGCCGTTTGGTCTGAAAAATGCCGGAGCAACATATCAACGAGCTATGGTAACTCTGTTCCATGATATGATTCATCATGAAATCGAGGTTTATGTGGATGATATGATTGCCAAATCTCATACAGAAGAAGAACATTTGGTGAATTTGCAGAAACTGTTTGAGCGTTTGAGGAAATTCAAACTGAGACTTAACCCGAACAAGTGCACTTTCGGGGTGAGATCGGGAAAATTGCTGGGTTTTATCGTTAGCGGAAAAGGGATTGAGGTGGATCCCGACAAAGTAAAAGCGATACAGGAAATGCCAGAGCCAAGAACAGAGAAGCAAGTCCGTAGTTTCTTAGGGAGGTTGAACTACATTGCAAGGTTCATGTCTCACCTAACAACCACGTGTGAGCCAATTTTCAAATTGTTGAAGAAAGATCAGGCTATCAGGTGGAATGAAGATTGTCAAAGGGCTTTCGAGAAGATAAAAGAGTATCTACAGAAACCTCTGATCCTTATACCTCCAGTTCCTGGGAGACCTCTGATAATGTACCTATCAGTGACTGAGAACTCGATGGGGTGTGTATTGGGACAGCATGACGAGTCTGGTCGAAAAGAGCATGCCATATACTACCTTAGCAAAAAGTTTACCGATTGTGAAGTCAAATATTCGCAGCTTGAGAAAACTTGTTGTGCTTTGGCCTGGGCTGCTCGCCGACTGAGGCAGTATATGCTGAACTATACTACCTTGTTGATTTCTAAGATGGATCCAGTGAAATACATATTCGAGAAGCCAGCTCTCACCGGAAGGGTCGCTCGTTGGCAAATGATTTTAACAGAGTATGATATTCAGTACACGTCACAGAAGGCCATCAAAGGTAGTATTCTGTCAGACTACCTTGCCGAGCAGCCGATTGATGATTCTGAGCCGATGAAGTTTGATTTTCCAGATGAAGACATCATGTTCCTCAAGATGAAAGACTATGAAGAGCCAGTTGTTGAGGAGGGACCTGATCCAAACGAAAAGTGGACTTTGTTGTTTGATGGGGCTGTCAATGCTAGAGGAAGTGGAATTGGCGCTGTCATTACAACTCCGAAAGGTGCCCACATACCTTTCACCGCTCGTTTGACTTTTGAGTGCACAAATAATGAAGCTGAGTACGAGGCCTGTATCTTGGGTATTGAGCAAGCCATTGATTTGAGAATCAAGACTTTGGACATCTTCGGAGATTCAGCTCTGGTGATCAATCAAGTGAATGGTGATTGGAATACTCTCCAGCCCACTCTGGTCCCCTACAGAGACTACACGAGAAGACTGTTGACTTTCTTCACAACAGTAAAATTGTATCATATACCTCGTGATGAGAACCAGATGGCAGACGCACTTGCTACTCTATCCTCCATGATCAAGGTAATTCGCTGGAACCATGCTCCCAGGATCGATGTGATGCGCCTTGACAGGGCCGCATATGTGTTTGCTGCTGAACTGGTAGTCGATGACAAGCCCTGGTATCACGATATCAAGTGCTTTCTGAAGAATCAAGAGTACCCTGCAGGGGCATCCAACAATGACAGAAAGACTTTGAGAAGATTGGCAGGCAGTTTCTTCTTGAACAAAGACGATGTGCTGTATAAGAGGAACTTCCACATGGTTTTGCTCAGATGCATGGACAGACACGAGGCGGACATGTTAATGCAGGAAGTTCATGAAGGTTCCTTCGGTACTCATGCCGGCGGACATGCAATGGCTAAGAAATTGTTGAGAGCGGGTTATTATTGGATGACCATGGAGTCAGATTGCTTCAAATATGCTCGGAAGTGTCATAAATGCCAGATTTATGCTGATAAGGTGCATGTACCGCCAAATCCTCTGAATGTGATGTCTTCGCCGTGGCCGTTTTCTATGTGGGGCATTGACATGATTGGAAAGATTGAGCCGACTGCTTCTAATGGGCATCGCTTCATCCTTGTTGCCATCGACTATTTCACCAAGTGGGTCGAGGCAACGTCGTTCGCGAATGTCACCAGACATGTGCTTGCCCGTTTCATCAAGAAAGAAATCATTTGTCGCTATGGGATTCCCGAAAGAATCATTACTGATAATGGTTCTAATCTCAACAACAAAATGATGAAGGAGTTGTGTCAGAACTTCAACATTCAGCATCACAATTCTTCCCCTTACCGCCCTAAGATGAACGGCGCTGTTGAGGCGGCAAATAAGAACATAAAGAAGATTGTGCAGAAGATGGTCGTCACGTACAGAGATTGGCATGAGATGCTACCTTTCACCTTGCATGGGTACCGCACTTCAGTACGTACATCGACCGAGGCAACCCCTTACTCCCTGGTGTATGGTATGGAAGCAGTCCTACCTGTTGAAGTGGAGATTCCTTCTCTAAGAGTCTTGTTGGATGTCAAGTTAGACGAAGCCGAATGGATTCGGACAAGGTTCAATGAGTTGAGTCTTATCGAAGAGAAGCGAATGGCAGCCATTTGTCATGGGCAGTTGTATCAGAGTCGGATGAAGAGAGCCTTTGATCAGAAAGTGCGTCCTCGTTGTTTCCAAGTCGGAGATTTAGTGTTGAAAAGGATCCTTCCTCCTCAGACAGATCACAGGGGCAAGTGGACTCCTAACTATGATGGACCGTATATTGTCACCAAGGTTTTTGATGGTGGGGCCTTAATGCTTGCAACTATGGATGGTGAAAACTTCACTTCCCCTGTGAACTCAGACGCAGTTAAAAAATACTTCGCATAAAATAGACCCGCTGGACAGTAAAAAGAATAGTCCAGGCAAAAAATGGGCATCCCGACGAATCAAGAAAATGAAAAGGTTCGGGCAAAAATTAGGGATTAAAAATGAAAAAGATCGTACACCCGGTAAGTTGAAAACCTGAAAAGGCAACTTAGGCAAAAATGGGTATCCCGGTGGATTGAAAACCCGAAAAGGGCTATCCAGGCAAAAGTTAGGGATTAAGCGAATGACTGCGTTCTGAGTTAGTTCTGAATCTCATCTCATGTCGATGACTGGAAATTTTCGAAAGGTAGGAAACAGTCCAATCACTTTTTCAGAAGGCTGATCATCTAGAGGATCTTGAAGACGAGCAAGTCATAGCAGAATTGGAACCCAATAGAAATCCATTTCACATTGCCATTAGATTAATTTCTGTTTTTATCTTTTGTGCGATTACCTCTTTCCAGGGATTGCTTCCTGATGTAAATGCCTATTCAGAGGCCATTCAATCAATAAAATCATGTTATTCAGTATATCTCTGTTTTCATTTTCATTTTACTGTTTTGTTTGCAAAAATGACGTCCGAATTTTTGATAAACATTGCATCATGACACATAAGGGCTTTACAGGTACATGCTTAATAAACATTTAAAATTGCTGTAAATTTTAAGTGCTTTGGATCGTCTATTCATAACAGATACCCTCGGGGCATTTCCTTAAAATCCCCTGCAGATGATCGTGAATATCTTCCCCAGTGAAGTCGCCAACAGACAAATCTGGTGTCTTATCCCTACAGAGCTGATCGGAGTGTTGGATTCTTCAATCCCCAGCAGGTTTTCACCACTGTACTTCCCCAAGCGTTTGTTTCAGGACATACACTCCCCAGTAGAGTTGACAGTGCCAGACTATATATCCCCAGCGGAGTTGACAGTGTCAGACTGTATCTTCCCAGCAGAAGTGGCTGCTCCTTAGAGTTCGAGGCCAGATCGATAATCCCAATGCCAGATCCATGGTTTCTTTCCTTGAAGCAGAACCTCGGTACCGTATCAGTGTTTGCTTCCCCTATTGAGTCATCTCTCGCAGATCGTGGTTGCCAAAACCACTATCGCTTTCCCCAACAGCAGGTGTTCAGTGTCGTTCTCTCCCCAGTCAGAATCTCGGTATTTCGTCATTGCTAGAACACCGTGTGGCGGGTCATTTCCCCACAGAGTTCTTTGCGTTGTGCATCTCCAACAGCCTTGCCAGGGTCCAGAAGATGATGATCATTTCCCCAGCAGATTCCCTTACCTCGGCTTGGCATTCTACCCAGCATTTCGCATCCCTGCATGTAGAATCATATTACATTGCATCCTCCCAAATCGCGTAGCATTTCCATTTTCATGGAGCATTACGCCATTGAAAGATTCAAACATACGCATGTAAGCATAAAACATTCTTGGTATCCCAAGTGATAAGCTAGAAGTTGCTTCCAGTACTCAGACTGAAGATTGTTCATGACCCACCTTGGTTATCCCCAGCAAGTGTCATCGGCCCATGCGCCGCCTCTATTATCTTTCCCTATTTCTGCCGATGCTGACAGGCATGAAGTTTTCCGGTATCCAGACCGAAGTGGCGTTCAGGCCAGTTTTTCGATATTTAGATCGAAGTGGCGTTCATGCCAGTTTTTCGATATTCAGATCGAAGTGGCGTTCAGGCCAATTTCCGATATTCAGATCGAAGTGGCGTTCAGGCCAATTTCCGATATTCAGATTGAAGTGGCGTTCAGGCCAATTTCCGATATTCAGATCGAAGTGGCGTTCAGGCCAATTTCCGATATTCAGATCAAAGTGGCGTTCAGGCCAGTTTTTCGATATTCAGATCGAAGTGGCGTTCAAGCCAATTTCCGATATTCAGATCGAAGTGGCGTTCAGGCCAATTTCCGATATTCAGATCGAAGTGGCGTTCAGGCCAATTTCCGATATTTAGATCGAAGTGGCGTTCAGGCCAATTTCCGATATTCAGATTGAATTGGCGTTCAGGCCAATTTCCGATATTCAGATCGAAGTGGCGTTCAGGCCAATTTCCGATATTCAGATCGAAGTGGCGTTCAGGTCAGTTTCTGGTATTCAGACCGAAGTGGCGTTCAGGCCAATTTTTCGATGTTCAGATCGAAGAAGTTTCCGACGTTCAGGTCGATGCAACTTGTGGCGTTCAGGCCAATTTTCCGATGTTCAGATCGAAGAAGTTTCCGACGTTCAGGTCGACGCAACTTGTGGCATTCAGGCCAACCTCTCGGTGTTCAGACCGATATTAATAATCTCATATCTCCCGATGTTCAGATCGAAGTCATTTCCAGTATTCAGACTGATGAGCGGCATTCAGGCCATGGTTATTTCTGTGTTATCATTTATTTTGGTATCCAAGTTAACATTCTTTTTCGGTATTCAGACTGACTCTCACCGTACCAGACGTATTCTTCTTTCAAGACCACCTCTTTGCCGATTCTGACAGACATTGTTACTTCACTTCACTTCAGTGCAAATTTTTGGGCTTTTATTGTATTCAATCCCTTGATACCTCGAAAGTACGAAAGCAGCTGCCATCTTCTTTCCGGGTCTCCAGTTGATTGAATAGGGGCAGCTGTAATACCTCAAAATTTACCCTTCATTTTTCCTAGAAGCATACGCTTTACACCTCATGCATGCATTCATTTTTAGGTCATTTAACATTAGATACATTGCATTTCATCATGTCAATCAGAATTAGATCCAAGAAGCTTAAAAAAAACGAAAAAAAAAAAGAAGTTAAAAATAAATAAATAAATAAAATTAATTAAATAAATAAATAAAATATAACAAATTTTATTTTTTTTTTGGACTTGGGTCTCTCTCATTTGAGCCCACAAAGCCATGAAATTCAGTCTATAAATACCAAGGCTTCACTTGAGAAAAAGGGAGAGAAGCAAAATACTCTGGGGTTTCCTTGAAACAAAACCCTGGACAAAACCTGGAGAGAAACCTGACAGAGAACTCAGAGCAGCCTTCAAACCCTGAAGGGAACTCAACTGCACAGAATCACCTCTGCCTCACATAAACCCTAAAGATTGTTTTGTAAACCTCACGGGTGCCACTCAATTTCAATCAAGCTCTCCAATCAGGTTTGCCCTTATTCCCATTACCTTTATGCTCTTAATTTGGATCATCTGAATGTTTGAGGTATGATGGATGAATTTCATTAGGTTTTTGCCCACGGGTCATAATTATGTATGAATGTATAAATAATGCCTTGAATGCTTAATCGTTTAATTTCTGAAGTGTATGCCACAGGGTTTGAGGTTTCTGAAGCCACATTTTTATCCATGAAAAAAATGCTCATCGTGTTTCACTAACCCTTTTGTTGAGTTTTTGTGAGGGCTCACATGACTTTTGCAGGGATAACTTGCGTGGTTTTCCACTTTATTTGTGGGATACCCCCTGGAGGTTTCATTCCGATTACCTGTACTGACTCACTTTCTTTGATGGTGTTTAGCTTGGAAGGATCCCTGGGTTTCCCATTCCTCTAACTGCTGTTACTTCGGATCTTTATCCGCGTGGTACTTTTACATTTTTCCCGCATTTTACTGCTTTCCTAGCTGGAAGACCTCGATAGGAGGCAATGTTTTTGTGTGTTTTTTTTTTACAGGTTCCTTCGTCAAGGACTTCCTTTTTGCATGAGTTCACCAAACCCTAACCCTTCATTGATTTTTCTTCTCCTAAACACACGTTTACTCCTTCTACTATAGGTGAGTAAGTCTCCAAAGGTCGAGCATCCGGTAGATTGCATAGTAACGTCGTTCGTCCAAAACCCAATCCATAACCCCGTAGTTAGCCGAACTACGGCTTGCTCTGATTCTCATTCCATATGAGATGCGTAGGCATAAGACGCGATGTCTTATCGAGCACACATCCCCCAACCCATAGGTCAGCCGAGCTACGAAGACTCTGATTCTCATATTCAGATGAGATACGTATGCAGTGGATGCGACATCCGCGCGAGTCATTTCTCTTAACCTTTTTAGTAAATAAACACATTAGGTAAACCCACACCCTTTAGACAAAAACCACAAAAGTGGATCCCGTAGAGTACTATGGATGCGTAGGGGTGCTAATACCTTCCCTTCGCATAACCGACTCCCGAACCCAAGATTTGGTTGCGAGACCCCGTCTTGTCCTTTCCTTTTTCAGGTTTACTTCGAGCGTTTCCTTTCCCTCCTTTGGGATGAATAACGCACGGTGGCGACTCTTCTGTCTTTTTCTTTCGCCGGTTGTTTTTTTCGCGCACTGTATTTTTCAGGTTGCGACACATGGGAGGTGCATGGAGCATGAAATTCATTTTTTGCATTCACACCACAAAAACACTAATCACACTTGCATTTGCTTAAACCATTGTCTAAACATGATTAACAGGGACTATATATGCTTAATCATAACAGATTTCAACAGAATTAACAATTCTAGATCTAGGTTTTCAAAATTCTCAAAATTCTCTCTCACTTTTTTCTCCAAAATTCTGCAAACACAAGCATTCTTCCTTGATTCATTCATGATCCTAAGCTATTGTGGAGCATATTTGGATCAAGATTCAAGAGAAATCGTGGCTGAAGAGTTCATGTTCATAGCTTGAAGCTTTCATGGCAGTTGGAGATTCAGTTGAATTCAAGAGCATTTGAGCCTCCATTTCATCATCATCCATCTCTAAAAGCACATTGGAAGAAGATCTAAGCATTGCCAAGCCTTGGAAGCACGTGGATTCAAAGCTGCTCATCAAGAGGTCACTTTTTCGACCTCCTTAATTCTCTAAATTGTTATGCCTATCTTGTAGATCTTAGGATGGTGATGAATCTGCACTTTGAATCAAGAAAAATGATGCTATATCCATGAAGATCCATGAGATTTAAGTTTTGGTGTGGATTTTGATTTTCTTCGATTTATGCATTTGATGTTGTTTTTCAATGAAATGATTAGTGATCTTTGATGTATGATGCATGGCAAGTTGTTTGGTATGACTTTTATGCGTTTCTGGAGCATTTGGAATTTTCTGGAAAAGTTTGGATGAAGATCTTCATGATCTTCATCGTGTTCTTCACATTTCCAGATCTCTTGTGAATTTACCTGCGGAATGCATGAGGTTTTCCTGCGAAACGCATCCTGTTTCCTGCGGATTGCATGCCTGTTTCCTGCGGATTTTTGAATGCTTTGAGCGTGCGCTAGGGCTTGGCATGGTAATACGCAGTCGTTTTGCATTGGTGCGCTAGGCAATTTGAAATGTGCCTTGGTTCGATACCGGTTGAACGCATCTGCCTTTGCCTTGTATTTTTCATCATTTCCTCCTATTTCCATACTATGCTTCATATGCATTTTTTAGTTTTTCTTCATTTTACAAAATTCATAATAAATTAAATATTGATCCAAAAGTTGTGAGATTTTTTGCATAATGATCCTGATCCTCTCTAGTTTTTTATGAATATTATTTTGCAAATTGTGCATGGCTGGATTATTTTTTGTGCTAGGGTTTGTGTACATGTATGCATTCTTGACCTTGCCTTGATCATACATTTGTGAAATGATGGATTCTTATCCAATGCTCATGAAATTTTGCATGCTATAACTAGACTCATTGCTTGACATTTTGGTGTTGAGTTGGTATTTTTATCATGTGCCATTGCTGTTTTATGATCATGCTAAGGTAGGTGTGACAATTTGTGTCACACCTTGTGATGTTCAACTCGATTGACTAATTTTCCATGCCAAGTGAATTCCAATTGCCTTGATTTTTTGTATGGTGCTTGATATGGATTCTCTGATTGCTCATGATTTTTGTTAGAATTTTTGAGATCATTTCTGATTTAATTGAGATTTTTCATTCTGGATAGTCACATTTGAGCTTTCACATTGCCTTGAATTTCATTTGATTGTGAAATGCTTGTTCCTTATCCAATGAATGTGAAATTTTTCACACTATTTCTAGACATGTTGAGTGGTGTTTTGGCTTTGGTTTGAGGTTTTTACCATAATCCATCTCTGTTTTAGGCCTATGCTAAGTTGGTGTGACAATTGGTGTCACACATGTGCTTGTTATGCTTGCCTTGACTTATGCAATGTGATTGCCATGCCTAATGTTGTCCAATGCCTCTAATTTTTTGTGTGATGATCATGTTGTATGTCCTGTTTGCTCATGAATTTTGCCAAGATTATTTGAATCATTTTTGATTTAATGTGCATTTGTTCATTCTGATGTCACAATGTGGTTACAACTTGCATACCTTGCCATGTTTGGTTCATGAAATGAATTTGGTTAATGATATTGATATGAGACCTTTTGGATTGTGTTCTTGATTGAATGAGGTTGATTCATGTTAAGTTTCATGTTCTGTTTTGAATTTTTTCCCCATCTTTGACCCTAGGCCTTGACCTAGTGGTTTGTGACTCACAGTTGAGCTTTGATTTCAGGTTTACACATCCAAGTCCATAGTTGATGATGCTTCCTCACTTGAGCATTGATGTTTGCTCTAGATGTTGGCTAAACTTGAGTTGTTTTGTAGGCTTTGAGACCAAGTGGCTTAATAGCTTGTGCCTTTCTCACTGTTGCATTGCTTGCTTATCTGTCTGATTGTGTGATTGACTGTCTGTTTGATTGTTTGACTTGAACTGATTGGTTTAGATTTTTCACAGGTACCTAAGTTGCTTTGAGTTCTTTTGAACTTGCTTTGCTAGCTTGTGGTTGCTTAACCATTGAGGTATAACTCTCTGACTTCATGTAGTCTGGAAGACCTGTCCTGTTATGTGGGCAGGCACCTGTCTGAAGCCCTCCTTAAGAGGCAATGCTTGTGTTTGTTTATCTTTGTGCCAAGCAGGAAAAGTCCTCTTATGAGGCAATTGGCAGATAAAAGAGATGTGCAATCCATCTCCTGCTATTCAGTGTGTCATCCACTTTGCTCACACACCTTGTGTTGATGCATTGTGGATATTAACCCAAGATCTTTGTTGTGTCAGTCATCTGTGGAGAAGAGTTCCAACTTTCTGAACTCCCACACTTTCATCTGTCTGAAGCTCTCCCAGGTCAGGGATAAGAGCTGTGAGGTCTTACCCTCACTTCCCATTTCATCTGCTTCACCCTAACTCTCAATGTTAGGGTTAAGAGCTAACTACACCCGATTCTAGTTGGCTTGTGTTTCACAGCCTAACCTTGTATGAGCCCAATTGTTTGCATATAGTGTGTGTGCTTGCTTTTTGTGCTTATATGTTTTGCCTGTGCTGTTTAGGATAGCTTGCTTCCTGTGCAAGTTAGATAGAAACCTTAACTTAGGGATCGTATGCATGACAACTTCTAGGCTCGAGTCGTAGTCTCCCTAGTAGTTTGTGTCTCCCTTTGTATCTGGTTAGGCTAGTCCTTTTTCCCTGCGTAGGGGAACTACGTCGCCCTGATCCTCATACCAGATGAGGTACGTAGGCAGGAGATGAGCTGATCTCTCCGAGCGCCCTTTTCCTTTTCAAACCCCTTTGTGTGTGTTTGGAGTCTGACGTAAGTCCAGCGATTGGCAGTCGGTTTCCTGTGTGTTTGCTTGTAGGAGTCTGACATAAGTCCAGCGATTGGCAGTCGGTTTCCTGTGTGGTTTTTGTTTGGCGTGCGTTAGCCGAGCTACGAGTGCTCTGATTCTTCTTCTGTCAGAGAAGATACGTATGCATGGGATGCGACATCCTAGCGAGCACGTTTCCCCCTGTCCCGAACTACGTCGACTCTGATGTCTGTGCCTGACAAACTACGTAGGCCCAGGATGCGATATCCTGCCGAGTTAGTTTCTTTTGTCTTTCTGTGTTTCCTTCCAGCCTTGTGTGTGCAGCTTGTGATCAGTGTTTAGCAACCTTTATCCTTCCTTTTGTGTGTGGATCCCGTCGAGTACGACGGATGCGTAGGGGTGCTAATACCTTCCCTTCGCATAACCGACTCCCGGTCCCATCTTTCTCTGGTCGTGAGACCATGTCTTTTCCAGGTTTACTTCGAGCGTTTCCTTTCCCACTTTTGGGATAAATAACGCACGGTGGCGGCTCTGTTGTTTCGTTTTCCCGCCGGTTTTTCGCGTGATGTGACAGCTGGCGACTCTGCTAGGGATCAAGGAAGTTGACCTCTTGCTGGTCCATCTTCTCTAAGCGAGTCAGTCCTAGCGCTCTGTAGGATAGGGTTTGGTTGCTTTCACTGCTTTACTTATTGCATTCATGATTATCATGTTGTGATTGTATATATTTGCATTTATGTTTGCATGCATCATATTTTCATTGTGCTGGCTGTATGTTTGTCTCTCTGTGGGGTGGGAGTTACAAGAGGTAAAAGGCCCAATACCCAGGCTATGAGTGAACTCTAGGATACCTAGGAATAGAGTGATTCATGGGAAGCGGGTGGTATTGCGCCACTTAGCGGAACATGATATCACGAGCAGTTCAGACTCTGATGGGGTATTATCGGTGCATACATTGGGTGTGTACAGGATGATATTCTTGAAAGGGTTGTTTATCCTGCGTTTCTCTTGACCTTACCCTGGCCTAGATGACACCCGTGAGTGGGGAGGGATTGAATCATTTGCAGGTACAGATGGTGACTATGGTTCAGATGAACTTATGGGTACTTACTTATGACAATTCTGTCTGTGATATCTATCAGCGGGTTCCGTTTATTTCGGATCCCCGAGTTGAATTTGAGGACACTTGTTCAGAGGATCTGGTTGTCATCCGTTCAGTAGATTTCCTCGATGATGGTGATATATTCCCCGGTTCCATTTATTTCGGAATTCCCCAAGTTGGATTTATGGTTAATCGGGCCCTCAAATGATTGTAATCAGTTCAGAGACCGGTTCAGTACAGTTGATCCGCAGATGACTTGGAAGACGGCACAGTGACTTTCCTGCATGCATTTGCATTATGCCCATTTCGCATTCATCTGCATTTAACCCATGTCTATCCGTACTCAGGGTCCATTTTTGATTGAGATTCTGGTTGAGAGACATCCAGATGTCAGAATGTTGTTGTTGAAGTATTATCCGTCTCAATGAAGCTAGAATCAAAGGACATTCCTCACACTGATAGACATTGCATGTGTGAGTCATACTAACCCATTTGTTGTTTTGTAGGTGTCTAACTGGTGTGCATAGCTCTTCCGTTCAGATATCCAGCCAGACTCAACAAATCCAAGCTGATGGATCCACCCAACGCCGACATTCTCGAGTTGAAAGAGATGATGGGAGATTTGTTCAAAGTCGTGCAGGGGCTCGCCTTGGGGCAGAAGGCAATTGCTGAGAGGTTGGAGAGGATTGAAAGCTGGATGATAAAGGAGAAAGTATTCGTACCTATGTTTAAGACTTGATAACTCTTTATCCATGATTCATGAGATGTGATCATCAGTCTACAAACATAATAGTCTTAATGCTTTAATGTTATCCCGCTTCACAATAAAGCTCGACTACGGATACTTTAAGAATAGTGTCCTTATGTTTAATGTGTTCTCATGATCAAGTCACACTTGATACATTAAACGGACTATCTATTCCAGGGACTTTATTAATCAACCATAATAAAGAAAATGCCTTTTATTATTAATAAATAATTCGATACAAGTACCAAAAGTATTGGCCTCTAGGGCTTACACCAACAATCTCCCACTAGCACTAGAGCCAATCAAGCATTCCCCTAATGCCCATTGATCTAGTATGGCCATCATGCTTCTGCTCCGCAAGAGGCTTTGTTAGTGGGTCAGCAATATTGTCAAGTGTAGGCACTCTACATATTTACACATCCCCTCTACCTATTATCTCTCGAATGAGATGATAACGCCTAAGTATGTGTTTGGATCGTTTGTGAGATCTAGGCTCCTTAGCTTGTGCGATAGCACCATTGTTATCATAATAGAGACCAATGGGATCCACAATGCTAGGGACTATGCCAAGTTCACTAAGGAACTTTTGATCCAAACAACTTCCTTTGCTGCACTTAAGGCAGCAATATACTCGGCCTCGGTTGTAGAATCAGCAATTGTATCTTGCTTTGAACTTTTCTAGCTCACAGTGGCACCATTTAAGCAAAACACATAACCAGATTGCGATCTAAAGTCATCCTTATCTGTTTGGAAGCTAGCATCGGTGTAACCAATTACAGCCAATTCTTCCTGACCTCCATATATCAAGAATGAGTCCTTAGTCCTTCTCAAGTACTTAAGGATATTCTTGACAGCTACCCAATGGGCATCACCAGGATCAGATTGGTACCTACTCGTTGCACTTAAAGCATACGAGATATCTGGTCGAGTACATAACATGGCATACATGATAGATCCTATTGCAGATGCATATGGAATCTTATTCATGCGTTCCCTTTCTACCTTAGTTGAAGGGGATTGTGTTTTTAATAGACACAGGCCATGTTGCATAGGTATGAATCCTTTCTTGGAATCATGCATATTCAAGCGTCTCAGCACTTTGTCTATGTATGTACTCTGACTTAGGCCAAGCAGTTTTCGTGATCTATCTCTATAGATTCTGATTCCTAATATATAGGCTGCTTCACTTAGGTCCTTCATAGAAAAACATTTCCCCAACCAAGTCTTTACTTGTTGCAGGGTAGGGACATCGTTTCCAATGAGTAATATGTCATCTACATATAATACCAGGAACACGATCATGCTCCCACTAACCTTCTTGTAGACATAAGGCTCATCTTCGTTCTTGATGAATCCATATTGTTTTACTGTTTTATCAAAACGAAGATTCCATGAGTAGGTCACAGGCTCATCTTCATCCATGAGTAATACATCACCTTGATCTGTTTTGAGATATCCATATCTCTCAGGTAGGTGACGTATCCTGCTTGACCTGCGTTGGTCTTGTTCTACTTGAGCAGGTTGCTCTTCCACAACCACTTGTGTTTCCTGCTCTAATTCCTCCATAGGTGTATCGATGCTTTGTGATTCTTGAATTTCTTCAAGCTCCACTTTCCTCCCACTGGTTCCTTTGGAAATAAAATCCTTTTCTAGGAAAACTCCAGTTCGAGCGACAAACACTTTGCCCTCAGAAGGATTGTAGAAGTAATATCCTTTTGTTTCTTTAGGATACCCCCCAAATAAGCATTTGTCAGATTTGGGCTCAAGCTTAGTTGAAATTTGTCGTTTCACATAAACTTCGCAACCCCAAATCTTCATGTAAGACATATGTGGTCTCTTACCACTCCATATCTCATATGGTGTCTTATCAACCTTTTGGATGGAACATGGTTAAGTGTGTAAGCTGTTGTCAATAGCGTATGTCCCCAAAAGGAGTTTGGAAGATCGGCGTGACTCATCATGGATCGGACCATGTCCAACAGGGTTCGATTTCTTCTCTCAGACACACCATTCCATTGGGGTGTTCCAGGAGGAGTGAGTTGGGATAGGATCCCACACTCTTTCAAATGGTCATCAAACTCTAGGCTTAAATACTCACCACCTCGATCTGATCGAAGAGTTTTAATATTCTTACCTAGTTGGTTTTGTACTTCATTCTTGAATTCCTTGAACTTTTCAAAGGACTCTGATTTGTGTTTCATTAAATACACATAACCATATCTATTGAAATCATCAGTAAATGTGATGAAGTATTGAAAACCTCCTCTGGCTGGTATGTTCAGTGGTCCACATACATCAGTATGTGTGAGGGCCAAAAGATCATTAGCTCTTTCACGTTTTCCTGTGAATTGAGACTTTGTCATCTTTCCAATTAAACAAGATCTGCATGTCTCATATGATTCATAATCAAAATAGTCCAACAGTCCATCTTTATGGAGTTTGGAAATGTGTTTCTCATTTATGTGGCCTAATCGACAATGCCAAAGGTAAGTTGGATTTAACTCATTAAGTTTTATCCTTTTAGTATTAATGTTATAAACTGGAATTTCAAGATCAAGGACATATAATCCATTGTTCATTTGAGCAGTAGCATAGAATATATCATTCAAATAAATTGAACAACAATTGTTCTTTATTATGAATGAAAAACTGAACTTGTCCAAACAAGAAACGGAAATAATATTTCTGCTAATTGCTGGTACATAATAACAGTTCTATAACTGAATTATTAAACCACTAGGTAAAGCCAATTCATAAGTTCCTACGGCTAAGGCAGCAACCTTTGCTTCATTGCCAACTCGTAGGTCGACTTCACCTTTTGCCAAATCTCTACTCCTTTTTTAGTCCATGCACATTTGTACAAATGTGAGAACCGCATCCAGTATCTAATACCCATGATGCAGAAGTAGATAAATTAATTTCAATAACAAAAATTCCTGAAGTTGGAGTCTCTACTCCATTCTTCCTATCTTCCAGGTACTTTGGGCAGTTCCTCTTCCAGTGTGCGGTCTTACCGCAATGGAAGCAGGTGCCTTCTTTTTCTATGCTTCCACTAGGCTTCAAAGCAGCAATAGTGGGTTTGGGTTTGGCAACTTCCTTGCCTTTCCCTTTATCATGTTTGAGGACAATCATCATGTTTCGGTACCAATCTAGAAAATTTGTCCCAGACAATTTTTCCTTCTCAAGGTTTGATCGCAATATGTTGTTAGAGGTGTTTGTTGTCATGGTTATCTACATAAGGATTAATGAAAATATAAGTATCATTGACATATTTAATTAGGCCTTTAATTAAATATGCTCCCACTATTTTATTCAAAACAAATGACCCTCATCATTTGATTCGGAAAATCCCGTTGGAAGATTTTCTAGTGGGTCGAGATCCATATTTCACTTCGTTCTAAGTCCCCGTAGGTGGATTACACAAAACTAGGTTATTTAGGTAGGAACTCCTTCCAATTGTATCTCATACAACTCTCGAAAATTTCAGTTGGGTGAATAACTCCTTATTCCAATCCATCATATGGATCATTCCCAACTCTTGCTTCTAAACATATATATAATCTTTATATAATTTGTTTAGTTAAGTTTGACCCATTGTTTTAACAGTTGGATATTACAATTATCCCATCGCACCTTACTAATATAGAACATGCACCTCGCGTAGGCGAAACCTACATTATTTGATACTAGTCTTGATGAGTGTTAAAACTTGGAAAGCATAAACTTAATATTTATTTTGAGGGAATTGCAATTTTTCTGATCTCACCGGCTTGTTTATCATATAAATTGTCTCTCACATGCATCAATATACATTCACATGCATCAACATACATACAAACATAATGAAACAGTTATGGCCCCTAGCGCAATTGTTCTCCCAAGCCAATGAGAGAACCTAAGCTAACCTAACAACGATCTAAGCTTCTCCAAGCAAGATCTTCAAGGTTGTCCTCCTTTGGCACTGACTTCTTTGCTTTCTTCATATCATTACATTACATAAAAGAAACTCGTTTTACATACGAGGGAGTGAGATGAGAAAAGAAGTTACATTTGGGAGATTAAGAGAGAGGCACGACACGCAGGTCGTATTTTAAAACCCAAAACAAAATAAAGGAAGACTAAGGCCATAACCGATCACCACAAGACAATAATAAACACTTTATTATTATTATTATTAATTCCTTTAATTAATTAAAATCAAATTAAATCTCGACGACCGATCACCATATTTTAATGAACAATTCATTTTAAATCAATGTCGCTTTTCGCATCAACACTTGATACTTTTAAAGCACTGAGTTAGTCGAACGGGTGAATTTTGCCTTGCGTTAACCGGTTAACAATGTTTGAAATCTGTTCAAAACTTGTTTTCTGCCTCGCGTTAACCAGTTAACCAAATGCGTTAACCGGTTAACACTGTTTGAAAATGTCTTGGAAAACTGTTTTCCGTCTTGCGTTAACCGGTTAACACTGTTTGAAAAATTAAAAAAATTTATTTCGTATTGCGTTAACCGGTTAACCATATGCGTTAACCGGTTAACACTGTTCCAAAAAGTGTTTTAGAAAGCATAACTCTTGTGCAGTCATAACTGTCGCATCGCGAAAAACAACCGGCGGGAAAAACACAGAGCCGCCACCGTGCGTTATTTATCCAAAAGGAGAGAAAGGAAACGCTCGAAGTAAACCTGAAAAAGGGAAAGGAATGGTCTTACGACCAGAGATTGCTAGGTACGGGAGTCGGTTACGCAAGGGGAAGGTATTAGCACCCCTCACGTCCGTCGTACTCGACGGGATCCACGCTTAAAAGAATAGGAAAAGGTTGCTAATAAACTGCTCAGAGAATCTGCACAAACTGGAATGAAACACAGGCGAAAGAAGACGGATGAAAGGGACTCGGCAGGACGTCGCATCCTAGGCCTACGTAGTTTGTCATAACCAAACATCAGAGTCGATGTAGTTCGGGGAAATGAGAGACATGCTCGCTAGGATATCGCATCCTATGCATACGTATCTTCTCTAACCAGAGTAAGAATCAGAGCACTCGTAGCTCGGCTAACGCACGCCGAAACAAACACTGAAATGGGACGATGAGACGTCAAAAGAAACCCACAACAGGAAACAGAATGCCAATAAATGGACTTACATCCAACTCCAAACAACAAATACAAACAGGAAACAGACTGCCAATGAATGGACTTATGTCCGACTCCAAACATGCAAACAAGGAAACAGAATGCCAATAAATGGACTTACATCCGACTCCAAACAAAGAAAGGCAAACAGAAAACAAAATGCCACTAAATGGACTTACATCCAACTCCAATCAAAGAAACGCAAATAGAAGAAGGGTCTCTCGATTGCAACTAGGGCAAGAGAAAAGGAAGGTCTCAATCGCAACGAGGGCGAGAGAAAAGAATCGCAACGAGGGCGAAAACCAGCAAGGATTAAATGTTAGTCGTCAGTCAAACTCAGCAAGACATCGTGTCTCGTGCCTACGTATCTCATCTAAACATGAGAATCAGAGTTGTCGTAGTTCGGCTAAACTATTTCTGTTTGTTTTGTGTTTTTTAGATGAACGACGTTGCTACGTAATCTACCGGATGCTCGACCTTGGGAGACTTACTCACCTGTAGTAGAAGGAGTCAATGTGTCCTTAAGAGAAAATTGAGTTTGTTTGTGTTTTAGGAATGCTCATGCAAGAAAGGAAGTCCTAGACGAAGGAACCGTGCTACCTTAATTGACATACAAACGAGAGACTATACGAAGTCTAGCAATCCTATGGGGATACTATCACACCACATAAAAACATATAACATGAAGTAAACACACCAATAAGGGGGCTCAAACATCCGAGGGTAAGGCTTTAGTCAAGAGGGGTCATATCAACCTCGACAAACAAGCCAAAACTGTAGGAGTGTTCTGAAGCTCTTAACCACTAACATTGAGGGTTAGGGTGAAGCTGATGAAATGGAAATGAGGATTAGACCTCATGCTCTTATCCCTGGCCTGGGTGATCTCAAATCAAAGAATGCATGGGGATCCAGAAAGGGGGACCCTATTCCACTTGACTGGCTTTATATACAAAGATCTCGGGTTATGTTCAAGAGCATCAGCACGTAGTGCGAGCATAATGAACGACTCAACGAATAACAGGGGATTGATTGCTAATCCCTTCTATCTGTCAATTGCCTCTTCACTTAGGAGGACTTAACAAGTAACATGCCTCGACAAGGAGGTCTTTAGCACAAATGTAAACAATCACAAACATTGCTTCTTAAGGAGGACTTCAGCCAAATGCCTGCCAAAAAGGCGACAGGACTTCCAGACTACATGGAGAAAGAGAGGTTACCTAAGTGGTAAACCAACCACAAACCAAAGCAAAGCTCAAGCAAGAGCTAAAAGCGACTAATGTACTTGTACAAAAGCCAGACAGTCAATATTCACATTCAGAAAACCAAAACAGACAACAGAGGAATATCCAAGTATACACAAGGTAAGTCTCAAATGCAAGCACTCAAGTGAGTTCATCACATCGTCAATGGACCTACAACACAACAAGAGTTAGTGATCAAAGCAAATGGCATCTCAAATAATGAGGCCACACCAATCATCAAAGCTAAATACCTGAAACACAAACACAATTGGTGAGTACAAACCACTAGTGCAAAGACTAGGGTCAAAGGTAAGTCAAATGACCAAAACAGAAGTCAAGATTTCTCATGAAGCACAATCAATCAAATAAGAAGAAAGCCTCAAAAGGATCAAAGCCAAATCATAAGGCAAGGCCATCATTTAATCAAGATAAGGCAAAGGCAAGCAATGTGATCAAACTTGGACATCAAACATAGAAAATCCATATTAAAACAGAAATAAATCCAATGATCATGAAATTTTATATACAGGCTTAACATGTTATTAGCAAGCATCATACCAAAAATCAAGTTCAGAAGAGCTCCAATGGCATAGGAATGAAAATGCATAAGTGCAACATCAAATATGTGGCACAAATTGTCACACCAAAAGTTCATGTATCCAAAATAGTGGTATTAAATGGTAAAAATGCCAAACAAAAGCCAAAAAATCATGTCACATGTTATGAATAAGCATGTCAAATTTCAAGGCAATTGGACAAATCATGAGCATTTCACAAATCAAATAGCACAACATGTCATTTTGGTATCATGTTCAAACAATCAAGCACATTTAAAATCCAGAAAGGCAAAAATCAGGAAATAAATGCTAAAAAAACTAGACATTCAAATGAACATGTGACAAAAAATTTGGATTAATTTGGATACATTTGCTATTTTTTATGATTTTTTCAATTTGCATGAACAAAAATGAATTAATATGAAAGTAAATGTGAAAACATGAAATGAATGAAATAGAAAGTGCAACATGTGAGGATTGAACACAGGACTTGTGAGTCAAGAAGGTGTTGGGAAATAAAATGGAAAATATGCTAGCATGGGAATCGAATTGAAGCAAACGAGGTCACAAGGCGCATAGTGAAAATCAATTAAACAAATGTAAGCATGCCATGATCGAACAGAGGAACGCAAGGTTGCAAACGTATCCAACATTGAAACGCAGCGTTTCATGGCAAGGGAAAATCAAAAGCGAAATTCCAAAATGTCAAGGCGAGGAATCGAACAGAGGATTGGAATGTTGCAAGCGCGCTAACAGTGGAACCCTAGCGCTGAACCAGATGGCCGGAATAGTAATTCCGGTCGTCTTCTTCGGCCAACTCACGGCGGAGATGATGAACATTTTTTCCAGAAAATGAAGTATTATACATGGTTCGAATCGTCTTGTTACCAGGAGCATGAATCTAACAATCTTTAAGCCTAATTCTCACTGAAACGCATGGATCGAATGAAAACATAATTGCAACCAAAACTTCAACTCGGCATATCTCACTCAATTCTCATCCATTTTAAAATCTATTGATATCAGAATCATCAGCATTAAAAACTCTACAAGATCATGACAAGAAAATGAAGAATAATGAGATTCGAATTCCAACCTTCTTGAAGTGCAGTGAGTTGATTTCGTGGATTCAAGCTTCCTCCAGCTCCAGATCAACCTCCTCAATCTTGTTATGAAGCTTTGTGCATGAATTGGTAGTGGAAACCTCTTAGATCTAGCTCAAAATTCAAATTCCATCTTCATGTTCAAGCTTTGGATGTACACGAATCTTTGCTCAATTCTTCAAAACAATTGATGATCCTTGCTCAGAACTCCATGATTAACAAGAATATGCAAAGAAATTGATGCCTTGTGTGAAGAAATTTTGAAATCCAATTGAGAGAAAAAATGGAGGGAAATAAAAAAATTCAGATCTAGAATGGTTCCCTGATCCAATTCAGTTATGATTAGGCTTTTATATCATATGTTAATCACCATGCTAATCCCAATTTGCCTTGGTTAATTGGAAATTAATGAGAAATAAGGTGTATGACCAAAAATACAAATGTGAGGTGGAAAGGCAAATATGCACGTGAACAGTGCCATGCAAGGTGCATTTTCACTCAAAATCATCCAATGAACAACATGGAATTGGAATTAAACTCATGTGATCAACCAAATTTGAATTATGCATTTTCCCTCCAAAATGCACTTGAATGAACAAGTGGTCATGTGATCCTCTTTCATGCAAGGCAATGGATGATTTGAAAAATATTGGTCATGACAAGCATTTTGCAAAAAGAGTGACTCAATTCGGAGTTTTGGATCAAAAGTTATGGCACTTTGAAGTTCCATGTACACATTGTGATCCTTTGCTCATAACTTCTCAACCATTCATCATATGCTCATAATCTTGGACTTTTTGGAAATGGGAGAGAAAGATCTTCAACTTTCATGTTGACCAAAAATTCATTTGAAGCTTCTTTAATGTTGGAAAGTCAAGTTGAATGTGGACCAAAAACTTGCCATTTTTGGAAACTTGAAATTACAGGTCACTTTCCATTTTTGGAAACTTTTGATTTGACTTCAAAATCCTCAAGATAGATGTTTGACATGATGAATAGGCCTTGTATGAACATTAATGAGATGCTTCCATTCACTTCCCCACCTCAAAGCCCTCAGTTGACTGCACGGTTGACTTTTATGGCCCTCAGATGACCTGGAAATGCACTGATGACTTTGGGCCTCTACCACTTGGTAAAGTTGCTTCAAAATGAACCTTAGCTCATATAAGCTCTTTAGAATAATCATGTGGCCTTCATCTCAAGGAAAACTTGCTATTTTGTATAAAGGATTCTCTTGATGTCAATTCTGACTGCCAAGATGCAATGCAATATGGAATGATAAATGTCCTAAAAAAAATGAAATGAATGCATGAATGGGGATGGCAAATTTGAGGTGCTACAATAACCCCAATCGCATAACTCTCTGACAACACAACCTTTGTGCCGTCACTAACCCTGATGCACCAATTTCAGATCGTCAAACATATCTCGATTGTTGATTCAGTATGATTGATCAACACGTCATTGCTTCACCATACTAATGTCGGATCAAGAAGCAAATGACCATTGATCGCTCAAAGGAAAACAATCATTGAGTGTTTAAATGAACGAAACGAGAACACTATATCATATATAATGCATTTTGCATCAGGATTACATATATCACATATATGACTTGATCGATCTCAATTTAATCTTTGATTCATTCTGTCTTTAATCATATTAATACATAACAAAAAATAGTTATCAGATTCATGGTTTCGTAAGTGGCTCTGATACCACTGAAGGAGAATTGCCATCCAAGGCGCGGCGGAATTTAAAAATTTCTCCATTTAGTGATCCTTACGAATGGGCATGATCAGTGATAGAATCGTTACCTCTTGTGGCGATTCAAACCTTTGGTGCAGATCTCTTGTAACGATCAAAACCTTGGATACAAATCCACTGAGCGATCATGAACGTTGAACGATGACAACGTCTCTACTCAATCCACACGAACGGATTCCTTCAATCGCAGTGCTAGCTGTTATGAATGAAGGCTTTGAGTGAGAGAAAGAGAGATACGAAATTCCAACTCTTCAGTTGTGTTGTATTCCCATACATTGCTTCTGCACAAGAGTTCTATTTATAGAACCACTTGTGTGGGCTTCAAGCCAAAAAGCCCACTTAAGTGCATTTTTCCCATATCTCATAATATGCCAAAATCACTTAAGTATTTGGTACCTTACCATATTCCGTATTCTACTTAAGGGCACCATACATTACGATATTCCTTAATTACTCTATCTCTCATCAATCCGTCCTTTGTATGTGACCCTGTAGGTTTTCGCGACGTTGGCAATTACATTAAATCACACATTTAACATAATAAACAGTGAGCGATATCTAGCAACACATCACTGCTACCCAAGACACGAAAATGTCATGTGATCTGACAAAACCTCCTGTGATAATAATTATGTGTATAATTACCCCTTTGCCCTTATGTCTGTATTGAACACAAGGTATAGACCGTGTCATCCTTGTCCAGTTCAATATTAGGCCCATAGACATTTATCCTGTTACGCAGGATGGGCAAATTCCATCTAGGTCACTCATGTCCCTCAGCATGCTTTGTGGAGTACCCATCAACTGTCTTTATGGTCATTCAGTTACGGACAACGTTGGATCAGCAACAAAGCACTCGACTCTACATCTAGGGTCCATAGTGGTTTCAGGTCGAAGAGTGGTATACACTATTATCACCATGAGAATAACTTATGACACTTTGCATAACTTTCTATATAGTATTCTCATAGCGGGTCAATCTGGTATAAATATTACCCTTAATATTCATACCTATGTTTAAGACTTGATAACTCTTTATCCATGATCCATGAGATGCGATCATCAGTCTACAAACATAATAGTCTTAATGCTTTAATGATATCCCACTTCACAATAAAGCTCGACTACGGATACTTTAAGAATAGTGTCCTTATGTTTAATGTGTTCTCATGATCAAGTCACACTTGATACATTAAACGGACTATCTATTCCAGGGACTTTATTAATCAACCATAATAAAGAAAATGCCTTTTATTATTAATAAATAATTCGATACAAGTACCAAAAGTATTGGCCTCTAGGGCTTACACCAACAAAGGGTTCTAAGGTCCCCAGCTTCGCAGGCTCTCAGGTTGAAAGTAATAATATCGCACAATTGACTTATTTAATATCATTACCCTTAAAGAGGCCTCCACTGAGCGGTGGATATCAAGTCAGCATGTTTAGGATTACTCCAGACACGTCAACCTGACTATACCACCTATTCTAACATATGTGCTCTCAAGTCCGAGTACAGGACCTTTACCTCACCACACATAGATCCATAGGCCCTAGTAAAGCAAAAACTCCAATATGAATCACAAATTAGGTCTAGTGTCCCTAAACTCAACCATCCTTTTTGGTGGATTTGCCTTTTCAACCCATCTACACCCAAGATCCATTGATGTTGGCAAAACTTATGACCAAAAATCCATGATCCAAACAACAAACAATAATAATAGCATAAAATACATATATAACAAATTAGGCTTAACCCTCTTAGGGATGATATTACCCAATGAAGTTTCCAGTTTTCTATAGCGGTGAAAATTTGAGTATAAACCATTGATTCAATTAACTCATATCACTGAAAGTCGCCATCGTCCTTTATTGTTTCCAAAAGAATGGAAAAGAGCGAAATAAAACCCCCAACGATTTTTTTTAATTAAAACTAATAAAAAGAACAGAGTTGTAGGTTCAGGGGTTGGTTATACAAAGGGAATGTATTAGCACCCAATGTATCTATAGTACTCTATAAGAACCTTTTGAAACATTTGTGTTTTTGGCTAAAAGTTTGTTTGCTTGCTTGCTTGTTTATGAAAAAGAGTGTGGAGATGAGAATAGAATGCTTGGAAAGATTTCAAAGAATCTTATGCCTACGTACATTCGTTGTGGAATGAATGATCAAAGCATCGTAGTTCCCTTCAAAAAGGTTTTAAAAGAAGAAGAGACAAGTTGTCATCTAAAGGGGAAGACTCAATTAATCCACCACATAAGCAAGGGAGATAGATCTTGCATCATAATGAGAGAATGGCTCCAACTTGGAGATATATATATATATATATATATATATATATATATATATATATATATATATATATATATATATATATATATATATATATATATATAAGTATGCGACTAGCTCAACTCAAATGGAAAGAATCAATATCACCTCAAATAATGGGGATAGGAGGATTACATCTCAACTAAGGATGACTCATGTATAATCTTAAGAGGTTTAAAGATAACAAGCCAAAGTGGCAAAAGGATTTTGAAATGCTAAGCTTTAACACTACAAAGCATGAAATAAAGTTTAAATAAATAAAGATAAAAAGGGGTGAGTACCTTGACAATGCTAGTCAATACCATCCAATATCCTTGGATTGTAACATAAACAACGAAAAGATAATCATCATAGTAACAAGGGGGTTAAACATTAGTCATCAAGGACAAGAATCAATCATGTATCATTATCATGAGTACTATCAAACAATTAGGTAAAAACCTAACAAAAGGTGGTATCAAGCATTAATAAAACTCAAAGATAAGATGGATCTCAATCATCATGTCAATCATCAAGATCATTCAAGAGATATGGCATACGCATATCATGGTCAATGTCAAAAAATGTCAAGCATAAGTATCAAGGTCACATGAGTATAGACAAGATAAACTAATCAATCATGAACATGTCAAGACAAACACAAACAAGACAAAGCAAACTCATAAGTAATGGGTAAGCATCAAGGTGAAAGAAAATGTGAATCATGTCCTAAAAAAACATCAAGTGCTCAAGCATGAACAAGTATCAAGGCATCCTCAAGAAGCATCAAGTTCAAATCAACCAAGACATTAGGATTTCCATGAGTTTAGATTTTTGTATGAATCATGTTTCTAACAATTTCAAAGAAATAGGATTCAAACAAATAATGACATGAATATATGGATCAAAGCCTCATGGGATTAGGATCAAAATGCCACCAAGAGATTACGTCAAGAATAAGTGTTCAAATCCATACAAACTAAGTTAAGAAAAAACATATTTTTTATGATTTTTGAATAAGGAAATATAAATAAAATAAATAAATACTAAAATATTTTTTGGTCAGTTTTTGTGGGGTGAACATCAATCATTAAAAGAATATCTAATATTTTTTTTGAGATTTTTATTAAATAGAATAAAAGAAGATGGACCCTTAATTTAATTTATTTTAAACATATTTGTGATTTTTTTTAATAAAAGAAACTAAATAAAAATATTAAATAAAAAGAGCCAAAAATCCAACCTAATTTTATCATATTTTGATATCAAGAAAAATAAAATAAAATTTAAAAAACAAACAAACAAATAAGAGATAAACAAAAATTAAAATAAAAAAAAAGGCAAAACATGGAAAAATGAACAAAGGAATAAAAAAGGGGCTGAGGGAAGGGTCAAACCCATTACCCTCAAGATACACACCTATACCCTTTGCCATTGGAGCACGCGCTCCACTGTGTATAAATGATTAAAACACACAAATAAATATAAAAATTGATTTTAAAAAATGCAAAGCGCGCGGAACCAGAGTCATTTTCCTCGCGTTTCCTCCAAACTTCATCAATGGAACTTTAGAATTTTTGAAGCAAATATGGCGTGTGGGTACTTTTTTCATAGTAAATTTCATGAGGAATCCAAATATGGCATTTATTTTTATTAACTAAAAATGTATAATGCATAATCATGAAAAAACATATGAACCTTAGAATTTCAAATTGAAATTACATTGCATACATGATCAATCAATGCCCCAAACCCTAGGGCTTTCATTCCTCACATTGAAACAATCATGAATGGAACAAGAATGATTAAAAATGATGCTCAAATGAGTGATTTCAAAGTGCACAAAAATGTACCTTGTAGATGAAGATGGAGACTTTGATTCAAGCACTTTCAATGGTGGAAAAGGATCTCCTTAGCACCTTTGGAACTCCAGGAATGTATTGCAATGGATAGTTTGCTTTGAAACCTTCTCAATTCTTCTGACCAAGTCAAGTTGCAAGCTTGAATACATGAGAGATGGATATGGTGATGGAGGTGTTTCAGATTAATTACAGTGCATACATAAAAGTTTGTATGAAGTGTATTGATGATGATTCAATGGAAAAATAATTCGAAAATAGAGTTTTTGAAATTTCAAAAATGGAGTTTTTGTGTGAAACTTGATGTGTTTGAGTTCTGAGCCCTTGATGTCCTTTTATAGAGGTTGGATTTTGGTCTTAGAACTGAATGGAATTGATCTTAGTTGTGTCTTGATGATATTTTGTCCATCAAGTTACAAAAAAAGGTTAATGGTACATTATGGTTCCAAGAAAGCATGGAGTGATTAAGGGAGAGTAGGATTGCTTTTCTTGAGTTTAGAGGCCTTACTTCTATTGTTTATATAGAGTAAGATCAAAGCAAAATCTATTTACAAAGCTCCAAGCAAAAGTTATTGAGAAAAGTGATCTTTATGGAAATGACAATGAAGCTTTGTGGGAAAATGATCATGAATGGTATATTGTTTGGATAATGGTTCAAGCCGTTGTGTAATGCATAAATGGTTTGTGTAAAACACTTATTATGTTGAGATTTAGAAGCATCATAGGCTGCAAAGAAAGATCTTGAGGTTTGACTTTGGTTTGAACATGAAACTTGACATGAAGATGGAGTTTCAATTTGGCCTAACATGGTGACTTTCCTTCTTCGAAACTCCTAGCTCAAGTGTGATAACATCATGCCAATGGGATATTTGGGAAGATTTTACCATCCTCTACAACTTTCATGTTGTACATTTGAATATATTCATCTTGGATCATGGATATAATTGGCCATCAACTTTGATAATCTTAACTACTAAACACTTGGAAAATTTTCCAAGTGTTGGAACAATTTTACAACTTTGAGATCTCATCTTCATCACTTCATATTATCCAACCCTTATGAGATATTTGGTTAATTCCTTCTACAAATTTGAATTATGGAATATCATCTACGAGTACATCCTTTGAGCATGAAAAATGATGGCTTTAGGAAGAAGTTACAAACTTGTAAAGTGGGCTTCATGAACATGCAATTTCATATTTCAAAATCCTAAATTTGACATTCTTGAACTTTTTCTTGATTTTCTTGATTTAACTTGATCAAATGCATTCATCAACCATATTTTCATGATTCTTGACTTGATAAAACCATGGTTGACCAAAAAATCTCAAAAGTCAAACTTTGACCTTGAGTAGTTGACTTTTCATCAAATGAATTCCAAATCTTCAATGGTCAATGAATCAAACTTCTTTAGCCAACTGAAGCACATGAATGGATCATAATGAAGCACTTGAGGACCTTGAATCATATTTCAAACCATTAGATCTTGTCTTGGTCAAAAAGTCAACATCAAAGCAATCTTGATAAAAACCCTAAAAATTTAGCCATTAGATGAATTTGGAACTTGTTGATCTTGAATGGATGTAATCTTGAACTTGACTATGATGAAAGGAAATCACTTGACTATTGTTAATGAGTTAGAAGCTTGAATTACTAATGAATGCCCATAATCTTGACCAGTCAATCACTTGAGCACCTTAAACCAACAGACCTACCTTGTGAAAACTTAAACAAGATAAAACATATTTTTGTATTTTTGAATGGTTAGAGATATGAAATGATGTATGAGATCTTTTGATGATATGCAATGATGTCAAAAGAGTTGGGATCTTAGGGGTCAAAAATTAGGGTATGACAATAATCAACCATTCAACACAATAACAAATGCAACCAATGTACAATGCAATATGACTCAACAACTCGACTCAATGCACGTGGTACCAATACGTGAACACTTAAGTTCACAGCTTCGATCCCCACCTCCTAGGATCAAAGTCACCAAGTAGTTACCATCACCTCCGATAACGTCTCACTGATTCCATTACCTCCGAAATCAGCTATTGGCCCAATCCACATAATAGGATTTGAGGCTCACCAACTACTGACCATTTATCCAACAACATGAATGCATGCAATATATAATATGTTCAACATCAACATCATGCACAATGACTCACCTCCATAGTCAATGTACACCTCCAATATTGGCCATCATACATCAAACACATGTTATACAACTCAACAACATCAACATATGATATAACAAGCAACACTAATGCATTTAAGGTTATATCACACCACCACATAAACACTTCAATGCATATCAACACAATCACACACAAAAATATTCATTTTCAGGTACTGACTAATTTTAAATGACAGTACACGCTCTCAACTTTTCAACGCTTTGAACGACACTCGAATCAGACATTTAGAACAAAAGTTATGAATTTTAAAAAAAATTTAAGAAAATACTCTCAGTGTAATCGGTTATCCTAAAACAAGTAACCGGTTCCCCTAAAACAAGTAACCAGTTACACTACATCCAGTAGCGCAACCCGCATTGCCACACACACGCGGTAACCAGTTTCCCAAAAACTGGTAACCGGTTACACCCCCATTTCCAGCCATTGTGTGGCCTCTGTTACACAGGGTAACCGGTTACCCAAAAACCAGTAACTGATTACACCCCTCAAATTTTGCCTAGAAACGTATTTTTAAGTAGTGTAACAGGTTACTTCAATTTTGGTAACCAATTACACTGTTGCAGAAGCATTTTTCTGCAACTTTTTCAAAACGAAAATCATCTAAAATTCACCCCCAAAACCCCATTTTTCTTCCAAATCGTTTACACTATATTTTAACACGAAAATCACTTTTCCAAAGTTAAAACCCCAGCTTATTTACACTGAAATCATTCATAACTCAGTTCCGACTCTGACCCGAAACAACATCAATCACACAACATTGACAACAACCAATCCAATCAATTTTATGATTCTAACAACAACTATTCATCATTTCAATATCAGTCACAAAACCTAGACAAGAAAAACACAGAACTTACATGGCATAATCTACCCACCATCATCATGTTAACCCTTAGATAATCAGAACTCCGCCCTTACCTTAGAGTTCCTAGCAATATATTCTTTGACCTTCAACAATGGTGAATTTTTCTCTTAAGCCCTAACCTCTCCTTCTCCCTTTCTCAGTTTCTTCTCTTTTCTCCCAAATATTACGTCCTCTAAGTTTCTATCCCTCAATCCCTTTTTCTATTTTTATTATAATTCTTATTATTTTGTTAACTTATTATATTATCACTAATTTCTTAATAATAATAATAATAATAATAATAATAATAATCCACTTAATTAACTAATTAAATTAACATTAACCAAAATAGTTAATTAGTTTCACTCACCACACCACCATTTTCACACTTTTGCTAATACACTCCCAAATACCTTAATTTCTATAATTCTAAGGCAATTATCCCACACCATGGGTAACACAATGCATAAAAACACCAATCAACATAACACAATTACAACCACTTTGTATCTGTCACAAAATAGATACCTATTTGACCCTCGTAACCAACCCACATCTTCAAACTTCCAACACATCAGACCATAAACTAACACTTATACCCAACAACCAACATTGAACACCCAACAACCAACAATGAACACCCAATAACCTTTCAACCCAACACAACAACCTAATACCCCAAGTCAACACTACCATCAATCATACCCATCATTTACCTCAACCCCCTACAACACCCAACAATAAAACCCAAATTTTATCCCATCAACCTCATTCACCCAACAACAAACACCATCCACCACACATTATAACCAATAATCATTCTCACAACCTACCCCACAAGAACACAACTACCAAACACTCCAACCACAAATGTCTTTTTACCACTCATTAACCTTCATCCTAAATTCATCTCAAGACCAACAACCCTACACCCCCTACATTAATAAATCAATGTCACCTACCACTCAACCAAATTGGAATAACAAGGGAACAAGATTAAGTTATGACAGTGTGTCGCCAATGGACGAGTTTACTAATGATATGGTCGCTGAATTTATGAATCCGACGTCAAACGTTCTACTCAGCCAACAAATATTGATGAAAATCGTAGAAGGTTACCCGAATTGGACAAGCTCTTGCATGTGAAACTCACAAACGCTTTCATCGATCTGTTCAAAGTCAATGCTAGATAGGGGTTTAATATATATTTTTAATTACTTAAATAAATAAATATTCCTTTTGATTATTGTTTATTTGTTTTTATTGTTATTTTATTTATTAATTAAATATATTTTAACTATAACAATTATTTTTATTTTAATTATTTTAACACTTAATTAAATATAAATAACTATAATCAATTAAAATGAATAAAAAAGAGATAATATTATGTTATTAATAATTAAAATTTACTTCAATTGTAATTTAAAACTAAAACTAAGAAAACACATTATAACTGCCGCCTGTTTAATGGGTGATTTTTCTTTTTACTTATACATTGTGGCCTTGTCCATGGACATTTCCAAATTATTTGCATAGTACCGCCCTTTCGATAGGCTGTTGCTGTATAACAATAACAATAACGATTTTTTTTTAAAGTATGATAGTTTAGTATTTACTTAAAAATGAATGGTTATTTTATATTTTTCTCCAATAATAAAGTAAAAAATTCCACTTTTTACGATGACGTGTGTGTTTAGGTGTTAACATGTGTTTGGATTCAGATTGTGAATTGTAGAATTCAAAAATGAGGCTATAGACTTACACATGTTAGGTTAAGTTCATAATCTTACATATAAAAGTATATGTGTATGAATATTTTACTTGAAAGTGAAACAAAATATTATATTTAAGTAGTTTTACTTAAACTTTGATAATACTATATAATAATAAAATTTTAAATATTTTAATATTATAATGTCTACGTTAGTAACAAACCATGTACTTTTCGATGGGAAAACACAAGTATTTTGTTAATTTATTTTAAATTAAAAGTAAAAAAGCAAAACCAGGAGCCAATGACGTGTGCTCATGGTTCGTGAGAGCCGCGTTATTCCACCGAAGAAAGCTAAACAAATTGGATGTTGAAAGAGAAATTGTGTGCGTCTGACTCGTATTCGAATATAGTATGTATGTAATTTTAAGATGACAAATGGTTATGAAGGAAATCTTAAGGCTAATTTACTTTATGATTCATATATTTAAGTTAAATTTACTATTCTTTTCGACAAAACAACTTGGACTTTTCTAATTTTTTATTTTTTATTATTTATTTTTAATAAAAATTTAGATAAGTTGGGTTTTCAAAAGTTCAAGGGATAAACAAATGGTTGATATTTTTTTATGATTCACATATTTAAATTAGATACATCTATGCGGTGGAAAAATTTGGATACTTATGATTAAGATTTTATTTTCATTAAAAAAATTTAGATGAGCTGAATGAGATAATTTTAAACGAGTTGAACTTCGATGATTCATCATAATCAAGTCAACGGTCAAAGAGTGTTTGATAACCATTCACTAAAAATGTTTTTATATTAATATAATGAGTTGAACCTACGATCTTTTAAGTTATGAGTAAATTCATTAACATTGAAACAAACTTTCATTAACACATCGTTTAGATTTAAGATGGTTTAAAGTTGGCTCAACATATACGTAGATGTTTAAAACAAATTACAACCTAAAATGTTTAAGAAATACAAAGAAAGTGCAAAATTTAAAAAAATAAAAATGAACGAATTCATTGTCTCAAATAATTAAAATGAATGAGCAATAGAGCTTAAATATAATTCAAGGTCAAAGATAAGTTATGTTTGAAGGATGTGAGATTGCAAGGGAGAAGAATGCATATAAAATGTCCTATCAAAATTAGTGAGCACAACGGTCGCAGATATCAACCATTCTTTTATTCAAGAGATGTTATAGAAACTCAGTTTCCCCACCGTGGTCCTAGTGGTTGTTGGGACAACAGGAATGGCAGAGTTGTAGTGAACAAAAAAAAATGTTCGTACTCAATCATACGAGGAAGTTGTATGTGATAGGTATTTCCATTATCTCTCCCTTTTGAAATGTTTAGAGCATGATGAAGCCAAAAACTTATCTTAATAGGAATAAAATGAGTCGACTTAGTTAGTTTATCTACAACCATCCAAATCACATTGTTCCCCTCGGGGTCTTCGACAAACCTGTCACGAAATCCACATAAATGTTAACCCACTTCCATTCAGGAATACTCAACGGTTGAATCAACCCATACAACTTTTGATGTTCAACCTTTGACTTCTAACAAGTCAAACAAGCGTAAACAAACTTTGTGACCTCCTTCTTCATACATGGCCACCAAAATAATTCTTCAAATCTTGGTATATATTAGTGGTCATGGGATGAATACTTAGACTGCTCCTATGGATCTCTTCCAAAATCATATTTTTAAGTTCCAGCACATCTGACACACAAACTCTGTCTCGAAACTTCAAGATTACATTCTCATCAACCATAAAGTCCACCTCTTTACCTTGGTTAACTAATACTCGACAATCAACCAATTCCACATCCAACTTCTAACCCTCTCTGATTTCATTAAGAAAATTTCTGGTCAACTTCAGCATTCCCAACTTCACACTAATAGGAGTTACCTCACATTCCAAGCTAAGATCTTGAAACTGTTCGATCAAATCAAATTCTCTAACCATTAATGCCTACATATAGAGGAACTTCATGCTTAGTGCATTTTTCTACCACATTGCCCTTGCCAAGATGGTAACTCAACTCGAAATCATATTCCTTCGAGAATTCCAACCACTTCCTCTACCTCATTCTTTATGATCAAACAAGTATTTCAAACTCGTATGGTCGTTGAACACTTCAAACCTCTAACCAAAAAGATAATTCCTCCACACCTTCAACACAAAAACCACATCTACCAACTCTAAGTCATGGGTAGGATAATTCCTCTAATGAATTCTGAGTTGCCTCGAAGCATATGCTACAACCTGACAGTTCTACATAAGCATGCCGCCTAAACCCATCTTTGAAGCATCACAATACACAACAAAGGATTCCTTTTATTCAATAAGATAAATACTTGTGTCGTCGTTAACCTCTTCTTTATCTCTTGAAAACTCTCCCCGCATTGGACATCCCACACATAAGCTTGACCCTTTCGAGTCAACTAAGTCAAAGGAAATGCTAACTTTGAAAATCCTTTGATAAATCTTCTGTAGTAACCAGTTAAACCCAGAAAACATTTGATCTCTATAACAGATATATGAGCCTCTCCTTGCAACATCGCATCTACATTAGACGGATCAACTGTTATACCACCACTGGAAATCACATGGACAAGAAAACTCACTTCTTGTAACCATAACTCACACTTAGACAAATTGGCATACAACTGTTTCTCCTACAATACCTGCAACACAACTCACAGATGTCCCGCATGCTCGTCATATGATTTCGAATGCACCAGGATGTCGTCTATGAACACCACAGCAAACTGGTCCAAGTAAGGATGGAAGATCCTATTCCTATATTCCATGAACAGACCTGGAGCATTAGACACACTGAACGACATCACTGAATACTCATAGTGACCGTATCGAGTCCTAAACATTGTCTTCGGAATATCTTCAGTCCTCACTTGAATCTGATGATAGCCCGATCTCAAATCGATTTTGCTGAACACACAAACATTGACTAACTGACCCATGAGGTCGTTGTTTCTGGGAAGAGTCAATTGTTCTTGATAGTCACCTTATTCAGTTGTCAATAGTCAACACATGAACTCACACTACCACCATTCTTCTTTACCAACAACACGGGTGCTCCCCATGACGATACACTTGGTCTAATAAATTTCTTTTCTATAAGCTCTTTTAACATACTTTTTAGCTCACCCAACTCTAAAGCATACATTTTGTAAGGTTCCATCGACACAAGTCTAGTACCAGGTGCTAAATCTATGGAGAACTTAACTTCTCTTTTTGGCGGTAAATTACTAATGTCATATGGAAACACATCAGAAAACTCGCACACCCTGTCAGATCGACAATCATAGCTTCGGTCTCAACTTTCAAAGAAGCAAACGCAACAAACACTTAAGCCTCATCTTTCAATAACTCTTCCAATAACATGTATTCTTGCAATCAGCGACACGATGAACCATCACTTCACACCTGAAACATCTCATAGGAGCAGAAGATATTCCCCCACTTGTTTAAATCCCGCTCCTGTTGAAAAGCGGTTAGGAGAGAAAAACGAACATCGGCAGTGTTCACACACATGTCATATACCAGGGAAATAAATAAATTCACACAACCTATGCCAAATAGACCGACCTGCTCTGATACCAACAATGTAACACCTTAACCCTGAAATACATACTTAAAATAAAATGATACCAACTATGTAACACCTTAACCCCGAAATACATACTTAAAATAGAATCATGCAAAGGGAATCAAATTTCAGCATAGCGTGTCTCCTCAAAACTCAAAATAACAATTTTCACAACTTAAAATAAAAGATTCACACCCCGTGGGACTCGAACCCACAATCGCCTGAATAGAAGTCAAACGCCTTATCCATTAGGCCACAGGTGCTTCATGTTTTGGATTAGCTCCATTTCTAATTTTTTATTTTTTATTCTTTATTTTTAATAAAAATTTAGATGAGTTGGGTTTTCAAAAGTTCAAGGGTTAGACAAATGGTTGATATTTTTTAATGATGCACATATTTAAGTTAGATACATCTATGTGGTGGAAAAATTTGGATACTTATAATTAAGATTTTATTTTCATTAAAATAATTTAGATGAGTTTAATGAGATAAGTTTAAACGAGTTGAACTTTGATGATTCAAAATAATCAAGTCAACGGTCAAAGAGTGTTTGATAATCATTCACTAAAAATATTTTTATATTAATATAATGAGTTGAACCTACGATCTTTTAAAATATGAGAAAATTCATTAACATTGAAACCAACTTTCATTAACACATAGTTTAGATTTAAGATTGTTTAAACCTGGCTGAACATATATGTAGATGTTTAAAACAAATTACAACCTAAAATGTTTAAGAAATACAAAGAAAGTGCGAAATTTACAAAAATAAAAATGAACGAATTCATTGTCTTAAATAATTAAAATGAATGAGCAATAGAGCTTAAATATAATTCAAGGTCAAAGATAAGTTGTGTTTGAAGGATGTGAGATTGCAAGGGAGAAGAACGCATATAAAATGCCCTATCAAAATTAGTGAGCACAACGGTCGCAGATATCAACCATTCTTTTATTCAAGAGATGTTATAGAAACTCAGTTTCCCCACCGTGGTCCCAGTGGTTGTTGGGACAACGGGAATGGCAGAGTTGTCGTGGATCACATTGTTTATGACATGCATTAAGAGCAAAACTATATCAATGGATCTCGTCAAAGCAAGCTTAGTGAACAAAAAAAACATGTTTGTACTCAATCATACGAGGAAGTTGTATGTGATAGGTATTTCCATTATCTCTCCCTTTTGAAATGTTTAGAGCATGATGAAGCCAAAAACTTATCTTAGTAGGAATAAAATGAGTCGACTTAGTTAGTTTATCTACAACCATCCAAATCACATTGTTCCCCTCGGGGTCTTCGACAAACCTGTCACGAAACCCACATAACTGTTAACCCACTTCCATTCAGGAATACTCAACGGTTGAATCAACCCATACAACTTGTGATGCTCAGCCTTTGACTTCTGACAAGTCAAACAAGCGTAAACAAACTCTGTGACCTCCTTCTTCATACATGGCCACCAAAATAATTCTTTAAATCTTGGTATATATTAGTGGTCCTGGGATGAATACTTAGACTGCTCCTATGGATCTCTTGCAAAATCATATTTTTAAGTTCCAGCACATCTGACACACAAACTCTGTCTCGAAACTTCAAGATTACATTCTCATCAACCATAAAGTCCACCTCTTTACCTTGGTTAACTAATACTCGACAATCAACCAATTTCACATCCAACTTCTAACCCTCTCTCATTTCATTAAGAAAATTTTTGGTCAACTTCAGCATTCCCAACTTCAGACTAATAGGAGTTACCTCACATACCAAGCTAAGATCTTGAAACTGCTCGATCAAATCAAATTCTCTAACCATTAATGCCTACATATAGAGGGACTTCATGCTTAGTGCATTTTTCTACCACATTGCCCTCGCCAAGATGGTAACTCAACTCGAAATCATATTCCTTCGAGAATTCCAACCACTTCCTCTACCTCATTCTTTATGATCAAACAAGTATTTCAAACTCGTATGGTCGCTGAACACTTCAAAACTCTAACCAAAAAGAAAATTCCTCCACACCTTCAACACAAAAACCACATCTACCAACTCTAAGTCATGGGTAGGATAATTCCTCTAAAGAATTCTGAGTTGCCTCGAAGCATATGCTACAACCTGACAATTCTACATAAGCATGCCGCCTAAACCCATCTTTGAAGCATCACAATACACAACAAAGGATTCCTTTTATTAGATAAGATAAATACTTGTGTCGTCGTTAACCTCTTCGTTATCTCTTGAAAACTCTCCCCGCATTGGACATCCCACACATAAGCTTGACCCTTTCGAGTCAACTAAGTCAAAGAAAATGCTAACTTTGAAAATCCTTTGATAAATCTTTTGTAGTAACCAGTTAAACCCAGAAAACATTTGATCTCTATAACAGATATATGAGCCTCTCATTGGAACATCGCGTCTACATTAGACGGATCAACTGTTATACCACCATTGGAAATCACATGGACAAGAAAACTCACTTCTTGTAACCATAACTCACACTTAGACAAATTGGCATACAACTGTTTCTCCTACAATACCTGCAACACAACTCACAGATGTCCCGCATGCTCGTCATATGATTTCGAATGCACCAGGATGTCGTCTATGAACACCACAGCAAATTGGTCCAAGTAAGGATGGAAGATCCTATTCATGTATTCCATGAACAGACCTGGAGCATTAGACACACTGAACGAAATCACTGAATACTCATAGTGATCGTATCGAGTCCTAAACATTGTCTTCGGAATATCTTCAGTCCTCACTTGAATCTGATGATAACCCGATCTCAAATCGATTTTGTTGAACACACAAAGACTGACTAACTGACCCATGAGGTTGTGTTTCGGGGAAGAGTGTATTGTTCTTGATAGTCACCTTATTCAGTTGTCGATAGTCAACACATAAACTCACACTACCACCATTCTAATTTACCAACAACACGGGTGCTCCCCATGACGATACACTTGGTCTAATAAATTTCTTTTCTATAAGCTCTTTTAACATACTCTTTAGCTCACCCAACTCTGAAGCATACATTTTGTAAGGTTCCATCGACACGGGTCTAGTACCAGGTACTAAATCTATGGAGAACTTAGCTTCTCTTTTTGGCGATAAATCACTAATGTCATGTGGAAACACATCAGAAAACTCGCACACCCTGGCAGATCGACAATCATAGCTTCCATCTCAACTTTCAAAGAAGCAAACATAACAAACACTTGAGCCTCATCTTTCAATAACTCTTCCAATAACATGTATTCTTGCAATCATCGACACGATGAACCATCACTTCACACCTGAAACATCTCATAGGAGCAGAAGATATTCCCTCACTTGTTTAAATCCCGCTCCTGTTGAAAAGCGGTTAGGAAAGAAAAACGAACATCGACAGTGTTCACACACATGTCGTATACCAGGGAAATAAATAAATTCACACAACCTATGCCAAATAGACCGACCTTCTCTGATACCAACTATGTAACACCTTAACCCCGAAATACATACTTAAAATAAAATCATGCAAAGGGAATCAAATTTCAGCATAGGGTGTCTCCTTACAACTCAAAATAACAATTTTCACAACTTAAAATAAAAGACTCACACCCGGTGGGACTCGAACCCACAATCGCTTGATTAGAAGTCAAACGCCTTATCCATTAGGCCACGGGTGCTTCATGTTTTGGATTCGCTCCATTTCTAATGTTTTATTTTTATTCTTTAGTTTTAATAAAAATTTAGATGAGTTGGGTTTTCAAAAGTTCAAGGGTTAAACAAATGGTTGATATTTTTTTATGATTCACATATTATGTGGTGGAAAAATTTGGATACTTATAATTAAGATTTTATTTTCATTAAAATAATTTAGATGAGTTGAATGAGATAAGTTTAAACGAGTTGAACTTTGATGATTCATCATAATCAAGTCAACGGTCAAAGAGTGTTTGATAATCATTCACTAAAAATATTTTTATATTAATATAATGAGTTGAACCTACGATCTTTTGAAATATGAGTAAATTCATTAACATTGAAACCAACTTTCATTAACACATAGTTTAGATTTAAGATTGTTTAAAGTTGGCTGAACATATATGTAGATGTTTAAAACAAATTACAACCTAAAATGTTTAAGAAATAAAAAGAAAGTGTGAAATTTACAAAAATAAAAATGAACGAATTCATTGTCTTAAATAATTAAAATGAATGAGCAATAGAGCTTAAATATAATTCAAGGTCAAAGATAAGTTGTGTTTGAAGGATGTGAGATTGCAAGGGAGAAGAACGCATATAAAATGCCCTATCAAAATTAGTGAGCACAACGGTCGCAGATATCAACCATTCTTTTATTCAAGAGATGTTATAGAAACTCAGTTTCCCCACCGTGGTCCCAGTGGTTGTTGGGACAACGGGAATGGCAGAGTTGTCGTGGATCACATTGTTTATGACATGCATTAAGAGCAAAACTATATCAATGGATCTCGTCAAAGCAAGCTTAGTGAACAAAAAAAACATGTTTGTACTCAATCATATGAGGAAGTTGTATGTGATAGGTATTTCCATTATCTCTCCCTTTTGAAATGTTTAGAGCATGATGAAGCCAAAAACTTATCTTAATAGGAATAAAATGAGTCGACTTAGTTAGTTTATCTACAACCATCCAAATCACATTGTTCCCCTCGGGGTCTTCGACAAACCTGTCACGAAACCCACATAACTGTTAACCCACTTCCATTCAGGAATACTCAACGGTTGAATCAACCCATACAACTTGTGATGCTCAGCCTTTGACTTCTGACAAGTCAAACAAGCGTAAACAAACTCTGTGACCTCCTTCTTCATACATGGCCACCAAAATAATTCTTTAAATCTTGGTATATATTAGTGGTCCTGGGATGAATACTTAGATTGCTCCGATGGATCTCTTCCAAAATCATATTTTTAAGTTCCAGCACATCTGACACACAAACTCTGTCTCGAAACTTCAATATTACATTCTCATCAACCATAAAGTCCACCTCTTTACCTTGGTTAACTAATACTCGACAATCAACCAATTTCACATCCAACTTCTAACCCTCTCTAATTTCATTAAGAAAATTTTTGGTCAACTTCAGCATTCCCAACTTCAGACTAATAGGAGTTACCTCACATTCCAAGCTAAGATCTTGAAACTGTTCGATCAAATCAAATTCTCTAACCATTAATGCCTACATATAGAGGAACTTCATGCTTAGTGCATTTTTCTACCACATTGCCCTTGCCAAGATGGTAACTCAACTCGAAATCATATTCCTTCGAGAATTCCAACCATTTCCTCTACCTCATTCTTTATGATCAAACAAGTATTTCAAACTCGTATGGTCGCTGAACACTTCAAACCTCTAACCAAAAAGATAATTCCTCCACACCTTCAACACAAAAACCACATCTACCAACTCTAAGTCATGGGTAGGATAATTCCTCTAATGAATTCTGAGTTGCCTCGAAGCATATGCTACAACCTGACAATTCTACATAAGCATGCCGCCTAAACCCATCTTTGAAGCATCACAATACACAACAAAGGATTCCTTTTATTAGATAAGATAAATACTTGTGTCGTCGTTAACCTCTTCGTTATCTCTTGAAAACTCTCCCCGCATTGGACATCCCACACATAAGCTTGACCCTTTCGAGTCAACTAAGTCAAAGAAAATGCTAACTTTGAAAATCCTTTGATAAATCTTTTGTAGTAACCAGTTAAACCCAGAAAACATTTGATCTCTATAACAGATATATGAGCCTCTCATTGGAACATCGCGTCTACATTAGACGGATCAACTGTTATACCACCATTGGAAATCACATGGACAAGAAAACTCACTTCTTGTAACCATAACTCACACTTAGACAAATTGGCATACAACTGTTTCTCCTACAATACCTGCAACACAACTCACAGATGTCCCGCATGCTCGTCATATGATTTCGAATGCACCAGGATGTCGTCTATGAACACCACAGCAAATTGGTCCAAGTAAGGATGGAAGATCCTATTCATGTATTCCATGAACAGACCTGGAGCATTAGACACACTGAACGAAATCACTGAATACTCATAGTGACCGTATCGAGTCCTAAACATTGTCTTCGGAATATCTTCAGTCCTCACTTGAATCTGATGATAACCCGATCTCAAATCGATTTTGTTGAACACACAAAGACTGACTAACTGACCCATGAGGTTGTGTTTCGGGGAAGAGTGTATTGTTCTTGATAGTCACCTTATTCAGTTGTCGATAGTCAACACATAAACTCACACTACCACCATTCTAATTTACCAACAACACGGGTGCTCCCCATGACGATACACTTGGTCTAATAAATTTCTTTTCTATAAGCTCTTTTAACATACTCTTTAGCTCACCCAACTCTGAAGCATACATTTTGTAAGGTTCCATCGACACGGGTCTAGTACCAGGTACTAAATCTATGGAGAACTTAGCTTCTCTTTTTGGCGATAAATCACTAATGTCATGTGGAAACACATCAGAAAACTCGCACACCCTGGCAGATCGACAATCATAGCTTCGATCTCAACTTTCAAAGAAGCAAACATAACAAACACTTGAGCCTCATCTTTCAATAACTCTTCCAATAACATGTATTCTTGCAATCATCGACACGATGAACCATCACTTCACACCTGAAACATCTCATAGGAGCAGAAGATATTCCCTCACTTGTTTAAATCCCGCTCCTGTTGAAAAGCGGTTAGGAAAGAAAAACGAACATCGACAGTGTTCACACACATGTCGTATACCAGGGAAATAAATAAATTCACACAACCTATGCCAAATAGACCGACCTTCTCTGATACCAACTATGTAACACCTTAACCCCGAAATACATACTTAAAATAAAATCATGCAAAGGGAATCAAATTTCAGCATAGGGTGTCTCCTTACAACTCAAAATAACAATTTTCACAACTTAAAATAAAAGACTCACACCCGGTGGGACTCGAACCCACAATCGCTTGATTAGAAGTCAAACGCCTTATCCATTAGGCCACGGGTGCTTCATGTTTTGGATTCGCTCCATTTCTAATGTTTTATTTTTTATTCTTTAGTTTTAATAAAAATTTAGATGAGTTGGGTTTTCAAAAGTTCAAGGGTTAAACAAATGGTTGATATTTTTTTATGATTCACATATTTAAGTTAGATACATCTATGTGGTGGAAAAATTTGGATACTTATAATTAAGATTTTATTTTCATTAAAATAATTTAGATGAGTTGAATGAGATAAGTTTAAACGAGTTGAACTTTGATGATTCATCATAATCAAGTCAACGGTCAAAGAGTGTTTGATAATCATTCACTAAAAATATTTTTATATTAATATAATGAGTTGAACCTACGATCTTTTAAAATATGAGTAAATTCATTAACATTGAAACCAACTTTCATTAACACATAGTTTAGATTTAAGATTGTTTAAAGTTGGCTGAACATATATGTAGATGTTTAAAACAAATTACAACCTAAAATGTTTAAGAAATAAAAAGAAAGTGTGAAATTTACAAAAATAAAAATGAACGAATTCATTGTCTTAAATAATTAAAATGAATGAGCAATAGAGCTTAAATATAATTCAAGGTCAAAGATAAGTTGTGTTTGAAGGATGTGAGATTGCAAGGGAGAAGAACGCATATAAAATGCCCTATCAAAATTAGTGAGCACAACGGTCGCAGATATCAACCATTCTTTTATTCAAGAGATGTTATAGAAACTCAGTTTCCCCACCGTGGTCCCAGTGGTTGTTGGGACAACGGGAATGGCAGAGTTGTCGTGGATCACATTGTTTATGACATGCATTAAGAGCAAAACTATATCAATGGATCTCGTCAAAGCAAGCTTAGTGAACAAAAAAAACATGTTTGTACTCAATCGTACGAGGAAGTTGTATGTGATAGGTATTTCCATTATCTCTCCCTTTTGAAATGTTTAGAGCATGATGAAGCCAAAAACTTATCTTAATAGGAATAAAATGAGTCGACTTAGTTAGTTTATCTACAACCATCCAAATCACATTGTTCCCCTCGGGATCTTCGACAAACCTGTCACGAAACCCACATAACTGTTAACCCACTTCCATTCAGGAATACTCAACGGTTGAATCAACCCATACAACTTGTGATGCTCAGCCTTTGACTTCTGACAAGTCAAACAAGCGTAAACAAACTCTGTGACCTCCTTCTTCATACATGGCCACCAAAATAATTCTTTAAATCTTGGTATATATTAGTGGTCCTGGGATGAATACTTAGACTGCTCCTATGGATCTCTTCCAAAATCATATTTTTAAGTTCCAGCACATCTGACACACAAACTCTGTCTCGAAACTTCAAGATTACATTCTCATCAACCATAAAGTCCACCTCTTTACCTTGGTTAACTAATACTCGACAATCAACCAATTTCACATCCAACTTCTAACCCTCTCTCATTTCATTAAGAAAATTTTTGGTCAACTTCAGCATTCCCAACTTCAGACTAATAGGAGTTACCTCACATACCAAGCTAAGATCTTGAAACTGCTCGATCAAATCAAATTCTCTAACCATTAATGCCTACATATAGAGGGACTTCATGCTTAGTGCATTTTTCTACCACATTGCCCTCGCCAAGATGGTAACTCAACTCGAAATCATATTCCTTCGAGAATTCCAACCACTTCCTCTACCTCATTCTTTATGATCAAACAAGTATTTCAAACTCGTATGGTCGTTGAACACTTCAAAACTCTAACCAAAAAGAAAATTCCTCCACACCTTCAACACAAAAACCACATCTACCAACTCTAAGTCATGGGTAGGATAATTCCTCTAAAGAATTCTGAGTTGCCTCGAAGCATATGCTACAACCTGACAATTCTACATAAGCATGCCGCCTAAACCCATCTTTGAAGCATCACAATACACAACAAAGGATTCCTTTTATTAGATAAGATAAATACTTGTGTCGTCGTTAACCTCTTCGTTATCTCTTGAAAACTCTCCCCGCATTGGACATCCCACACATAAGCTTGACCCTTTCGAGTCAACTAAGTCAAAGAAAATGCTAACTTTGAAAATCCTTTGATAAATCTTTTGTAGTAACCAGTTAAACCCAGAAAACATTTGATCTCTATAACAGATATATGAGCCTCTCATTGGAACATCGCGTCTACATTAGACGGATCAACTGTTATACCACCATTGGAAATCACATGGACAAGAAAACTCACTTCTTGTAACCATAACTCACACTTAGACAAATTGGCATACAACTGTTTCTCCTACAATACCTGCAACACAACTCACAGATGTCCCGCATGCTCGTCATATGATTTCGAATGCACCAGGATGTCGTCTATGAACACCACAGCAAATTGGTCCAAGTAAGGATGGAAGATCCTATTCATGTATTCCATGAACAGACCTGGAGCATTAGACACACTGAACGAAATCACTGAATACTCATAGTGATCGTATCGAGTCCTAAACATTGTCTTCGGAATATCTTCAGTCCTCACTTGAATCTGATGATAACCCGATCTCAAATCGATTTTGTTGAACACACAAAGACTGACTAACTGACCCATGAGGTTGTGTTTCGGGGAAGAGTGTATTGTTCTTGATAGTCACCTTATTCAGTTGTCGATAGTCAACACATAAACTCACACTACCACCATTCTAATTTACCAACAACACGGGTGCTCCCCATGACGATACACTTGGTCTAATAAATTTCTTTTCTATAAGCTCTTTTAACATACTCTTTAGCTCACCCAACTCTGAAGCATACATTTTGTAAGGTTCCATCGACACGGGTCTAGTACCAGGTACTAAATCTATGGAGAACTTAGCTTCTCTTTTTGGCGATAAATCACTAATGTCATGTGGAAACACATCAGAAAACTCGCACACCCTGGCAGATCGACAATCATAGCTTCGATCTCAACTTTCAAAGAAGCAAACATAACAAACACTTGAGCCTCATCTTTCAATAACTCTTCCAATAACATGTATTCTTGCAATCATCGACACGATGAACCATCACTTCACACCTGAAACATCTCATAGGAGCAGAAGATATTCCCTCACTTGTTTAAATCCCGCTCCTGTTGAAAAGCGGTTAGGAAAGAAAAACGAACATCGACAGTGTTCACACACATGTCGTATACCAGGGAAATAAATAAATTCACACAACCTATGCCAAATAGACCGACCTTCTCTGATACCAACTATGTAACACCTTAACCCCGAAATACATACTTAAAATAAAATCATGCAAAGGGAATCAAATTTCAGCATAGGGTGTCTCCTTACAACTCAAAATAACAATTTTCACAACTTAAAATAAAAGACTCACACCCGGTGGGACTCGAACCCACAATCGCTTGATTAGAAGTCAAACGCCTTATCCATTAGGCCACGGGTGCTTCATGTTTTGGATTCGCTCCATTTCTAATGTTTTATTTTTTATTCTTTAGTTTTAATAAAAATTTAGATGAGTTGGGTTTTCAAAAGTTCAAGGGTTAAACAAATGGTTGATATTTTTTTATGATTCACATATTATGTGGTGGAAAAATTTGGATACTTATAATTAAGATTTTATTTTCATTAAAATAATTTAGATGAGTTGAATGAGATAAGTTTAAACGAGTTGAACTTTGATGATTCATCATAATCAAGTCAACGGTCAAAGAGTGTTTGATAATCATTCACTAAAAATATTTTTATATTAATATAATGAGTTGAACCTACGATCTTTTAAAATATGAGTAAATTCATTAACATTGAAACCAACTTTCATTAACACATAGTTTAGATTTAAGATTGTTTAAAGTTGGCTGAACATATATGTAGATGTTTAAAACAAATTACAACCTAAAATGTTTAAGAAATAAAAAGAAAGTGTGAAATTTACAAAAATAAAAATGAACGAATTCATTGTCTTAAATAATTAAAATGAATGAGCAATAGAGCTTAAATATAATTCAAGGTCAAAGATAAGTTGTGTTTGAAGGATGTGAGATTGCAAGGGAGAAGAACGCATATAAAATGCCCTATCAAAATTAGTGAGCACAACGGTCGCAGATATCAACCATTCTTTTATTCAAGAGATGTTATAGAAACTCAGTTTCCCCACCGTGGTCCCAGTGGTTGTTGGGACAACGGGAATGGCAGAGTTGTCGTGGATCACATTGTTTATGACATGCATTAAGAGCAAAACTATATCAATGGATCTCGTCAAAGCAAGCTTAGTGAACAAAAAAAACATGTTTGTACTCAATCATACGAGGAAGTTGTATGTGATAGGTATTTCCATTATCTCTCCCTTTTGAAATGTTTAAAGCATGATGAAGCCAAAAACTTATCTTAATAGGAATAAAATGAGTCGACTTAGTTAGTTTATCTACAACCATCCAAATCACATTGTTCCCCTCGGGGTCTTCGACAAACCTGTCACGAAACCCACATAACTATTAACCCACTTCCATTCAGGAATACTCCACGGTTGAATCAACCCATACAACTTGTGATGCTCAGCCTTTGACTTCTGACAAGTCAAACAAGCGTAAACAAACTCTGTGACCTCCTTATTCATACATGGCCACCAAAATAATTCTTTAAATCTTGGTATATATTAGTGGTCCTGGGATGAATACTTAGACTGCTCCTATGGATCTCTTCCAAAATCATATTTTTAAGTTCCAGCACATCTGACACACAAACTCTGTCTCGAAACTTCAAGATTACATTCTCATCAACCATAAAGTCCACCTCTTTACCTTAGTTAACTAATACTCGACAATCAACCAATTTCACATCCAACTTCTAACCCTCTCTAATTTCATTAAGAAAATTTTTGGTCAACTTCAGCATTCCCAACTTCAGACTAATAGGAGTTACCTCACATACCAAGCTAAGATCTTGAAACTGCTCGATCAAATCAAATTCTCTAACCATTAATGCCTACATACAGAGGGACTTCATGCTTAGTGCATTTTTCTACCACATTGCCCTCGCCAAGATGGTAACTCAACTCGAAATCATATTCCTTCGAGAATTCCAACCACTTCCTCTACCTCATTCTTTATGATCAAACAAGTATTTCAAACTCGTATGGTCGCTGAACACTTCAAAACACTAACCAAAAAGATAATTCCTCCACACCTTCAACACAAAAACCACATCTACAAACTCTAAGTCATGGGTAGGATAATTCCTCTAATGAATTCTGAGTTGCCTCGAAGCATATGCTACAACTTGACAATTCTACATAAGCATGCCGCCTAAACCCATCTTTGAAGCATCACAATACACAACAAAGGATTCCTTTTATTCAATAAGATAAATACTTGTGTCGTCGTTAACCTCTTCTTTATCTCTTTAAAACATTCCCCGCATTGGACATCCCACACATAAGCTTGACCCTTTCGAGTCAACTAAGTCAAAGGAAATGCTAACTTTGAAAATCCTTTGATAAATCTTCTGTAGTAACCAGTTAAAACCAGAAAACATTTGATCTCTATAACAGATATATGAGCCTCTCATTGCAACATCGTGTCTACATTAGACGTATCAACTGTTATACCACCATTGGAAATCACATGGACAAGAAAACTCACTTCTTGTAACCATAACTCACACTTAGACAAATTGGCATACAACTGTTTCTCCTACAATACCTGCAACACAACTCACAGATGTCCCGCATGCTCGTCATATGATTTCGAATGCACCAGGATGTCGTCTATGAACACCACAGCAAACTGGTCCAAGTAAGGATGGAAGATCCTATTCATGTATTCCATGAACAGACCTGGAGCATTAGATACACTGAACGACATCACCGAATACTCATAGTGACCGTATCGAGTCCTAAACATTGTCTTCGGAATATCTTAAGTCCTCACTTGAATCTGATGAGAGCCCGATCTCAAATCGATTTTGCTGAACACACAAACACTGACTAACTGACCCATGAGGTCGTTGTTTCTGGGAAGAGTGTATTGTTCTTGATAGTCACCTTATTCAGTTGTCGATAGTCAACACATGAACTCACACTACCACCATTCTTCTTTATCAACAACACGGATGCTCCCTATGACGATACACTTGGTCTAATAAATTTCTTTTCTATAAGCTCTTTTAACATACTTTTTAGCTCACCCAACTCTGAAGCATACATTTTGTAAGGTTCCATCGACACAGGTCTAGTACCAGGTACTAAATCTATGGAGAACTTAACTTCTCTTTTTGGCGGTAAATCACTAATGTCATGTGGAAACACATCAGAAAACTCGCACACCCTGTCAGATCGACAATCATAGCTTCGGTCTCAACTTTCAAAGAAGCAAACATAACAAACACTTGAGCCTCGTCTTTCAATAACTCTTCCAATAACATGTATTCTTGCAATCAGCGACACGATGAACCATCACTTCACACCTGAAACATCTCATAGGAGCAGAAGATATTCCCCCACTTGTTTAATCCCGCTCCTGTTGAAAAGCGGTTAGGAAAGAAAAACGAACATCGGCAGTGTTCACACACATGTCATATACCAAATAGATCGGCCTGCTCTGATACCAACTATGTAACACCTTAACCCCGAAATACATACTTAAAATAAAATCATGCAAAGGGAATCAAATTTCAGCATAGGGTGTCTCCTCACAACTTAAAATAAAAGATTCACACCCGGTGGGACTCGAACCCACAATCGCTTCATTAGAAGTCAAACGCCTTATCCCTTAGGTCACGGGTGCTTCATGTTTTGGATTCGCTCCATTTCAAATTTTTTATTTTTTATTCTTTATTTTTAATAAAAATTTAGATGAGTTGGGTTTTCAAAAGTTCAAGGGTTAGACAAATGGTTGATATTTTTTTATGATTCACATATTTAAGTTAGATACATCTATGTGGTGGAAAAATTTGGATACTTATAATTAAGATTTTATTTTCATTAAAATAATTTAGATGAGTTTAATGAGATAAGTTTAAACGAGTTGAACTTTGATGATTCATCATAATCAAGTCAACGGTCAAAGAGTGTTTGATAATCATTCACTAAAAATATTTTTATATTCATATAATGAGTTGAACCTACGATCGTTTAAAATATGAGTAAATTCATTAACATTGAAACCAACTTTCATTAACACATAGTTTAGATTTAAGTTGGCCAACAAATTACAACCTAAAATGTTTAAGAAATACAAAGACACAGGTCTAGTACCAGGTACTAAATCTATGGAGAACTTAACTTCTCTTTTTGGCGGTAAATCACTAATGTCATGTGGAAACACATTAGAAAACTCGCACACCCTGGCAGATCGACAATCATAGCTTCGGTCTCAACTTTCAAAGAAGCAAACATAACAAACACTTGAGCCTCATCTTTCAATAACTCTTCCAATAACATGTATTCTTACAATCAGTGACACGATGAACCATCACTTCACACCTGAAACATCTCATAGGAGCAGAAGATATTCCCCCACTTGTTTAAATCTCGCTCTTGTTGAAAAGCGGTTAGGAAAGAAAAACAAGCATCGACGGTGTTCACACACATGTCGTATACCAGGGAAATAAATAAATTCACACAACCTATGCCAAATAGACCGACCTGCTCTGATACCAACTATGTAACACCTTAACCCCGAAATACATACTTAAAATAAAATCATGCAAAGGCAATCAAAATTCAGCATAGGGTGTCTCCTCACAACTCAAAATAACAATTTTCTCAATTTAAAAGATATTAGTGGAAACTCAAAAATTTAGTTCATACTTCAAAATCTTGAATTAAACAACGGTAAGCTCAATACAACAATTAATTCAAAACACTCGAAAAAACATGCAACAACCCAATACCCCATTGTAACATATTAGAGCGTTGATAAAAATTTAAAATTGCAGAAAATCACAAATAAACGAAAGGGCCTCAATGTCATCCTCCAGCGCGCAAAGCAACTACTCCTCTACCTGATTATATGTGCTCCAAGCGAGTACATAACACCACAAATAAAACAAATAAGGGTGAGAATAATTCCACATATGTTTTCAGTGATTAAAGCAGTATGAATAGGCATGGCAACGGAGTGGATCGGGTACGGTTTTTACGTCCCTCAAACCCAAACCCGAATCCCCAAACAATCTTCGTTCCCTGACCCAAATCCAAACTGGGATGGGGAATCAAAACCCAAACCGTCCGAAACGGGTTCGGGTATCCCCGCCTCGTCATCATTCATTTAGTGAAATTAATTTTTTTAATATAAATATTTATGTTTTCCAAAATAAAATTACATTACAAATAATAAAATAAAACAGTCTAAAAAATTTTCATACATACATTTCAAATATTTTAGATAATAAAATTAAAATTAAAATTAAAATATCAAAACATTGGCCACATTTTTAATATTCTAAATTATCAAAACTAAATAATAATGTACATAATGAAATAAACAGGGCGGATTCGGGGTGGATACTAGTGTCCCCATTATCCGATCCGTCCCCATATTTTATAATCGGGAAAAACTCAAACTCAAACCCGGTCAAAGCGAGTTTTCCCCGTCAAGTTCGGGGCGGGTACGAGTTATGTTGTCATGCCTCAGTATGAATAATTTCAATAACATTCATACCACTTACACAATTAATTCACACTCATAAACGATTACAAAATGCAACATGAAATGCTAATGCAATCCTCCTCCAATTATGCATGTTGTACCAAATTTTGCATTTCAGAGTTATTTTACTAATTTATCCATGTCTTTGAACTTTGTTTCTCTCTGAACATGAGATAGTCATTATTCCTCTATGAACCTGACCTCACTGGACCGAAGTCCTACCTAACTCCAATATACATGTATTCATGAACATGACAATGAATTCAAAAAATCCAAAACAACATAAAATATACTCAAAAGTCATACTTAAAAGATTCCTCTATGAATCATAATTTCGCCAATATGATGTCAACACGGTAATTCCTCTCTGAATTATCCATCTCAAAATTTCATCTCAATAATTATATTAATAATCAGAAATAATCACAACCGAGCAAAGATATTTTATTATTCAATGACTTAAATTATTCATCAACTCAGAAAATACTCAAAACACATCAACATAGTAATAATTATTTATATTAACTCATAACTCATCAAAATGGTAACAATCTTTGTCTATAACTCAATAGAGTTCTTAAGGCGAACTCTAAACAACTCTATAACAATCACTACAACTCTAAATGGCTTTAGAGTACTCTAAAATACTCAATTGACGATTTAAAGAGTCAAATACTTTCACTTCAACTCTAAGTTCATCATGTTTAACTCTAAACAAATCATGAGCAACTCTAAAAACTCCAAATTAATAAAATTGACTCTTAAATTCATCGATAAGGTAACGAAAAGTCATCGAACTCGAAATTGATCAAAACTCACCAATTAGGCAGCACATTGAACGTCGAAGCGTCGATTGCCCGAATCTCCGCTGCCTACAACCCACTCGCCGCCAACTGCCTTCGTCGCTCCTCAGCCAGCCTGCGACACCGCCTCGCTGGCGCGGTACTTGGTTTTTTTTCATACGTCTTCCGTCGATCGCCAGCGCAACACTGTTCCTCTGACGGCTCTACCGCCGTCGCGACATTGGTCACTCAATTTTTCCCGATTTCCAATTTTTTGACAAAAAAAATGTTTTTCTATAAAAGTGATTTTTCAAGTAAAAAGTGATTCTCGGTGGAAAAAATTACTTTTTAATATGAATTGATTAGATTAGATTCAATTCGAAAAAACCTATTCTTGAATTAATTGAACTCCACTTTTATTTTTTATTTTATATATATATATATATATATATATATATATATATTCTTAAAGCGAATCAGTGTCACTATTGACCAAATGATCAATACCACTATTTTGAAAACTTAGTGTAATTTTTGGATATGGATCCTTTGCGGTGCATTATATATTGCTGTCCATTCAGCCATAGTCTTAACCACTCATCTATATCATTTTTCAATTTTCAATTTTCAATTCAACCACTTTTTCCTTATTTATTTTCTATCAATTCTTAACCATTAGATAAGTAGCTTGAGGGATGGCAAAAGCTAAGGGCAGGAGAGAATCCATTTCCATAATTTTTGGCTTTAACGCTGACTTTTGAAATAAACATGTATACAAATCCCATCACTTTGAAACGGCTCTTGAGTGAACGTGGTAGTATTAGTAGTAAGCTCAACCAGTTTCACACAAAACTTGTGGCTTATTATTATTCCAAATCACTCACACAAACCAAAACTATGTGCTGTTTCCTGTTTCTCCACCAACAAAACCAAAACCACTTGCTTCACAACCCCTTATATACATACTTTAATATACACTACACATCCTAATATTCTCTCTAAACCCTTCTTTCCATTTTGCTTTTTCTTCTCTTTCATTGACTTTACTTCCTCCACCTCTTCAACTCTTTCAAGAAAATCTTAACAAAAAGCTTAACCACATAACTAGCAATGTGAATATGTGATAATGTTACATTAATTACACATAAACCAATATTAGTGAACTATAATATATAGTCTTTATGGAATCCAATGGACTAGGTGGTGGAATATTTCCTAGTTCTACCATAAACAATGGATTTATAGGTGTAGAAAACCCTTCAAAACAACAACAAAATTCTCACACTTTGCATCATCATCATCATCATCACCAAATGGTTTCCTATGATCAACCCCATCCATCAATAAAACAAACCTATCCTTCTTACTCATCAAAATCCATCATGAGCAACAAGGCACATCAACAAATCAACCTCAGTGATGAAGATGAGCCGTGTTTTGGAGCAGATGAAGCCTCTGGTGGTGGTGATCCAAAGAGGAAAGGATCACCATGGCATAGAATGAAATGGACAGATACAATGGTAAGGCTCTTGATAATGGCTGTTTATTACATCGGTGATGAAGCGGGTACTTCGGAGATAGGGGTTGATAATAAAAAGAAAGTGAGTGGCTTGTTACAGAAGAAAGGTAAATGGAAATCGGTTTCTAAAGGGATGATGGAGAAAGGATACTATGTTTCGCCTCAACAATGTGAAGACAAGTTCAATGATTTGAACAAAAGGTACAAAAGGGTTAACGATATTGTCGGAAAAGGAACAGCTTGTAGGGTTGTTGAGAATCAAAGCTTGTTGGATAGTATGGATTTGTCTACCAAACTTAAAGATGAAGCTAGAAAGCTTTTGAATTCTAAGCATCTTTTCTTTAGAGAAATGTGCGCATATCATAATAGTTGTGGCCATGGGAACAATACTTTGCAGCAGCAACAGTCTTCGAACGAGACTCAACCACAGCAGCAGCATCCACCACAGCAGCAACAACAGCAACAACCTCAGCAGGAGCAGCAACAACAATGTTTGCATTCGTCGAACGGTGTAGGAATGTTGAAACTGAAAGGAAAAAGCGGAGGAGAAGATGAAGAGGACGAAGACGAGGATGAATGGGAGGAAGATTCTGAAGAGGAGGAGGAAGAATCAGGGGAAGATGAGAATAATGATCATTCGAGGAAGAAGTCACGGAGGGTTTCGGTTTCGGTTTCATCGACGGCGATGATGCAACAGCTGAGTAGCGAAGTGACGAACGTGTTGCAAGACGGAGTGAAGAGTTGTTGGGAGAAGAAGCAATGGATGAAGAAGAGGGTTGTGCAGTTGGGAGAAGAACGAGTGAACTATCATGTTGAAGCGTTTGAGATTGAGAAACAAAGGTTGAAATGGAAGAGGTTTAGTAGTAACAAAGAGAGGGAAATGGAGAGGCAGAAGCTTGAAAATGAAAGGAAGTGTTTGGAAATTGATAGAATGGTTTTGTTGCTTCGGCAGAAGGAGGTTGAATTGCAGAATACTCAGCAGATGCAGCAGCAACAGCATTCTTCTACTTAGGAGTAGAAGAAATTTGTGTGTGGATTTTGTTGTAATAAATTATAGTTTTTTTATCCATTAAGTTCAGTATGATACAAATTGCATGGGTTTGAATCTGCAATAACTTTTTTAGCTTCATGCTTTGAAAGAAATCCATATTTTCACTTCAAAAAATTTTAAAATAAAAAGTTCACACCCGGTGGGACTCGAACCCACAATCGCTTGATTAGAAGTCAAACGCCTTATCCATTAGGCCACGGGTGCTTCATGTTTTGAATTCCTCCTTTTAAGAATATTTACTTAGAGTTTATCGACAGGAATATTAACTTGACCATGTTAAAATATTTTATGGAAAAAAATGTTATTCTGAAACTCCTGGTGCTTTTTTCAACAGAAGCTCCTCAAACAAGAATTTAAAAGAGAAAAAAAAGTAAAATAGGTTAGGCTAATATTGGTTACTAGCATGTTGTCAAAGTCACGTTAATGGATATAAGTTGAACCAAAATCTTGTGAGTTTGTCAATCAGTTCAATTCAAATACTTGATTCATGGTCTTATAAAATGAGATCAAATCATGTTGAACCAGACTGAATAAGATTGAACTTGAATCACATTTAGTAAATATTTATTTCTGGCAAATAAGAAAATAGTTTTATAGTAAATTTGTCCGTAAATATTTCTTTTACATATTTATCTAAACAATTATTGATATCATAAAATATTATTGAATGTTACATTTTTGTAATGTCTTATATTTAAAATAGAAAAAAGAAAGTAGAATATTTTTATAAATAAGAACTGGTAGAATATTAATCATTCAATTTAATTGGGATTAGAAAAATTGAATCATGACCCATAGTTAGAGGCCATCACTAATTGAAGCTGTGAACTCAGGTAGCAATAGCACTAGAAATAGAGCATGTCAACCAGACGGATTAGGAATGGTTTTTTCTCCCAAATTCAAATTTAAATTCTTAAACAATCTTCTTCCATCCATCTTCATTTCCCACCCAATCTTTAAAGAAGATGGAGAAATAAAATCTAACTCAAACGGATTCGGGTTAGAGATATCCCCGTTCCACCAAATTCATTTAATAAAATCAATTTTTTTAATAAAAATATTTATTTTTTCTAAAATAAAATTATATTACAAATAATAAAATAAAATAACTCACAAAATTTCATACACACATTTCAAATATTTTATATAATAAATACAAATTAAACTATCAAAATATTTACGTATATTAATATCTAAATTATCATAAATAAATAATAAAATAAATAGAACGAAGACAAATTCGAAGTGGATACTAATGTCTCCGTTATATGCCACAAAAATTCAAACCCAAAAACAATTAAAACTGATTTTTTTCATATTTGTAGGAGATTCGGAAGGATACCCATAATTGATATCTCATGCCTAACTAAAAGTATTCAATTTGAGTTAGCAGCCTTTCAACGTCTAAAAATTTGTTACTTTGATCTTAACAAGTCAAAGTTAATAATAGGCACACCGTTAAAATTACAACTAATTATGAATAATATGGTCTGTATGTTTCTGATTGCAAACATCCCGTAGAATTGTTTAAAAGTGTAATTTAATAATGCCGATAGAGTGGTTTTCAAGAAAACAAGCAATATCCAGTCAAAAGAAGAAAAAAGAAAAAGGAATGCACCAGTAATTTGACGATACATATTGAATAAACTTTCTTCCAAATTGACCTCATACAAATACAAAATAAACAAAATAGACTGGAAAAAAAGGGATTGAGTTGTTTGCACAGTTTTTAAAGATTATTTTGAATACTATATTTAATTCAAGCTAACGATTCAAGTACCCAATCTATTGGGTTCCTATTTGGATTGCAACCCAATCCAGTTCCAAAAAATTACATCAAGGGAATACTCCCTTTGCTTTTAAGTATGATTTCAAGGACATACTCCCTTTGGTTTTAAATATGATTGATAACCAGTCAAATTAGCCCAACATTCATTCTCAGTACATAAAACTAGCCACCAAAACCCAGTGGAGATAACTTCAAATCGTGAAAGCAGAATGATCTGCTCCTGCCAAAACTTGGTGATGACCAACCAAAAAGACAAAAAGACGTTAACGGTGTGAATCACTTAATCTTCAAGCTCGATAATCTTAACAAGAGATGCATCACCAACTTTCTGACAAATAACAACTCTATCATGTGGCTTGATGACTCCTGATGTTTTTCCATGATCAAGTGCTACCTTCAGAATAGACTCATTACTGGCACTGGTTGATTCAGCCTGCAGATAAAGCATGATATCAATACCTAGTTAGTCTCGATCATCGAATATATGTCATGCACAATGAAGTTTAATATTTCAACAGCATATTCCTAGGATTTATTGTTAAATAGTTTACCTTTGTACTATCCCCTTTTCTATATATTAAGAAAAATTAGTAATCACATTTTGTATATATACATTACTAAATTATCCTGTGTATAGATGTGTCTAGTTCTGATTTTTTATTTCCTAAACAAATTAATATGAATCTAGTAATTTGAAATTTGGCCAATAATTAGGGACATACTAGTATTACAAATGTACAAAACTTATTCCATAGTTTGGTTTCTCCATAGATTAATTTAATATATATTCAGCATCCAATGCTTCATCCTTCCCCCAAAAGAACAATCTTCAGTTACAAAACAGATAAACTCGAGAAACAACAACTTGCAAGATCAAGAACTTACAGGATGTCGAGGATCAGCGAGCATGGGAAAGAGACCTCTTACAATAAGTGATTGCCTTGCCTGTGTCATGAATTGTAAGTTGGTTAACAAAGATGATCAAATATAAATAACTTATCATCCTGGTAAATATAAGTTTGTAATCACAAAGATGTAATGATAGAACTGAGAACAACTAAAGCAGAAAAAGAAAATTGTAGATTTGAAGTAAATTCAGGATTGAGATTCTCTACAGAACTGGCCCAGAGTCTGACTCCTCAGAGAAAGACTTCTCCACCCTTACCCATTCTAACAGAATGCTCACATGAATCCCCTTGTCATCCTCTTCTCACTACCTATAACCCACTTGAGGCATAACAAACTGTCAGCTAGACAACCTACTAACCTCACCCTATCCACATCACTCTTCGGGCCCAAGTTACGGAATGGGGATCCAATCAATACCACCCCCTTAAAAACAGACTTGTTCACAAGTCTGAGGTTAGGGAACTGTCTCTAAACATAATCCCTCCTTCCAATTTTCCTCTTCCAACTTGTAAATCTGTCAATTGTATTGGAAATAAAACTCTTCGGATTGGACAGGGATCCTGAACCACCTGGAAAAACATTCCTCCCGGGTCCCATAGCATAAAACATAATGACCCAGCTATGCACGTCACTAGGGAACTTCCTCCGGGATCAAATGTTCTGCATGTGGTGGCATTCTTTTCCCAAAACCAATGCACCAAAGCTGTGGTGGTAATAGATAAATGCATTTCAAGATGGTCCAGTGAGGCCAGATACTGGTGGTGAAAACCAAAAAAAAAGAAAAATAGATAAATGCATTGTGCCCTTGCTTTCCTTGCAACCCGTATTCTCTTCTCTTCAACCGCTCCACTGACTTCGAAACCTGCAGAAAGGTTCAATTGAAGACCTGAATATCAGCAGACTATCTTCCATGAATACCAACTAATACCATAATTTAGAGTTGTTTCCCAAATTTCCAAACACAAAGCTTGTTTCCTATTCTGATTCGAAATCATGTGTTTAACAACATCCAATTTAAGAAGCAGCCTTCCCGTCATGTAACCTGATGCAATCTCCAAAAAGACATTCAACGTGTGGTTTATCCTCTTTGCACTTTGTATAATACTTGAGATTGGTAGCAATCTTTCCTACTAATTATATAACATTTAGTAGTAGTAGTAGATGATCACGGAGTCCAAAAACAAGTAAATAACTTTGATTGTTAATTCTACTGTCAAAGACACTACTGGCTTGCAGGACACATGCTAAAAAGTTTGCATTGAGTAACTCTTGTGATTCTTCTTCACTAACACCATAAATTTGTTTTGTCACCTCAACAGTGCAAGAGAAAAGAACCCCCACTTACTTACCTGGTTGGGAAGACACTGCGTAGCCATATTCAAATGACCCCTATTGCATTTGTCTTGGGTATATTCTAGGAACCCCTTCATCAATTTCCCAATGAATTGGAAGTAGAGCTTGCCAAGTGAAATTGGGATTTCAGTTATGTTTTCTAAGACTCCTTTTGCTGCAAATCCAGGCCAGTCTCCAGGCCAGTAGAGCATCATTTTCCAAAGCTGACTAGAATTTACGGTTGTATTTGCTTTATAACGGATACAGTTAATAACAGTTGGGAAAACTTGTAGTATTAAGTATATTGTATTATAATTTATACACATATCATATATGCATGAAAAAAACATCAACTAGATAGAAAAATTAGTGTAGATAATATTTCACAGTAAAACATAATTGTAGCATGATTATAAAGTATCTGAGTATACATAGATGATATTTCCTTAGACCCTAGATATATGATAATAAAATGGGAGTTAGTAAAAAATAATTAATGCAGTTGAAAATTTAAAGAGAGTCTTATTAAAAAAAACAAGAAAATTTCTCTAAAGGGTCTTATAGTTAGGGGTGGAGGGAGTAGCATAGTAGTACATTAGAAGTAAATAATTAATGCAGTTGAAAATTAATGGGAGTTAGTAAAAAATAATTACTGCAGTTGAAAATTTAAAGAGAGTCTTATTAAAAAAAAAAACAAGAAAATTTCTCTAAAGGGTCTTATAGTTAGGGGTGGAGGGAGTAGCATAGTAGTACATTAGAAGTAAATAAGCTTTCCCACAAATGTATTGGTAGTTGGTCCTGGAAACAAGAAACAATGGAATAAATTGTTTTTATTTAGCAATGTAATAAGCAAAAAACTGATTTTACTTTGAAGTGAACAACTTGGTTTCAGAGTATAAAACTAAAATATTATTTGGTGTGATTGTGAAATGTTACCTCGTTAGTTAATCATTGGGGGTAAAACTTATTTTACATTTACAACAATGACTATTGACTCAATTTTCATAATTCATAAATACCTCAATTTTAAATTACTCAGTTAAAGTGGAGAGAATTTAATCTCCCTTATCTTTAAAATCAGGCAATGTAGTATTTATTATGGCTATATATCGAAGTCATAACAATAATAGAGTCCAGTCTGTTAAAAATGACAAAAGCGCCAGTCACATCCATGGATACTTAAAAGTAAAGAAGCAATTCATAGACAGCTAACAGGATATAAGATGTAAATGAGACAGGCTAAAATCTAACCTCAAAAGCTCCACTAAAGCTCCATTTTAGCTGATTTGTCTTAAGTCTGGGTATCACAACGGAGAGAACCGGCATCGTTGGCCTGTACTTTGCTATCAATCTGAAAAGTGCACATGGCAAGTTTAGAAAAGTCTTCCAGAGATTAGTGAAAATACAACGAATACAAATTAATATGAATATTAACTTATCCATAGCACTCATTTTCCATTACTTGATCCAATTTGAAAGAAAATATCTAGTTCAATTCTCCTTGATTTTAATAATTCATATCCAATTATTCAAAGAATTTACCTTGCAGCCCTTCCAGATGAAGTGAAGCAAATGATAACAGAAGCCTTCACCTTAATAGCTGCACGTACCTAAATAACAAATAGGACTTGCATTTTAGAAGATTCCTTTATAGATGAACTTAAAACAACCACCAACTAAAGCAAAAAACAATAGACAAAAATTACTTTAGACCAACAAAAATTACTAATCGGTCTAAAGGCCAGATACCAAGTTTTCATAAAAAAGAATAACCAAAAATTACTCTTTTTTAAATAGACAGGCATGCCTGGCAAAGTAAAATGTTTCTCCGCAGTATGAGGAGTTATCAAAGGCTTAGATGCTGATATTGAACCTATAACATGTGACCACCACATTACTAGATCACAACCTTGCCACTTTTGCCTCACCACCTCATGCACTAGGAATCACCATTAAAAAAATAAGGACAAGGTTAAACTGTAAATACCGCTGAGGATGCTATGGATTCCAAATGGGTCATGGGTTCACCAACATGTTTCACTGTCCTTTTAAAATAAAGGTCTTGATTGAAAACTTTCTCAGCCTGAAACAAAAGGAAGAGATATCAGCCGCAGTATTGGTGAAATTTCAAACAGGGTCACTCAAATGAATCACAGGACCCATACCACTAATGCCATGTTATTATGCAAAAGTATCCTTTTAAACCACCATAACATAGGAAGAAGCATAAATGATATGAATAAATTAATATTCAAATATAAAAAAAAGAATTGAGTACAATTCAGTTTCCTGCATTTTAGAAGATTTTACACATATGTCGATGCAACATATAATTCAGTGAAACCAGAAATAAACAGAGTCTAATACAATAAGCAACCAATGTGCTCACTAAGCAACCTCTACTGTATACTTAGATTGTAAAACAAATATGAGATGCACGGGAATACCAATGATATATGAAACTACAGAAGTTGAGTACATCAGTCTTGACAAAAAAAATAGGCGGAGTCATAGAGCACATTAACTCGGGAATTTCTCCAGTCAAACAATTGCAAAGTTTGAAATGTCTACGAGACTGAAGTTATGAACTAGAAAAGAATATTATGCCAACTCAAATTACTAAGGCCAAAAGCTCAAAATTCACAAAAAGATTTTATCAGCAATATTCCCTAAAATCTAAATAACAGAAAAAATCTAAGTACCAAACAAAATTAAAGGAGCTTTGAACTGCACTTACTTCTGCACAAATCTTGCCAACTGTAGAAATAGTCTCAACAGGGTATAACCCACGTAAAGTCTCAGCACCCAAAAGAATTGCATCACTACCTGTATATTAACAACAGTTCAATAAATTAAATATCAATCAACCATTTCTTACAACCACATATAACAAGCAATATTAGAAGAAAACATCATTGAGAAGGGCCAAAACCAAGGGAAGAAAAGAATAAATATTTGTTATCTATGCAGCACCGACACCTACACCGATACTTGTTATTACCTTTAATTTATTCATTTTTCAAATTATTACCGGTGTTGTCGTGTCGGTGTCGGTGTCATATTCGGGGTGTCTGTGCTTCATAGTTGTTATTAGTCTTTAATACCCAAAGGTAACCAGGAAATGAAATTTAACATGAAAAAAATATCAAAAGCACGGCAATATATCATGTCTTTGATAATCATGTACAGGCTACGTTGCATGGATAGTATATATGAGTATGGTGCCGGTGCCGGTACCGGATACGAGTACAGGCACAGGATGCAGATAAAGTTACCAACCTAACTAGTGGTACCATATGACTAGTGACTCACCATCTAAAACAGCATTGGCAACATCTGTGGCTTCCGCACGAGTTGGTCTCAAGTTGTCGGTCATGCTATCCACAACACGTGTGAGCACAGCAGGCTTCCCAGCCATATTACACTTGTAAAGGGCGGACTTTTGGAAGTAAAATACCTACAAAAGCAAATGGAAGTTGATTAACATCTCTGCAACAGCCAATCTTAGAGCTATTACGTATTTTCCAAATAAAGACAAATATTAACTTATAATGATATGGTTGTTTGAGATATTAAAAATAGATAACAGTTTAGTAAGCAAATTCAGATCAAACACATAAACATCCTGTCCCATTCCAAAAAGCATGCAGCACCACTCCATAAAGGCTTATTAACTTTCATTGTTCTAGGTTTTGGGTTTAACATCAAACCCCCACTTGACAGATGACTATTGATCCATTAATTAATGATAGAAAAAGTGAAGACTAATGATTTTCACAAGTGTCACTATATCTATATCATATATGAAATTATACAGTTCAAACAAGCATTTGAAACGATCTTGAAAATTTAGTAAATTCAGTTGTTTCCAAAAGAACCTTATTCAAGTTATTAGAAACAGGGCGCTCCGCACTTGCTAAGGAAATTATACATCAGATACCCGACTATGATATATAAAATTATACAGTTCAACAGACATCAGAAACGATCTTGAAAAAATTCAGTTGTTTCCAAAATAACCTTATTCAAGTTATTAGAAACTGGGTCTGGGTGCTAAGGAAATTATACATCAGATACCCAAATATCATATAAAAGATCCTCAAGTACTAAGGATATATTATCCATCTATTTGATGAAAAATTGTCTGTCCTAGAACCCCAACCTTAAAAAGATATGGCAGATGATCTAGGCAAGAAAATTTTGGGTTGAAGCATGTACTTCAATTTATTTAATGAACAAATTTTAACAATAGATGAAGTATTAAGTACATTGTCCACATGCCTAAAACCACCATCAACGCAGGATAAGTAAAAGAACTAGAAATTACACATAGAAACTGATTACAAACAAATAATCTAACCTTCTCTGGTGGAAGATCAATGCCCAAATTCCCACGGGAAAGGATAATACCATCTGCTTCTTGTAGAATCTCATCAAAATGGGTCAATCCCTAAAATAAATCAGATTTATAAATGCATTTAAATCAGCATAGCTGGCAAGGATGTAATTTATAGAAAATTTAAGATTGTCCAAGTAAACTATGAAGAAATGCTGGTCACCTCAACATTTTCAATCTTTGCAAAAATTTGAGTTTGGCTGAGATCACCTAATGTAGAAAGGAATTCACGTGCCTGCATTTTAAACACATAAGGTCTGTTAGTAGAAAGCCGGAAACAGAAATAGAATAAAAATCAAATGACCGGCTGTAAACTTCAGATGATACAACAAAAAGATGTGGAACACAAATAACCTGGCGAACATCTTCAGCATGCCTAGTATATGACAATGATAGAAAATCAATTTTGTTTTTTACTCCCCAGGTGCTTATAACCTGCAATGGAAAAAATATAATATCTCAGAACTTTAAAGAAACCTATAATCCAGGCACAGGCAAGCTCTGCATGTTTGACTGAGTAGGTAACTCACTAAAAGAAGAAAGTGAAAAGTAGAAATTACCTCCTTGTCTTTCTCAGTGAGGGTAGGTAAATCAATATGAATTTGAGATGCATGCAAGGTAAACAATGCCCCAGCTAATGTTGCTGAATTTTTTATAGTACAAACAACATTCAGCCCTGTAACTTCCGCTACCTACATAGTTTCGAGTAGAACTTGTCATGCATGTAGGACTTCATTTCAACTATTTCAATTGATGTCAGTCTAGGTGGCTAGGTGTCTAATATAGACTTGCAAGGATCAATTTAGCAAAATTTAACATCAATTACACCAAATCACAATATAAAGTAATCAACAAATGGCTGATGCAGATTAAAAAAATACTTAAGAACACATAACATAATAGAAAGGGACCAATTGGCAAAAAAAATTATCTTTCAGCTTCATTTATCTTACCTCTAGCCAAACAGAAGTAGTTTCACTTCCTGTGAACAAGTATTGACCAACGAAAATGGTGTCTCCCGCCTTGACTGACTGTAAACAATATGAATAAGATTAAAGTTAAAAATAACATTGAATGCAACAAAAAAATATGAATCTATTTTGCCCTAAGCTATACGCATTTGTAGTTGGTACGAATAACATGATTCAGATAAATTCATAGAAGTTTGAAAACTTGAACAAACCTTGGCCAGTCCATCAAAATTGATAGGCAGTATCTCTGAAGAAGCTTCTTGTCCCTGATCAGGAGTTAGAACAACCTGATTATCAGCCTGGAGCGAAATTGCCGTCTCCTTTTTGTTAACAACCTGCATTTCAGCACCCACTGTGTCCAACATAACCTAGCAAAGGCAATAAACAAAGCAACAAAACAGTCAACAAACGTGAAAACAACAATAAACACATCCACAAAACAAACAAAAAACAGCAAAATAACAACGTGTTTAGTTTAAAACTTTTATTAACCACTCACAGCACAGAGCTTCTTAGTAGATTTGATAGAAGTCTTCAAATTTTCCAAAGTCTCCTGGTGATATTCAGCATCACCCCAAGAGAAATCAAATCGAGCCACTACAACAAACATTACAAAACCTCATCATATAACAGCCTATTAAATGTTAGCCTCTGAAAAAATGTGTGTATGTGTCATGTGTCATTGTCGGAAAAGGACAACGACACTTATGATTAGGTTTAATTTATTATTTTTTCAAATCATTACTGGTGTCTAAGTGTATACAGTACTAGCTTAAAATTTAAACTATTGATGAATCATAATCATTGTAACATTCAAAATATTTGACATTAACCATAACTACTTTTAAAGTTACACTAATGGAAATAACATCAACGGAAATAATTAATACCAGACATTCCAGCTTTGAGGCAAGAAGAAATAACATCGACGGAACGAGATTTAGGTCCCAGGGTACCAACAATCTTCGTCATTGCAGGAAAAAAGCTCTGAAAATGCAAAATACAATTCAATAACGATAAATAAATAAAGAGAAAAAAAGGAGAAAGGAGATTAAGAGAGTTACGTATTTGGATGGCTCGAGTATTGAGATCATCCGAATCGGTTCTTCGATAAGCAAGTGACTGGAATGCATTTTTGCTTGTTGTTGTTGTTGTCGATGACGATGACGATGACGGTGAGGTTCGGAACCGGAACCCTAGTTGGCGGAAACGCGACGAGAGAAAGAGGAAGAAGAAGAAGAAGAAGGTTGGACTTGGATGAGTGAGTGAGGGCTGCGTGAAGAGACCGAAGGAATGAGCGCTGTTTTTAAATAAGAAGGTTTCTTGAAGAATATGCTTCCGCTCTTTATACCGCTCACTCATTTAACCACTTTTTCTTCCCACTTTTTTAAGCACCTATTTTAGTTACGTTTTCTCAATAAAGATAAAAGTTTGGTTATTATTTATATGTGGATTTTTTCTTTACATTATAGATTTTTTTGTAGAAATATTCAATATTGTAAATTTTAAAAATTATATTAAAAGATTATGTATTTTTTTATGTTATCACTGGTGAAAAATTTTATAAATTATATATAAAAAAGTTATGTATTGTTTATGTTTATCATTGGTGAAAGTTTGATAAGAAAGTCCTATTTGCAAGAGAGTTTAAGAAATATTAAATAAGTATAAATTATGCTGTTAGTCTTTATTGTTTAAAAAGAGGCTATACTATTACTTTTATAAGAAAATAAGGTAATGATTTGATCAATTTTTTAAAATTAAAAAAAGTATGTTACTATTATAAAAAAAATCTAATTCATGCCGAACTTTTTCTCAAATTGAATTAAGGCTGAAAGAGTCTCCTAGTCATTGATCCCAATAAGATTTGAGAGGTACTAGTATTGAATTAAGCTATGGGAGAAGCACATGGTATTTACACAAAAGTAGGCTGCGGTAATTACATGATTCAAGAGTTAGACTTAAGACACAGTAAATCTATAGATAGGAAAATAAAATAATATTCAAAAGTAGTACTAGTATCAAAGAATTAGGATTGTTTAGATAGATGGATGACATGGAATTGAATGGATTTTAGTAGAAAATAATGAGATTTTATTGTTTAAGTTTGCAAACGATGTGATTTTTTTTTTAAAATAACCATGTTTTTTAATTAAATTTTAAAATAATTAAATTTTAAAAAAAATATCAAAATAACCATATTTTTAAACTCATGCGTCAGTTGAACTGACGCGTCCATTTAACATTCAAAGGAGGCGTCAGTTCCAATGGCGCATGCTTCCAGTGGCATTGCATGTAGGCACCATGATAGCTGGTGCATGTGTGTGTGATTTAGCACATGCGCCCATGCATCTGGCGCATGCATGTGTGCTTGTGTCATGTGTGTGTGGCGCCTAGGGCTTTGTCGCATGCATTTTATGCTTCATTGACGCGCATCTTTCATATTTTTGTAGACTACTTCTTACCCTCCAATCCCATTTTCTTTCATTCTACTTCAATCTCCTTCAATTTTTTGTTCTTTAACCATGTTTGAATACATTCATAAGAGAAATGTCGATTTAATTTTTTCAGTCGTCGCACCTCCGATAAAGATTCGACTTTGGAATATAGATTTGTTTGAACGTCTTAATCAGACGTTAAACCGTTGGTTAGATGGAGAAATTGTAGATGGTGAAATGATTAGAATGATTTAATGACTTATGTCCACGTTCAACCAAAATGGAGAAGTGCGTGAATGGGTGGATATTAAGACTGACAGAGACGTTCACAGGATGATGCATAATATGTTCAAAATTGTTTTGATGGTTGTAATCGCTTATTTATAGTAATGGTATTTTAATTGTTTTGGTTATTTGTGTTATTGTTTATGTGTTGCCTTTGTGTTGAATGTGTTGTATTTGTTTGTGATGGTATTTCCTTACAAAATTATCATATGAAATAAATTTTGTTTTTTATATATTGCAAAAGAGGTAAATGTAAATTTATCTTGTTGTACTCGTTTCAACACTAGGAAAGTTAGTACGATTGTGGCCTGGATGACGACATGAACTACATAGTCGAACCATTTTGTTCGCTGTATTCATTTCGATTCGAATACGGGTGCTGTTTGGGCGCCCTTTTTTCTTTCTTCACATAACTTCATTGTGCCAGATAATATCCTCTTGATATTCTGGCCAGTAATCCTCTTTTGCAATAACTAAAAAACTAATTTTGTAAATATTGGATACGCTTATGACTTTGCAAATGTCAGATAGTAAGTATGATGGATCCCTTTGAACCTTTGAACATGCCGCAATGACATGGGAGCAGGGCATACGAAAGGCTTGGAACTTTTCGCAGTCGCATCAACATCTATCTAGTTCCACTCTGTATTGTCCCATCGGCATGCCTTCATTGTGATCCATGGACTCAGCAACACTATACCAACATTTAGTATGGTCAAACATCGTGACCACGCGTGTGTTTGCTTTGGCAGCGTCGTGTCTAATGAATTTCATTGAAGCATCACTGAACAACTGCCCAGATTGCAACACTGAACTCCATTTGGAACGTCTGGTCTCAAATAGCACCCTGGCCTGAAATATGTTGTAATGTGGCCTTAACATTGACAGTTGTCGTATGCCCTAGTCCACCTCTCCAATGGAATACTGTCGATCCACCGTACTGCATCTGCGTTTGACAATCTGATGTCTTTGCGGTAGTGTTTGAAAGAAGGTTCTGATAATGTGTAACCTGCGTTAGCAACCTTCTTCTGCAATGTTTTATCTTTGATATCCCGCATAAAATTTTGAGCAATATGTCTAATGCAGAAGACATGCGTCGACGGAGGATCCTACCAGCCATTATCAATGTTTTTGCATGTACTGACTATTGAAGGGTGTCAGTCAGAGATTAAACATAAGTTAGGTTGATAAGCAACGTGCAATCGGAGATTTCTTAGGGAAAAACTCCATCCCTCGGCTGTCTCCCCTTCAACTAGGGCAAAGGCGATTGGAAAAATGTTATTGTTGTCATCTTATGTCACTGCCATCAATAATGTTCCTTTATATTTCCCGTACAACCATGCACCATCAATTTGTATAATAGGTTTACACAAAGCAAAACCTTTGATGCATGGTTGATACGTCCAGAAGTGACGGTGGAATATTCCATTTCCAATAGCACAAGTCTTGTTTGGGGTATATGCCGACAACATTTCCAACTTGACAATAGTCCATGGAGCATATTGTTTAAGAGCCACCAAGTATTTTGGAAGTTGTTTGTAAGACTCCTCCCAATTGCCATACACTTTTTCAACCGTATTTGTCATAGATATCCAAGCTTTATTGTATGATGAAGTATAGTTGTATTGTGCTACAATATGCGAGATTATTATACTCACCTTTAACGACGAATTGTCACTAATGACAGACAAATTTTCATCGCATATTAACTGAGAGTTAAGTTTCTGATGGTTTTGCATTGGATTCGTGAGCATGCATGTGTGAATTGGACCCATGGATCCAATCTCCCAAGAATCACTCCTCTTCCGGTACGAAGCTGACAACCTGAAAATGCAGTGCTCATTTCGACAATAAATTTTGTACCTCATTGCATTAATTCTACCAACTCTGCAATCAACTGATAGTTCCATGTGAAACTTTTTAATAGCTTTTACACAATCTTCTTTTGTGTGAAATGTGTCTCCTTCTTTCAATGATCCTTGAATTTGCACATAAGGATTGTAAAATATATCTTATGAAGGTTCATTGGCACCCAAATTCAAGTTTGTCATGTGTTGAGGTGGACAATATACATGACTATCTGGTAATGACTCCTCTTCTTCTTCATCGTCCACCATTAAATCAACCAATAACTCGACTTCTTCTTCTTCCTCATTTACAACATTGACCTCAACTTGTTCGTCATCATCAGTTTCACAAAACACTTATGACTGATCAATGAATTGAGACACTTGTTGTTGTTGTGGTAATATATACAACTCTATATCGTTGTACCCAGATTGTTCGTGACTGACAAACATATGTTGAACATCGTCATCATCTCGAATCTTTTTTTGATAAAACTTTACCTGGTTGTCTGTAAACCACACTAGATTTTTATAGAGGATTTGCCCCACGGGACTACACTGCAATTTCTTTTCTATTCTTTGTTTCAGATGTGAATAATTTGACCGTCGATTTATTGTAAACTGAGTTACTTTTGTGTTGCAAAAACAAAAATCGAATAATTGATGCTCAAATATTTCACCTTCGGTATGGGCATTGATCATGTAATATGGTGAAAGACATTTTTTTCAATGTAACTTTAGTGTTTCTACTAATTTGTATGGGTACTGATGGTGAATGCATTGATCTATTATTCGCATGAAATTAAATAGGGTAGACGGTGTATGCACTAATCACGCAATTCACCTACAAATATAAGACAATACGATGCAAAGAATCCATGCAGAGACAAGATAATACAATGCGTGCGCCTGCAAGGAATCTCTACACACAAAGAATCTATGCCCTAACACTACAAGCTTGTGCCTGTACACAAGGGATCTCTGCCCTAATAATCCAAGGAAGGCGCCCATTCCAATGGCGTATAAAGCAAGGCATGCGCCATAGCCTTAGGCGCCTCTTCCTTGCTGTCGCAACGCGAAAAACAACCGGCGGAAAAAAACATGTTTATAGAGCCTCCACCGACGATATTCATCCTATGACGGAAAGGGAGCGCAGGACTAACCTAAGAAAGGGAAAAGGAACGGTCTTACGACCAGAGATTACAAGGTACGGGAGTCGGTTACGCAAGGGGAAGGTATTAGCACCCCTCACGTCCGTCGTACTCGACGGGATCCACGCTCAAAAGAATAGGAAAAGGTTGCTAATAAACTGCTCAAAGAAAATGCACACACTGGAATAGGAAACAGATGAAGGAAGATGGAGGAAGTGGACTCGGCAGGATGTCGCATCCTGGGCCTACGTAGTTTGTCAGAAACAAACATCAGAGTCAACGTAGCTCAGGGAAATGGGAAACATGCTCGCTAGGATATCGCATCCTATGCCTACGTATCTTCTCTATCCAGAGTAAGAATCAGAGCACTCGTAGCTCGGCTAACGCACGCCGAAACAAAACACCGAAAGGAGACGCTGAGACGTCAAAAGAAACACTCAACAGGAAACGGAATGCCAATCCATGGATTTATATCCGACTCCAAACAAACAACATACAAAAGGAAACAGAATGCCAATACATGGACTTATATCTAACTCCTCAAAACAAACAACACAAACAAGGAAACAGAATGCCAATACATGGGCTTACATCCGACTCCAAACAGAACTCACACGAAAGGAAACAGAATGCCAAACATGGACTTACATCCGACTCCAAACAAATAGCACACGCTAACCAGCGAACACCAAGGAAAAGGGTTATCAGATTAACAAGCTAATAGGGAGTCTGGAACTCGAGCCTAATAGTTGTCACACAAACACACACAAAAAAAAGAAAAGGTTGCCCGGAGAGATCTCGCACGATCTCCTGCATACGTATCTCATCTGGTATGAGAATCAGGGCGACGTATTTCCCCTTAACAGGGGAGAAACTCTCTCCTAACCAGAGACCAGGGAAACAACAAACTAAAAGGGAGACTAACTCGAGCCTAATAGTTGTCATGCAATCCACAATCCCTAAGTTGAGATCTCTAATCAGAACCTAACTCACACAGGAAGCAAGTCAGTTCAAGCAGCAAATAAACACCAATCACAAATGATCAAGCATCACACACTATATACAAACAAGAGGCTCAGACAAATGGTTGGGCTTTAGTCAAGAGGGGTCATATCAACCTCGACAAACAAGCCAAAACTGTAGGGGTATGCTGAAGCTCTTAACCACTAACATTGGGAGTTAGGGTGAAGCTGATGAAACGTGGAAATGAGGATTATACCTCATGCTCTTAACCCTGGCCTGGGTGAGCTCAAATCAAAGAAAGCGTGGGGATCCAGAAAGAGGGACCCTATTCCACTTGACTGACTCTATACAAAGATCTTGGGTACATGTTCTAGAGCATCAGCACGTAGTGCGAGCATAAAGAACGACTCACTGAATAACAGGGGACTGGCTACTAGTCCCTTCTATCTGTCAATTGCCTTTTCACTTAGGAGGACTTAACAAGTAGCATGCCTCATTTGGAGGTCTTTGGCACAAATGTAAACAACCACAAACATTGCCTCTTAAGAAGGACTTCAGCCAAATGCCTGCCAAAAAAGTGGCAGGGCTTCCAGACTACAAGGAGTGAGAAGGCTAAACAACCTCAGTGGTGTATCAACCACACTCCAAAGCAAAGCAAAAGCTAGCTAGCAAGCGACTAATGTACCTGTACAAAAGCTAACCAGTTAGTATCTCAGACAGAAAAACCAACAGTCAATAGTGGAACTATTCAATATCTACACAATGCAAGTCACAAGTGCAAACACTCAAGTAAATTCATCACATCAATTGACCTACAAGACAACAAGAGTTAGTAATCAAAGCAACTTGCATCTCAAGTAATGAGACCAAACCAAACATTAGTGCTAAATGCTCAATACCTGAAACACAAAACACAATTGGTGAGTACAAACCACTAGTACAAAGACTAGGGTCAAAGGCAAGTCAAATAGTCAAAACAGAAGTCAATATTTCACATGAAGCACATTCAAATAAACAAGAAAGTGTCCTCAAAAGGTCCAAGATCAATTCATAAGGCAAATTCTTCAAACAATTCATGTCATGCAAAGGCAAACAAAGTGCACAAAGTTGGACATCCAAATTAGAAAATCCAAATCAAAACAGAAAAGAGTCAAATGATCTTGAAAATTTTTATACAAGCTCAACATGTTAAGAATGAACATCATGCAAAAAATTAGGTCCAGAAGAGCTCAAATGATATGTAAATGAAAATGCACAAATGCAACATCAAATATGTGACACAAATTGTCACATCATATGTTCATGTGTCCAAAACAGTGATGGCATATGATAAAAATCTCAAACCAAAGCCAAAAAATCATATTACATGTTAGGATTATGCATGCAAAATTTCAAGGCAATTGGATTAAACATGAGCATTTCACAAGCAAATGAATGCAACATATCAAAATGATACAAGGCTCAATCAAAAAATATCAAATAAAAATCCCGAAATCCACAAATCCTGAAAATCATATGAAAAAAAACTAGACATTTAAACAAACATGTGAAAAAAAACTTGGATCAAATTGAAGCATTTTACAATTTCTAGTGATTTTTTAAACATGCATGAAATAATGTGAAGTAATATGAAAATGTGGAGGGAAAATGGAAATTTGAATTAAAATCAGAATGCACCTCACCAGGTTCGAACCCATGCGCTTATGATAAATAAGAAAATGCAAATGAAATCAGAAAGCGCCCACGCCAGGGATCGAACCTATGTGCGCCAGGTAAAATGTGAAAAAACAAATGGATTTCAGAAACATGCACCAGCGAGAATCGAACGCATGCACTGAAAGTTAACAAGCGCTCAATAGTGAAACGCTGCGCTTCACTTAAACACATGTCGCCCAGTCAGCGAGTCAAACGCCATGCAAGCACGGTCAAACACATGAAGGCCAATGGTTTTGCTACGCAGGCGCCAACGTGGATGTACACATGGCCAAAACCCTAGCATACGTTACAGACGGCGGAGCAACCGTCTTCTCCAGCGAGACAGGCGGAGCTCCGCCACGAAAATTTCCAGAATTCGTCGTGGTCTATATCATTCGAAAGGTCTCGCCACGAGGATCACGAAAATGGCCTTGGTTTAGTCTAACTCTCCATGGATCAAACGGATCGAGGCAAAACAAAATCAACATCCAAACTTTAAATCATCATATCTTCATCAATACTTAACCAAATTTAAATCTACTTATATCAGCATGTTCAGGAGACTGAGACTTACACATCTATGTACATGAAATGGCAAAAAATGATGATCGAATTTTCACCTACCTGGAATGCAGTGTTCAAAACTCGTGTGTTCAAGCTTCCAAATTCTCCAGATCTACTCCTCTATGATTGCTTTGAAGCTTTGAACAAGAATTGATTGTTGAAAGCACTCCAATCCAGCTCAATCTTCAAGTTCCATTAACATGTTCATGCACTTGTGTAGCTCAAATCTGGACCAATTTCTTCGAACCAAAGCTTGATTCCTACTCAATAATGCTCAATGAACAAGATTATGCAAGAAAATTGATGAGTTATGCGAAGAAATTTCAAGTTTGAAGTGAGAGAATTTTTGGAGGGAATGGAAAATTTTCAGATCTAGAATTGTTCTTCTGAGCAAAAACAATTATGATTAGGCTTATATACCATCCACTAATGATGCTGTAATCACAATTAGACAATGGTTAATTAGGATTAGTGAGTTATGAAGTGAATGGCAAAAAATGAAAAGTGAGCTTATGCATGGACATGTGCACATGAACAGTGCCATGTTATGCTTCAAGTTCACTTAAAAACATCCAAAAAACACAATGGAATGATCAAATGGCTTGCATAATCAACCAAATTCAAATTGTCAATTTTCCCTCCAAAAAGCACATGAATGAACAAGTTATCACATGAGCATTTTCCATGAAAGGCAATGATTCATTTGGAAAGTATTGGTCAAGACAAGCATTTTGCAAAAAGGGTGGACCAATTTGGAGTTTTGGATCAAAAGTTATGCCATGTTGAACTTCCATGTACACTTTGTGATCATTTGGCCATAACTTCTCAACCAATTATTAGATGGACATGATCTTGGACTTTTTAGAAAGGGGAGAGAAATATATACAACTTTCATGTTCAACAAAAATCCATTTGAATCTTATTTGATGTTGCAAAGTCAAGTTGAATATGGACCAAAAACTTGCCATTTTTGGAAACTTGAAATTACATGTCACTTTCCATTTTTGGAAACTTTTGATATGACTTCAAAATCTTCAAGATAGATGTTTGAAATGACAAATGAACCTCTTTTGAACATGATTGAGATTTTGAAACTCATTTCCCCACCTCACAGGCCTTAGCTCTTGCACAGTTGACTTTCTGTGGTCCTCAGATGACCTAGACATGCCCTGATCAGCTTGAGCCTCTACCACTTGAGGAAATGGCTCAGAAATGAACCCCTAGCTCATGTAAGCTCAATATAATGATCATATGATCCTCATCATCAGCAAAGACCTTATCTCCTTGAAAAAACCCTGATTGGAAGACTGGCATTGATTAGGGTTGACTAGAGGTCAAAACCCTAATCAAAAGGAAACTTGAGCATGAATCATGAACCCTTGATGATGATAGAACCATGATGATGGTAATATATCCTTGCAAGCAAGATAATACTCAAGACCTTTGAGGGATCAGGAAACCCTAATTGAAGTGCAAACCCTCAGATGGTTGATCACCAATTCAAAGAGACCCTCAGGCTTGAATCATACAACTTCTCCAACTCTGAAAAGACTTTGGAGGATGACTTCTTATTTCCATATGATATGCAAAATGCAATGCCTAATGTCCTAAAATGAAATGCAATATGCTAAACTAGTCCCAAGAAGAGGAGGGCAAATTTTGAGGTGTTACAACTGCCCTTATTCAATCCACTGTGAACCTGTCGATATGAACAACCTCGGCTTTCAAATGATCAGAGTGAAGAGTGGTTGAATACCAAGAACAGACGAACAATTTGCGCTCCGCTGGAATTATTATTTTTTTTTGCTTTTCTTAGACCCCAAAACTTTTTCGATTTTGATTTTTTTTTTCTTTTTTTCCTTTTCTAGGACCCCAAAACTTCTCTTGATTTTTATTTCCATCTTCACCCGACAGAAATTCTTCCTCCAATATCGCACTACTGGGGAATACCGTTGACCCAACGACACGATGCTAAACTCCTCAGAGTAACATCTTCCAACTTCCATCTCGCACGACAAAAATCTTCCTCCAATATTGCACTACTGGGGAATACCGTTGATCCAACGTCACGATGCTAAGCTCCTCAGAGTAACATCTTCCAACTTCCATCTCGCACGACAGAAATCTTCCTCCAATATCGCACTACTGGGGAATACCGTTGACCCAACGTCACGATGCTAAACTCCTCAGAGTAACACCTTCCAACTTCCATCTCGCACGACAGAAATCTTCCTCCAATATCGCACTACTGGGGAATACCGTTGACCCAACGTCACGATGCTAAACTCCTCAGAGTAACATCTTCCAACTTCCATCTCGCACGACAGAAATCTTCCTCCAATATCGCACTACTGGGGAATACCGTTGACCTAACGTCACGATGCCAAACTCCTCAGAGTAACATCTTCACCAATCAGCAAAACCAATTCTCAAGCGGTAACCACGGCCTGAGACTAGCTTATGCTTGCAATACTGATGCATGATTTTTTTCAGCGTAATGTTCCATAACCATGGAAATGCTATGCAATTTAGGTATGCAATATGCTATGCTTCTCTAAATGATGAATGTATAAAAAAGGTATCCCCCTTAGGGGACTCTACTGGGGAGCTCGAGGAACTCGATATCGCTCCAATCTCCAACCTTGTTGGGTAAAAGCACTGCTGTTGGGGAAAGGACAACCCTTGCTAAGGATGACCTCCACTGAACCCGATCCGCTTGGGGACTTCGCTGGGGAAACAGCTACCAACGCAAACCTCCGCTGGGGAAACAGCAACCCTCAGACCTGCTGGGGAAATAACATTCTCAACCTGCTAGAGGAAACAACAACCTTCAGGCCTGGCTGCCGAGGAAATACCGATCTCGAACCTGCTGGGGAGATACAGAACATTGGACACGGAACACCTGTCGACTCGTCGAACACTGGCACTCACCATCTGACCAAAGTATCAACTTTCTATTTCAGACTTTGAAGAGTCTTCTTGATTCATCACCTTGTATTCTCGACTTTTGTCTACTCCGAGACAATCGATCTCCTCAGATTCGGGCCAACGCTCCAGTCCTCAGACTTTGAAGAGTCTTCTTGGTTAACCCTCAAGGATCGTCGCAATTATTTCGCCGTCTCTTCACCATTCTTCAACTCCTTGTCCCTGATTGGACTCGAAGGAATCTTTCGTCAAAAAGCTTCACCTCACAACCTGCAAGTGAGTGAAAATATCTAACAACACCTGCAAAAGAGATCGTTAGATAAAAACGTGCCCCAGGCGTGCCAAAATTTCAACACCTGAGTCACTCTACCTTCCAAATAAGATTTCAAGTTCTCAATCCTATAAACATGCATTGAAAGAGACCCCCATGTCTTAAAATGCAAAGATTCTTTATCAAAATAAATAGATGTTTTTGCAATCAAAGTGGTAATGAAAACAAAAAACAAAATTATTTGACTGAATATGCATTTTATTAATTGAAAAGGTGGCTCTTAACTGAGCAATATACAGGAAGCAATCCCTGAAAAGAGGTAATTGCGCACAAAAGGAAAATCTATCCTAATGGCAATGTGAACCCGTGATCTCATCGAGTTCCAACTTAGTTACAACCCATATGTCCTCAAGACTCTCCGTGCTTTCTGCCTTCTGAACAAGACGCTTCCGACCGATCCCTGCCGTGGATTATCCATGTGTCTTAACCAAAACACAAACGATCATGCTAGACGCAGTTGTTCGTTTCATTCCCTCTTTTGCTTGGACCGCCCTTTCGGGTTTTCAGTCTACCGGGATACCCTTTTTTGCCCAAGCCGCCCTTGTGGGGTTTTCGACTTGCCGGGTGTATAGTTCTTTTCTCTTTTTATCCCTAATTTTTTCCCGAACCTTTTTCATTTTTTTGGTTCGTCGGGATGCCCATTTTTGCCTGGACTATTTTATTCTTTTCGTCCAGCGGGTCTCTTATACGAAGTATTTTTTAACTGCGTCCGCATTCACAGGGGATGGAAAATCCTCGCCATCCATGGTCGTCAACAACAAGGCTCCGTCAGAGAAAACCTTCTTGACCATGAATGGACCTTCATAATTGGGTGTCCACTTGCCCCGACGATCGTTCTGAGGAGGAAGGATCCTTTTCAACACCATATCTCCTACGTGATACACACGGGGTCGTACCTTTCGATCAAAAGCACGCTTCATTCGCTGCTGATACAACTGCCCATGACAAATGGCCGCCAGCCTCTTTTCCTCAATCAGGCTCAACTCTTCATACCGAGTCCTTACCCACTCAGCCTCTTCCAATTTCACATCCATCAGGACTCTTAACGAAGGAATCTGGACCTCAATCGGTAACACGACTTCCATTCCATACACAAGTGAGAAAGGCGTTGCCCCAGTAGATGTACGCACCGAGGTTCGATACCCATGCAATGCAAACGGAAACATCTCGTGCCAATCCTTATAGGTTACGACCATTTTCTGCACAATCTTCTTAATATTCTTATTGGCCGCCTCGACCGCCCCATTCATCTTCGGACGATAAGGAGAAGAATTGTGATGCTCGATCTTGAACTCCCGGCACAGTTCTGCCATCATCTTATTATTGAGATTAGAACCATTATCAGTAATGATTCTTTAAGGAACCCCATATCTGGAAATGATGTCTCTTTTCAGGAACCTGACAACAACCTGCTTCGTCACATTTGCATAAGACGCCGCTTCCACCCACTTGGTGAAGTAGTCGATAGCCACTAATATGAACCGGTGCCCATTCGAAGCCGTAGGCTCGATCTTACCAATCATATCAATGCCCCACATAGCAAACGGCCAAGGGGACGACATCAAACTCAACAGGTTTGGAGGTACGTGCACCTTATCAGCATAAATCTGGCATTTATGACATTTCCGCACGGAGTTGAAACATTGGGCCTCCATTGTCATCCAATAATAACCAGCCCGTAACAACTTTTTCACCATTGCATTCCCACTGGCATGGGTACCAAACGACCCCTCGTGCACTTCTTTCATCAATTGGCTTGCCTCTTTGTCATCGACACATCTAAGCAAAACCCAATCGAAATTCCTCTTGTACAAAACCCCATCCTTGTTCAGATAGAACACCATGGCCAACCTCCTCAGAGTCTTTCGGTCCTTCTTGGATGCTCCCTCAGGATACTCTTGGGTTTCCAAATAACGTTTGATATCATAATACCACGGCTTTTCATCATCAGGCGCTGCCTCAACAGCAAACACATAAGCCGGTCTATCCAGACGTCCCACCTCAACACTAGGGAACTGATTCCACCACTGCACCTTAATCAAAGCAGCCAGAGTAGCCAAAGCATCCGCCAAAGGATTCTCTTCTCTCGGCACATGGTGTAATTCCACCTTGGTGAAAAACGTCAACAATATCCTCGTATAATCCCGATATGGAATTAAATGAGATTGATGCGTATACCACTTTCCGTTAACTTGGTTCACGACCAAAGCTGAATCTCCATAGATAACAAGGTTCTTGATCCGCAAATCAATCGCCTCTTCAATACCCAAGATACAAGCTTCGTATTCAGCCACATTGTTGGTGCATTCAAACGTTAGCCGGGCAGCAAAAGGAATGTGGGATCCTTTCGGCGTAACCAAAACAGCACCAACTCCACTACCATTCACGTTAACGGCCCCATCAAACATCAGAATCAATTCGGATTCAGGGTCAGACCCCTCCTCTGGGATTGGTTCCTCACAATCTTTCGATTTGAGAAACATGATGTCTTCATCAGGGAACTCAAACTTCATCGGTTGATAATCCTCAATGGGTTGCTGGGCGAGGTAATCAGACAATACACTCCCCTTGATTGCTTTCTGAGAGGTATACTGTATATCGTATTCAGTCAGAATCATCTGCCATCTCGTAACCCGTCCGGTCAATGCTGGCTTCTCAAATATATACTTGATCGGATCCATCTTGGAAATCAACAAAGTGGTATGAACCAGCATATACTGTCTCAGTCGGCGAGCAGCCCATACCAAAGCACAACAAGTTTTCTCGAGCAGTGAATATCTTGTTTCACAGTCGGTAAACTTTTTGCTAAGGTAGTAAATTGCATGCTCTTTTCGACCAGACTCGTCATGTTGCCCCAATACACACCCCATAGACCCCTCGAGGACCGTCAAGTACAGAATTAACGGTCGTCCGTCCACAGGAGGCATCAGAATCGGAGGCTCCTGCAAATATTCTTTTATCTTTTCAAATGCGGCTTGGCAATCATTATTCCACCTGACCGTTTGATCTTTTCTCAATAACTTGAATATGGGTTCACACGTGGCTGTTAGATGAGATATGAACCGCGAAATGTAGTTCAATCTACCTAAGAAACCACGAACCTCCTTCTCTGTTCTCGGTTCAGGCATTTCTCGTATTGCTTTTACTTTAGCAGGATCAACCTCGATTCCTCTTTAACTTACAATAAACCCCAGCAACTTACCGGACCGCACTCCGAAAGTGCACTTATTCGGATTCAACCTCAGTCTGAACTGTCTCAATCGGTCAAACAATTTGGCCAGATCTACCAGATTCCCCTCTTCTGTCTGGGACTTTGCTATCATGTCATCAACATAGCATTCGATTTCATGATGAATCATATCATGAAACAAAGTCACCATAGCCCTTTGATACGTGGCACCGACGTTCTTGAGACCGAATGGCATCACCTTATAGCAGAAAGTGCCCCACGGTGTGATGAACGTTGTTTTCTCCATATCATCTGGCGACATTTTGATTTGACTATAGCCAGAAAAGCCATCCATGAAGGAAAACACCGAGAATTGAGCTGTATTATCTACCAACACATCGATGTGAGGTAATGGAAAATCATCTTTCGGACTAGCTCTATTCAGATCCCGGTAGTCCACACACATCCTCACCTTTCCATCCTTCTTCGGCACCGGCACAATATTCGCGACCCAAGGCGGATAATTAGTGACAGCTAGGAAACCAACATCCAACTGCTTTTGAACCTCCTCTTTAATTTTCATGGCCATCTCGGGTCGAGTTCTGCGCAACTTTTGCTTCACTGGAGGACAATCTGCTCTCAATGGTAACTTGTGCACAACGATATCGGTATCCAACCCTGGCATATCCTGATAAGACCAGGCGAAGATATCAACATACTCTTTCAACAATGCTACCATTCTGCTCTTGACATTCACCTCCAAAGCGGCCCCGACTTTCACTTCCTTTCTAACCTCCTCGGTACCCAGATTCACAACCTCGAATTGCTCTTCGTGCGGTTGAATCACCTTCTCCTCTTGTTTCAACAACCTGGCTAATTCCTCCAGCAGTTCGCAATCTTCTTCGCCTTCTTCTTCGACATGATAGATCGGATTGTCGAAGTCATATGAGGGTGTAACAGGATTGTTATCAATGAGATCCGAAGAATGATCGCATCTGCATGAATGTTGATTCATGCATTGCTTTAGAGTCGGAACGAAGCAAATTAAAAGGAAAATAAAAACAAACATTGCCATTTTTATTTGTTTTTATTAAACTGCAAAAATAAATGAAAAACAGGGAACACCGCTTTTAATGAAAAAACATCCTTTTATTGATGATGCAATCATTGCAAAATGAAACACATGAGGTGGCCCTTACAATGAACCATTACGTTTCGGGCAAAACGTATGGCTTTCATGCAAGCAGAATTAAAAACAAAAATATTACTCGTCACGCAGAGTGACAATGATGATCTTTTCGGCCTTCCAGTTTTGGATCTCCATCCCTGGTACGCACGGTTTTATCCACGAGTCGAGCTTGCAGTCATTGTCGATCTCTTCACCCACCTCACAAATACGACCCGGATCCAGCATTCCAGCACTGGTGAATGTGAACGGCTGACGACGTCCTCTATTCTGTCCAGACGAGCCTCGGTTTGGCTGATAACCAACCTCAAACCTGTCTTCCTTCACCGCAATATCCACCATTCTTCCCCAACCTGGGGCTTCTCCATTCTTCACCACCTCAGCGGCCTGTTTGTAAGAAGTAATGGACGACTTCTTCTTTTTCTCCGCAGAAATGGCATTCTCCACCTTAACGGTTTCAAACGCCTGACATGGTGTTTCAAATATTTTACCGTCCATTTCAACGTATTTGAACGACGAGAGTTGGCTGACAAAGATGTCCTCCTCCCCCCAATCAACTTTCTCAAATCGGAGACGCCCCCCATCTATCATCCTCTGAACCGTCTCCCTCAACATCACACATCCATTTGGAATGATAGTGCAAGCAGTGCAACAATTATCACAACCAGGGAAAACTCCATTCTTCATCAAATGTCTCTTAACCACAGACATTGGAGTCCTCAACTGATCCACATCCGTCACCTCTAATTTTCTCTTATCCTCTGACATCACGTTCACCCCCATAGGACCATGCATCGGCACGGGGTTAGCATTAACATTCGGTGTCGGTGCAAAATTGATGGCTTTAGAATCCACCAAATCTCGAACGACATGCTTAAAAGCTTTACAACCCTCAATGTTATGCCCGGGTGCACCCGAATGGAACTTGCACTTGACGTTCCCTTCGTAACCTGCAAGCCTTTGATCTGGTTCTACCGGAGCCAACGTCCTCGGCTGAACCAACCCAAGATCCTTCAACCTCTTAAACAGAAAGGTATACGTCACGGATGGCCTATCAAACTTACGATCTGTCATCCTTCTTCTCACTTGGCACCCAGCTCTCTGTGTTCTCTGTTGAGGTGACTGCTGTTGTCGTTGTACAGATTGATTACCAGCAAGAATCATTACTGTAGCAGCATACGGGTGGTAACAATCCCTACCATGTCCTCTTTTGGCATACACATCACTCGATTCACCCTCCTTCCTGCGCTTACCATCACCAAAGGGCTTCTTTACTCCGGACGACGGAGCATATCCCTGTATTTTCCCCATTCTCAGCCAGCTTTCAATCCTCTCCACCTTCTCGGCGATTGCTTTCTGCCCCAAGGCGAACCCTTGCATGATGTTGATCAACTCACTCATCTTCTCCTTCAGCTCGAGAATGTCAGGTTGGGTGTATCCATCAGTTTGGGTTTGTTGCGCCTGGTAGGGTATTTGTGCGGACGAGCTACCTACAAAGGAATGACCCGGCGTGTGCAAGCAACGATTCCTGAGTCAATCAAACATGTTAGAAACTGACACCTGCAAAATAGAAGACAGGTTATTATGACTCACGCATGAATGCAATGTCTATCCATATGAGGAACATTCTGTCCTTTGACTCTGACTTCATCGAGACGGATGATAATTTGACAATAACATTCTGACATCAGGATGTCCCTCAACCAGAATCTCAATCGAGAATGTACCCTGAGTATGGATAGACATGAGTTAGATGCGAATGAATGCAAAATGGGAATGATACAGATGCATGAATGCAAGTCACAGTGCCATCCTCCAAGTCATCTGAACATCAACTATACTGGATTCCGATCTCTGAACTGATCACAACCATCTGAGGGCCTGAGTAACCATAAATCCAACTCGGGAGTTCCGAAATAAACGGAACCTGAGGATATATCACCATCACCACAGATAAATCACTGACCATCTGGAGAAGCAACCTCAAATTCAACCCGGGGATCCGAAATAAACGAAACCCGCTGATAAATACCACGGACAGAACTCCGACGTCTCAGAAATAAATATCCATAATCCAACTGAACCAGAGTCACCATTAAATAGTCACCAACAGAATCTCTGCTGCAAGAATCAACCCTCCCCTCACAGGTGAATTCTATAAGGTCATCCTAAGGTGGATAATGGTCTCGACAATCGGACAAGATACTCAACGGGTTTGCCCTTTCGGGTGTGCCGTTGCAGCTCTCATAAGATCATCTAAACCAAAGATCCGGGAAAGAACGGTCACCGAAGTCACCAGCTCAAAAGAGGTAACCCAACCAAAGTGGACTACTCCACCCGGAAGAGCTCTCTCAGATGAACCTCGTCCGGCTGTGGTATGTCACGTCGCAACAACATGCTGATCTAACATGTGAGGAGACGTGAGACCACGCTAATCCTAGGTGTATACTCGGGCCTGGGTTTTAGCCCCACTCAGAACACCCACCCCAAATCAAAGGAGCCAAACCTGTCCAGAATCCAGCACAGTAATAATATGATGCATGCAGACATATATGCAAACATATACACCGTATAATAATCATGAATGCAATAAATAGAGCAATAAAAGCAACCAAAACTACCCTAAAGAGCGCTAGGATTGACTCTCTTAGGGAAGATGGACCAGCAAGAGGTCAACTTAAGTCCCCAGTAGAGTCGCCAGCTGTCGTCACGCGGAAAACAACCGGCGGAAAAAAACATGTTTACAGAGCCGCCACCGACGCTATTCATCCTATGACGGAAAGGGAGCGCAGGACTAACCTAAGAAAGGGAAAAGGAACAGTCTTACGACCAGAGATTACAAGGTACGGGAGTTGGTTACGCAAGGGGAAGGTATTAGCACCCCTCACGTCCGTCGTACTCGACGGGATCCATGCTCAAAAGAATAGGAAAAGGTTGCTAATAAACTGCTCTTCTTCTTCTTCGTTCACCATTAAATCAACCAATAACTCTATATCGTTGACTATCTGGTAATGACTCCTCTTCTTCTTCATCGTTCACCATTAAATCAACCAATAACTCGACTTCTTCTTCTTCCTCATTTACAACATTGACCTCAACTTGTTCGTCATCATCAGTTTCACAAAACACTTATGACTGATCAATGAATTGAGACACTTGTTGTTGTGGTGGTAACATATACAACTCTATATCGTTGTACCCAGATTGTTCGTGACTGACAAACATATGTTGAACATCGTCATCATCTCGAATCTTTTTTTGATAAAACTTTACCTGGTTGTCTGTAAACCACACTAGATTTTTATAGAGGATTTGCCCCACGGGACTACACTGCAATTTCTTTTCTATTCTTTGTTTCAGATGTGAATAATTTGACCGTCGATTTATTGTAAACTGAGTTACTTTTGTGTTACGAAAACAAAAATCGAATAATTGATGCTCAAATATTTCACCTTCGGTATGGGCACTGATCATGTAATATGGTGAAAGACATTTTTTTCAATGTAACTTTAGTGTTTCTACTAATTTGTATGGGTACTGATGGTGAATGCGTTGATCTGTTATTCGCATGAAATTAAATAGGGTAGACGGTGTATGCACTAATCACGCAATTCACCTACAAATATAAGACAATACGATGCAAAGAATCCATGCAGAGACAAGATAATACAATGCGTGCGCCTGCAAGGAATCTCTACACACAAAGAATCTATGCCCTAACACTACAAGCTTGTGCCTGTACACAAGGGATCTCTGCCCTAATAATCCAAGGAAGGCGCCAATTCCAATGGCGTATAAAGCAAGGCATGCGCCATAGCCTTAGGCGCCTCTTCCTTGCTGTCGCAACGCGAAAAACAAGCGGCGGAAAAAAACATGTTTATAGAGCCGCCACCGACGATATTCATCCTATGACGGAAAGGGAGCGCAGGACTAACCTAAGAAAGGGAAAAGGAACGGTCTTACGACCAGAGATTACAAGGTACGGGAGTCGGTTACGCAAGGGGAAGGTATTAGCACCCCTCACGTCCGTCGTACTCGACGGGATCCACACTCAAAAGAATAGGAAAAGGTTGCTAATAAACTGCTCAAAGAAAATGCACACACTGGAATTGGAAACAGATGAAGGAAGATGGAGGAAGTGGACTCGGCAGGATGTCGCATCCTGGGCCTACGTAGTTTGTCAGAAACAAACATCAGAGTCAACGTAGCTCAGGGAAATGGGAAACATGCTTGCTAGGATATCGCATCCTATGCCTACGTATCTTCTCTATCCAGAGTAAGAATCAGAGCACTCGTAGCTCGGCTAACGCACGCCGAAACAAAACACCGAAAGGAGACGCTGAGACGTCAAAAGAAACACTCAACAGGAAACGGAATGCCAATCCATGGATTTATATCCGACTCCAAACAAACAACACACAAAAGGAAACAGAATGCCAATACATGGACTTATATCTAACTCCTAAACATAAACAACACAAACGAGGAAACAGAATGCCAATACATGGGCTTACATCCGACTCCAAACAGAACTCACACGAAAGGAAACAGAATGCCAAACATGGACTTACATCCGACTCCAAACAAATAGCACACACTAACCAGCGAACACCAAGGAAAAGGGTTATCAGATTAACAAGCTAATAGGGAGTCTGGAACTCGAGCCTAATAGTTATCACACAAACACACACAAAAAAAAGAAAAGGTTGCCCGGAGAGATCTCGCACGATCTCCTGCATACGTATCTCATCTGGTATGAGAATCAGGGCGACGTAGTTCCCCTTAACAGGGGAGAAACTCTCTCCTAACCAGAGACCAGGGAAACAACAAACTAAAAGGGAGACTAACTCGAGCCTAATAGTTGTCATGCAATCCACAATCCCTAAGTTGAGATCTCTAATCAGAACCTAACTCACACAGGAAGCAAGTCAGTTCAAGCAGCAAATAAACACCAATCACAAATGATCAAGCATCACACACTATATACAAAGAAGAGGCTCAGACAAATGGTTGGGCTTTAGTCAAGAGGGGTCATATCAACCTCGACAAACAAGCCAAAACTGTAGGGGTATGCTGAAGCTCTTAACCACTAACATTGGGAGTTAGGGTGAAGCTGATGAGATATGGAAATGAGGATTAGACCTCATGCTCTTAACCCTGGCCTGGGTGAGCTTAAATCAAAGAAAGCGTGGGGATCCAGAAAGAGGGACCCTATTCCACTTGACTGACTCTATACAGAGATCTTGGGTACATGTTCTAGAGCATCAGCACGTAGTGCGAGCATAAAGAACGACTCACTGGATAACAGGGGACTGGCTACTAGTCCCTTCTATCTGTCAATTGCCTCTTCACTTAGGAGGACTTAACAAGTAGCATGCCTCATTTGGAGGTCTTTGGCACAAATGTAAACAACCACAAACATTGCCTCTTAAGGAGGACTTCAACCAAATGCCTGCCAAAAAAGTGACAGGGCTTCCAGACTACAAGGAGTGAGAAGGCTAAACAACCTCAATGGTGTATCAACCACACTCCAAAGCAAAGCAAAAGCTAGCTAGCAAGCGACTAATGTACCTGTACAAAAGCTAACCAGTTAGTATCTCAGACAGAAAAACCAACAGTCAATAGTGGAACTATTCAATATCTACACAATGCAAGTCACAAGTGCAAGCACTCAAGTGAATTCATCACATCAATTGACCTACAAGACAATAAGAGTTAGTAATCAAAACAACTTGCATCTCAAGTAATGAGACCAAACCAAACATTAGTGCTAAATGCTCAATACCTGAAACACAAAACACAATTGGTGAGTACAAACCACTAGTACAAAGACTAGGGTCAAAGGCAAGTCAAATAGTCAAAACAGAAGTCAATATTTCACATGAAGCACATTCAAACAAACAAGAAAGTGTCCTCAAAAGGACCAAGATCAATTCATAAGGCAAATGCTTCAAACAATTCATGTCATGCAAAGGCAAACAAAGTGCACAAAGTTGGACATCCAAATTAGAAAATCCAAATCGAAACAGAAAAGAATCAAATGATCTTGAAATTTTTTATACAAGCTCAACATGTTAAGAATGAACATCATGCAAAAAATTAGGTCCAGAAGAGCTCAAATGATATGTAAATGAAAATGCACAAATGCAACATCAAATATGTGACACAAATTGTCACATCATATGTTCATGTGTCCAAAACAGTGATGGCATATGATAAAAATCTCAAACCAAAGCCAAAAAATCATATCACATGTTAGGATTAAGCATGCAAAATTTCAAGGCAATTGGATTAAACATGAGCATTTCACAAGCAAATGAATGCAACATATCAAAATGATACAAGGCTCAATAAAAAAATATCAAATAAAAATCCCGAAATCCACAAATCATGAAAATCATATGAAAAAAAACTAGAAATTTAAACAAACATGTGAAAAAAACTTGGATCAAATTGAAGCATTTTACAATTTCTAGTGATTTTTTAAACATGCATGAAATAATGTGAAGTAATATGAAAATGTGGAGGGAAAATGGAAATTTGAATTAAAATCAGAATGCACCTCACCTGGTTCGAACCCATGCGCTTATGGTAAATAAGAAAATGCAAATGAAATCAGAAAGCGCCCACGCCAGGGATCGAACCTATGTGCGCCAGGTAAAATGTGAAAAAACAAATGGATTCCAGAAACATGCACCAGCGAGAATCGAACGCATGCACTGAAAGTTAACAAGCGCTCAATAGTGAAACGCTGCGCTTCACTTAAACACATGGCGCCCAGTCAGCGAGTCAAACGCCATGCAAGCACGGTCAAACACATGAAGGCCAATGGTTTTGCTACACATGCGCCAACGTGGATGTACACATGGCCAAAACCCTAGCATACGTTACAGACGGCGGAGCAACCGTCTTCTCCGGCGAGACAGGTGGAGCTCCGACACGAAAATTTCCAGAATTCGTCGTGGTCTATATCATTCGAAAGGTCTCACCACGAGGATCACGAAAATGGCCTTGGTTTAGTCTAACTCTCCATGGATCAAACTGATCGAGGCAAAACAAAATCAACATCCAAATTTTAAATCATCATATCTTCATCAATACTTAACCAAATTTAAATCTACTTATATCAGCATGTTCAGGAGACTGAGATTTACACATCTATGTACATGAAATGGCAAAAAATGATGATCGAATTTTCACCTACCTGGAATGCAGTGTTCAAAACTCGTGTGTTCAAGCTTCCAAAGTCTCCAGATCTACTCCTCTATGATTGCTTTGAAGCTTTGAACAAGAGTTGATGGTTGAAAGCACTCCAATCCAGCTCAATCTTCAAGTTCCATTAACATGTTCATGCACTTGTGTAGCTCAAATCTGGACCAATTTCTTCGAACCAAAGCTTGATTCCTACTCAATAATGCTCAATGAACAAGATTATGCAAGAAAATTGATGAGTTATGCGAAGAAATTTCAAGTTTGAAGTGAGAGAATTTTTGGAGGGAATGGAAAATTTTCAGATCTAGAATTGTTCTTCTGAGCAAAAACAGTTATGATTAGGCTTATATACCATCCACTAATGATGCTGTAATCACAATTAGACAATGCTTAATTAGGATTAGTGAGTTATGAAGTGAATGGCAAAAAATGAAAAGTGAGCTTATGCATGGACATGTGCACGTGAACAGTGCCATGTTATGCTTCAAGTTCACTTAAAAACATCCAAAAAAGACAATGGAATGATCAAATGGCTTACATAATCAACCAAATTCAAATTGTCAATTTTCCCTCCAAAAAGCACATGAATGAACAAGTTATCACATGAGCATTTTCCATGCAAGGCAATGATTCATTTGGAAAGTATTGGTCAAGACAAGCATTTTGCAAAAAGGGTGGACCAATTTGGAGTTTTGGATCAAAAGTTATGCCATGTTGAACTTCCATGTACACTTTGTGATCATTTGGCCATAACTTCTCAACCAATTATCAGATGGACATGATCTTGGACTTTTTAGAAAGGGGAGAGAAAGATATACAACTTTCATGTTCAACAAAAATCCATTTGAATCTTATTTGATGTTGCAAAGTCAAGTTGAATATGAACCAAAAACTTGCCATTTTTGGAAACTTGAAATTACAGGTCACTTTCCATTTTTGGAAACTTTTGATATGACTTCAAAGTCTTCAAGATAGATGTTTGAAATGAAAAATGAACCTTTTTTGAACATGATTGAGATGTTGAAACTCATTTCCCCACCTCACAGCCATCAGCTCTTGCACAGTTGACTTTCTGTGGTCCTCAGATGACCTAGACATGCCCTGATCAGCTTGAGCCTCTACCACTTGAGGAAATGGCTCAGAAATGAACCCCTAGCTCATGTAAGCTCAATATAATGATCATATGATCCTCATCATCAGCAAAGACCTTATCTCCTTGAAAAACCCTGACTGGAAGACTGGCATTGATTAGGGTTGACCAGAGGTCAAAACCCTAATCAAAAGGAAACTTGAGCATGAATCATGAACCCTTGATGACGATAGAACCATGATGATGGTAATATATCCTTGCAAGCAAGATAATACTCAAGACCTTTGAAGGATCAGGAAACCCTAATTGAAGTGCAAACCCTCAGATGGTTGATCACCAATTCAAAGAGACCCTCAGGCTTGAATCATACAACTTCTCCAACTCTGAAAAGACTTTGGAGGATGACTTCTTATTTCCATATGATATGCAAAATTCAATGCCTAATGTCCTAAAATGAAATGCAATATGCTAAACTAGTCCTAAGAAGAGGAGGGCAAATTTTGAGGTGTTACACTTGCATGCATAAAAAGACATGCATGCGTCACTAGCCTTGGTGCATGTCATAAAGCAAGGCATGTGCCCTAGCCTTAGGCGCTTACACCTATGTCACATGCATGCACCTTATCCAATGCTTCACATGTTGCATACCTATTCAACGCAACACTTACTCGTCTATAAATAGGGCATCAACTCACAACACTCAACATCTGCAACACTAACAATAAACCTCTGCAACACTCCATCTTTACCACACTCAACCTCTACAACACTTAACATCTGCAGCATTATGTCTCTATTGACTATGGGTGATGAACATCGAGGAACAATCAACAATATCTCGACATTTGTATGTTATTACTTCTTCTTACTTATTTCGTATTTATTTTGTATTTATTTCGTATTTATTTAGTATTTATTTCTTATTTATGTTTTTATTGTATATTACTTCTTCTTGTTTTATTTCTTACTTATGTTTTATTATGACCCAAAACGATTTCGATTTCATGTACATGAATATGTACCCCACGATCCTTTGATAGAACCATATATTCGAGGATGCGGTTTTGGTAATCTCCTCAACATAGTATCGTACTCAGTTGACTATAAATTTATTCTTGTTTTATTGGAGAGATGGAGACTCGAGACCCATACATTTCACCTTCCTTTCGATGAGTGTATCCTCACACTTGAGGACGTCTACATGTTGTTGGGTCTACATATCGATGGTAAGGTCGTAAATGGTATAGTTAACCAGGATAACTTTATTTACAATGAATTATTGGGTGCCCCTTTGTGTGACGATCAAGCTGCGGGAGAGACATATTGTCAAGCTAGGGGGCAAGGTATTAATTTAAGATGTCTCAAACAATATTATGCGAGTATAACATTGACCGAAGAATCTACCGAGTATGAAAAAATAATTAAAGCTCGGTGTTATATTATGATTTTATTTGGTAATTTTTTATTTCCCAAAAGTATTGATAATACGGTAAATATTATGTATTTACCGTTGTTACAGAACATAAATAAGGTAATCACATATAGTTGGGGTTCAGCTGTTTTGGCCTATCTATGTAGTGCAATGTGTAAAAATGCCAAAACAATACTTGTACGTTTTATTCATGCGCATAGTTTCTACAAGAATGGGGTTGGTCAAGAATGTCGTCACGCGCCCCGGTAAACGAGAAACCATTCATATTCCCGTTTGCAACAAAGTAAGTTTAAAACTTTACCATATAATTAATTAAATTTTACATTACAGTTAAATGTAAATAATATTTTTCAATTGTTTTTTATCTAGGTGGTCAGTTAGAGGGATGAACTATAATAGGTGTCTGAAACACGCTGTATTAGTCTATCGCAATCTATTGGATCACATTGGACCAGACGATGTAATACTCCTACACAACTTTATTTTGATTTAAAAATAATTATCAAATTATTTATTATTTAATCATGGTATATTATTGTACAGTTTATCTGGAGGTTATATCTAGGTCTTGATCATCAGATTAACCATGATGGTGTTGCAGTTTGGACAGCAAAAACACCAATTATCTGATTCACTACTGTGGAGATGCACCATAATGACTGGGTAAAACTGCAGTTCGACATGCAACAACAAATTCCAGAACCTCCGACGTGTTTGGGAGATTGGCATAAAAAAAGAGTCGATGTCCAATGGGATTATTTCGACTGGAGAGACTTTGCAAAAGAGATGTGTCGTCATTGGAGGAGTTGACGACAACACATCTTAAACGAACCAGTCATACAGGGTGCTAGACCAACTCAATAGTATATGGCATGGTTTAGGTCGATTACAACGTAACAATTTGTGTCTGAGCCAAGGGATTTGATTGATCCATGCCAACTAGCTTCATTATCATATGCTCAACAACAAGTCCCCGTCCAAGAACAATGTCAAACCACCCAAACCCAACGACCAACCTCACACCATCACCCTACCACATACACCCAACAACCAAACACCCAACCTCACAACTCATTCATGCCACACACCCAACCTCAAAACCAAGAATCAAACCCTATCCACCAACAATCATACGCAACCAACACAATAATCTATAGCCCAGACGATTCATACAATTCATGTCATCGTATCCCCCCACCAATGACCATCCAAACATCCCATCACCATAACACCCAACCATTGTTTAACAATAGTACACCCCAGGAACCATTGCTTCGTTTCCAAAATGATTCAATGTCCAAATTTGGGCAACTATACCGTCCATAATTCACTCAACCACATCGACCCAACTACGACAACATGGGCACCAAACTCAATTGCGGAAGCGCCGTTGGCGAGAACCACCCCCCCCCCCCCCCCAACTATTGGGAACAAATGATGGCACACCTATCAAATATTGTTGGACCTTCCACCAGACCTTCACACCAGCCACCATTGGATTATGTCAGCACTTAAAGACCCCAAACATCTCAGGAAAATCGTGGGAGACTCGAAGACAGACTAACGCACTTGGATGTGGAACAGATGGACGTTTCAATCGGTCTGGTCATTGAATTTTTTGTCAATTCCATATAATTTTTATTATAACATAAATATAATTATTTTTTTCAATATTTTTTTATTTAATTGTTAAATTAACATTTAAAATTAAATAAAATAAAAAATTAAAGGTGCATGCGCCACATGCATTGGTGCATACACTATGTAGTGTATGTATACGCCAAGAGACATGACGCCTACATGCATGGCCATTGGGAGCATGCGCCAGCTCCAATGGCGACTCCTCTTAAGGTTAAATGGATGCGTCAGTTCAACTGACGCATCAGTTAGGAAAGGTGATTATTTTGATTATTTTTTTTGAAAAAATGGTTATTTAGGGGTTTAATTTGAAAAATATGGTTATTTAAAAAAAACAAATGTAGTGGAATGGAATGTGATAAAATACAGGTCAAATACTTTTTTTTGTCCCTTAATTATCTTTGGGTTTAGATTAGCCACTTAATTATTTTTTTATGTCGGGTTGGTTCATTAACTCTTTAAAATGTGGCATGTTAGTCTTTTTCGTCTAATTAAGGATGGAAATATTCAAAAATTGGTCACTAATTTTGTTATTAATTAAATAAAAAGGATCAACATGACACGTTTTAAAGAATTAAAGGACCAATCTGATACAAAAAATAATTAAGGGAACAATCTAACTCAAAGGTATAGTTAAGGGAGAAAAAAGAGTATATTGCCTAAAATATATTTAATTCAATTTTTCATTTTTCATTTCATCCGATTTAGAATATATACAATAAAATTAAGTATTTTTAATAAATTATCCAAACAGCAAAGTGGGCTATATATATTTTTCATTTTGTTTTACTTTATTTTTGTTATTTTCCATTAATCAAAACATAGTCTTAGAGTTTTAAGAGTCTTAGAGTTTTAAGGGTGTTAATGGAGTAGGTGGGTCGAAATTCAAAATTCAAAACTCAATTCATTTTAAAATTTGAAAACTATGGACACATGTTTAAAATTCACTGAAAGAGTCCTAGTGATGAGAAAGATATTTAATGTATTTGATATCCTCTCTTCTTCAATCTAATACATCAAGTTTCACCCATGAATGATTTGATAAAATTAGACCAACACAGATCCTAGAAGACCTCTTATTCAACACTCCATGATAAGTCTTGGGGTAAGTGTTTTAGACCGATCAAAAGCCCAATAAAAAAGGTCCATTTAGTACTCCAAAGAAGGTTAAATAATTGTGATTATAATTGTCGTCCTTTATACATGTTGAGGAACATTGATACTTCCTTTTGTGTGATTGCATCCCCTTATTTTAATGGTGTCACCCTTATACATAAATCTTTTGGAATCATTTGACAGATGCCCCCCCCCCCCCCCAAACAACTTTGCATGGACATACTAACACGGACAATAGACATTTCTATAATGCAGTCCATTAACTTCTGTTTGCTTTTGTAATTCATTGAAATAAGTTTGGACAACGTAATGCTTGTATCTACTTTAGTATTCTTGGCAAAAAATTCAAAAATTTCAAGAAACTTCTTTAACACTTTCACCCTCAATAATCGAGCCCATAGTAACCTCGTGTATGAATTCCTTTGAAGGACTGGCCTTCAATGGCTTCCATTTCTCTCAAAATCACCCTTTAATGTTGTAAAATCATGCTCCCAATGCCAAATTTCATAACCCCTATGAAAGTGCAGAAATTCCCCTCTTAAAGGTGTCAGAATGGACCAAGACGCGTCAAAAAAGACCCAGAAAAGTGAAAATCCCGCATGTGATACTCTGTATCGCTCGCACGATGATGCTTTTAATGCTTTGTCGCATGTGCGATGGTGGGTGTGATTATTTCCTAAGCTTCACTCTTTTTTGTTCCTTTTTCACTCAAAATTTCACCAAGTTCACAATTTGCATACTTAGTTATTTTTCCTTCATTCTTTGGTCATTCCTTCTCATATTTGTTCGACTTTCACTTGTTTTACTTTGATTCTTCGACTAAATATATGCAATGATGGACTGTTATCACTAACCAGACCTTGATACAAGAAATTGATAATTTCTAATCAAGTCCGGATACAAGCAATACGTTCCTTCAAGACTCTCACAATCAGACTTTCTGATACATCACATTCTTACACATAGTCAAGAAAGTCCATAAGCAATTTCAACCAGGCTTCCTCATATTAGGAAGTTACTTCTTTCATGCTGATTAAAATATTTTATGCGTTAAAATTATTCTAAGTCTTAAACTCAGGGGGAACTTGCAAACCTAACTCTGAAATTTTAAGTTGAGAAATAATTTTAATACTATAAAACTCAGAGGGGAGCTTTCAAATCTCACTCTGATGCTTTTTATGTGATTAAACAAAGTAAAATTTGTTCATCAAAATTCATGGTTTTGTCATCATCAAAAAGGGGGAGATTGTAAGTATAAGATTTGGTTCTACATCTAACCTTATGCTTTGATGATAATAATACATAGACTCTTAGAGAATAATTTTGTACCCTAACCGTTTTGTTTAGTGTGCAAAATACCAGACATAAATTCTGACTCTAATTGAATAAAGTATGATGTCATCAGATTCTAAACCTAGTGCATTATGACTTTGAGATGTGTGCTTTACAAGATACTCAAGCTCTGGATTTTGTACTCAACACTTTTGACCTCTACTTATCCAAAGTTTTATGACTATGAAGCTTCTAACATTGTCAAGCTCTGAAGTCCTATGCTCAAACAACTCTGGTGAATTGTATCACTAAACTATGAAGAGTAGGTTCTGATGAATTGAATAAGGACTCTAAAGATCATTGTTGCATCTCGAAAAATGCGATTCCTCGCGATGGTCCCGGAAAAATTTACGTTCGAACAGAGTCGCCACCGAACTTTATTTATCCCAATGACGGAATAGGAAAATATCGATAAAACCTTTAGGAAATGGAATAATGGTCGTCGCAACCATATTCGGGTTCGGGGGTGTATTACGTAAGGGGAAGGTATTAACACCCCTTACGTCCGTTGTACTCAACGGGAACCTTTTAGTTCTAATGTGTGTTTCGAGTGTTAATTTATGTTTGTTTGTTATCTTTAGGTTATTAAAAATAGAAATGGATGAGAACCTCAGAGAGGGAAAGGGGAGGTTTTTTATTAGTGTGCTCGCGAAGATACAGTAATCTCCTGCCTACGTATCCTTATGGTATAATAAGGAAATCAGAGCATTCGTAGTTCGGGGACTACGGTTGGTTGGTGTGTTTTTTATGAACAACTGTTTAGACCATATTCTAAAGGCTAAACGCTGGCTTGTCTACTCTCGGCGGAGGCTTAAGCACTAGTTTGTTGTGCGCATTAGAAGGGATTAACAGTGTTCTTTCTGAAAAGAGTTTTGATCACACGAGGGTGACAAGTTGGATTAATATGTTTGACGTTTTGATTGGTCGAGATGTTCTTGGTTGGATGACGATTACTCGGATAGTCAGTGAGACAACTCGTATCCTAACAGTCGGGAAAGGGAGTGGAAGACTACAAACCACTTTCTTTTTCATCCTTAATTAGAGAAAGGATTTGATAATAGTTAAGATGTTTTGAACGGATGACGAATACTCGAATAATCGAGTAAGACAACTCGTATCCTAATAATCGGGAAAAGGAATAGAAGACTCTAGACCGATTTCTGTTTCATCTGAGTGATTATGAAAATTGGTTTGTGTGGTTGACGTATTTTAGAATGAACGACAAGTACTTGAAGGACTGAATAAGACAACTCATATCCAAGCATTTGAGAAGAGGAATTGAAAACTCAAGACCATCTCCCTTTTCGTACAGTTTTGATTGATTTGTTGATTTACGGAAAAAATGACGGTCGTTTGACTAACCGAGTAAGAGAACTCGTATCCAAACAATTGAGGAGAGAAGTCGAAAACTCAAAGTCATCTCCCTTTTCATTTATCTTACTGTGAAAATATTTTGATTTAATCGAGGTTTGGAGATTTGTAGAGGAAACGACAACTATTCGACTAACCAAGTAAAAGAACTTGCATTCAAATAATCGAGGAAAGAAATTGAAGACTCAAAGTCATCTCCCTTTTCGTTTCTTATTATAAGATGATTCGATTGTTTGTGCTTAGGTGGGTAGAAGTAACGACTATTTGACTAGCCGAGTAAGAGAACTCGTATTCAAATAATCGAGGGGAGGAGTTGAAAACTCAAAACCATCCCCCTTTTCATTTCCAAATGAAAGTGTTTTTATTGTGATTGGGTATTTCAATTTGATTTGGATAAAAAATACTCGACATTGGATCGAGGTTTTAATTTGTGTTTATGAATGAAATGAATTTTATTTCAGTGTATTATTCTTCTACTCGATAAAAATCGAATAGGTCTCGTTGTAAGAAAGCCCAAGAGTAAGCTACGTGAGGTTGATGGCGATGCTTTGAAAGCGATCGACTTACAAGAGTGTTTGAAAATGGACTCGATATTAAATCAAGAATTGTGTGATTTTAGTGGTTTAAAAATAGTTTTGACTCAATGATGAAATGGTTTCAAAATGATGTGAAGTACTAGTGGAAGAAATCGATCAATGCATAATTGACGAGATTAATCGATTAAAATTTGGTTAAATTGATTAATTAAACTAATTAAAATTAATTATCAAAATTATTGAATTAAATCAAATAACTAAGTTAATTAAAATTAATTAATCCAAAACAACTTAACTAGTCAAAGTTTAATAATTAATTTCAATTATAATTAAAGAGCATAAGTGACCATTGTCGATTTTTTAATGGAATATGTGCTAAAACCGGTTTGTGCGAGATAACAACGATTAATGTTATTTGCAAAATCCAAACGCGGCGAAAGTATACACTTGATGTATTACAATTTTGGTGGTATACCGGCATGACATTGCCAAATCCATAAATAAAAAGAATTTGATTTAAAAAAGAATATAATATAATTGATTGTCAATAGTTGCTAACATTAGAAGCATAATGTGTAGTCATTAACAGAGGCAATATTTGCAGCATAAGTCTATAACAGAAGTAGCAGCAAGTGAATTCAAAATAAGTAGAAACTAGTAAATGATAATTAATTTAACCTTACAAATCATGTCATTCCAAAACCAAATGGATGGTCTATTGCCATTACAAGGTCAAATAGCAGGTTTTTCAAAATTACATCTAACGGTTATTCAATTTTAGAACCTATGAGCATAACATTTAACTAATATTAACTAGATTCAACAGAATTGAAAAAAAAAACTTCAAGCATATTTCGATGGAATCATACACAACTAACAACTCTAACATCTAACTGAGGTTACTCACAAATAGATAATTCATTTTGAATTAGGAAGAAATTAACAGAATCAACATCAGTTAAAAAAAGTCTAGCAGAATTACTAACAAATACAAACAGAACTAACTAAATGCAACTTAATGATTTACCGTGAATTTCAAATATTTGATATGAATTCCAATTTCATTTGAATGATAATTCCTAACTAACTATCAAATTTGAGAGGAAGTTCATTGTGAATTTCAACCTAACTTCTAACCAACTCAGAATGCTATAAAAATTTACCGTACTGAGATTCTGCAGTTTCTTCAAAAAAAACTTCAAAATCTCCAATCCTTCACTCTTTCAGTCTCGTTCTCTTCACCTTCTCGCAATCGATTCATCATGCATTTCCGTTTCAGATCCTCACACCGCCAAGCTCACACCGTACATCAATCCACAACTTCACCACAAAAGCGGTTCTACTGTCGCCGATTGTCGCCGCGTCGGAGTTCCATTCCGGTAAGACGCAACGGTCTCGGCGATTCCGTCATGGCTGTGAATAAGGTTTCTTGTTGTGTTGGTTGTGTATTTCGTCGGACAGCCAACGGTTTGTTGTGAGGCGAAGGAAGGGGGTTTCCGGCGGATGAGGTTTCGTGGAGGGAGCTCGTCGGTAGTAATATTGTTGTTCCACGGTGCGGACGGTAATTAGGAGTGAGGAGATGGATTAGGTGGTTGTCGAAGCTGTTAGGTTATGAGTGGTGGTGCGGTTGTGAATGGAAATGAGCGGATTCGTTGTGGTGCGGTGAAAGACGAACGACGTACGTGGTTGTGTTTGTTGTTGTGGCTGTTGACGGTGGTTTTGTGGGAGCTGTGGAAAGGACGGAAGTGAAGTGAGGGAAAACCTTTTTTGTTATTTTTCTTTTTTCTTTTTTCTTCCTTCTCAGAGTGTGTAGTGGGTTAGAGAGGTAGTGTCTTTAATGAGAGAGGAAACGTGTAGGGAGTGTGAAGAGTGGCGTGTGAGAGGAGAGAAAGTGAGGTGAAATCAGAGAGTGAAAATAGGTAGCTAAGAGAGATGTGAGGGAAACGTGAGAGAGTGAAGGAAATCTGTGTGAGAGGATTTTTGTGGATTGGAGAGAGAGCCTCAAGATTTTCTCTATTATTCCTTCATTTCATTTTATTATTAATTAATTTGATTTTTTATAGATGAATAGCAACGCACGTGGTGTGCCAATATTGACAACGGATTAATTTGAATCATCCATTCAGAGTAAAACAAAACCAGTCAAAATTGCAATGTTATCTTCTTTAAATGATTTAATTGGTTTAAAGGGGATTAAATCAATCAATTCAAATAAAAATTCACGACTTCCTAAATAAATATGATAAAAGTGAAATAAAAATGTGAAAATTCCTATTTATTCAAATCGAATATTTTGGCGAAAGAATAAAATTAAAATGACTAACAATGAACAAAAGTCGGGCAAAAATTTGCTCGAAAAATTAAATCGGATGTACTAAAATGATAAGTGCAAAATATACTTATTGAAAAAATACAGCGTTTCTTCAAATTCTGAAATAAGTTTGCACCGGTTAAAAGGCCCAGGCGGGTCAAAACGCAACTGAAACAACTGCTGAAAAATACAACGAGCACACCAGGTTAAACTACATGAACCGTAGATTAATAATACTGGCGTCTACAATTTTAATTTCGAAACTTTTTATCCGCTGATTTTGTCCGTACTTGAGGAAATGATTCAACCGATTTGTCTGTATTTTCAATAAATTTATTCTGACTGATATTTTAGTTATTATTCATGATGAAATGCATGTCATGCTGTGCATATGATGCAAACTAAAAATGAAATCAATTTTACAAAAATTTAAATATGCCCAGACAAAATTGGGGTATGACAATCATCTTTATGAAGATTCTCTCAACCCGACTCTTGCTCTTCTTTTATGCATGCTTCATCACCTCTTTATCAGAACCCCCAGAATATTGAAGATAAGATCAAAAAGATTTTACGTGAGAAAATAGTACACGTCACAAGATCAAATATTCCTTCCACTACACTGATTTTGTGGGTTAAGGACTGTACTATTGTACCATTTTGTCTCCCATTTTCACAGACCGTTATGTAAGGATACAACTGCATTTAAGTATTTCAATTCTATTCTCCAACGAATCTCTTCATTGTCTATATAAAGAAGACTTGGAAGAATGGAACAATGTTACACTCTAAGAGATTATCATATACGTGAATAATGCATTTTGTGAAATATTTTGAGAGAAAAGAAACATACACACAAGGAACTTTTGTTCATATACTTCATAAAATATATTTTGTGTGATATACTTATAATTCATTTGTGTATTCTACTTTCTTAGAAGCATTTTGTAAACACACTTTGTTTCTCAATCTTTGTGATTGTATTTCCTTGAGTGACTAGGGTTTAGTCAGAATTACTCAAGAAGACATTGACAATTGGTCTTTGTGTTGTAATCAAGTTTGATTATAGTGGATTAAGTCCTTATGATAAGACGAAATCACATTGGCGGGTGAACTGAAGGTAACTTTGTTAACAACGAATCAAGATAAAAATAATTGTGTTCATTATTTTTGTTCTTAGTTTTCTGTTTATTTCCTTGGATTGCAAAAGATTTTATTTATTGAAACTCAATTCAAACTTCCCTTTCTTGTGTTTTCATTACCTTCACCTTCTCTAATGCGATCTAACGGTTTCGACGAAAACACAGTTAGATACAAAGAGGAGATAAGGAAAAAATTGAGAGAAAGAAAATGAAATGCAAAGAGGTTAGGGTTTAAAGTTTTTCCTATTTTAGTTAGATAGAAGATAGATGAAGATTAAAACAAAATAAAAAGGAAGGTAAGAAAAAGTAATATTAGATAAAATAAAGAAATTATAATTGAACCACGTGACATCATCAATTGAATCAAACCTAACAAGTAAAGACATAATACAATAAACATGTTGTTGGAATTGAACAACGTGACATCATTAGTTGCAAAAAGTAATTTTTGAACCAAAATTGTCCTCATTTTGGTGAGGTGGCTGATTTAGAGGAAATGGTTCCACAACATCTAATTTTTTTATATTATAGATAGAGATACTTGAAAAATAGAAAAAACATACAAAAATAGAATCATACACGACCACTTAAGTACCATTTCAATCATTTTAAATGCATAATTAATCACCAAGTCCATTAACTTAATTTAATGTTCCGCTTTAGTCCTTTAATTAAAAAATGTTACAAGTTAGTCTCTTAATTTCACTTCCATTATCCTATTCGTCCCTTCCGTCAATTTATGTCCAAAAAACGTTAAGTTCTGGTGATGTAGCGTGACAACAAGAGCATTGATATAAATCTGAGTTAACACATGTACTTAAAAACGGACACACTATTTAAATTACAGTATATCCGTTTTTAATTACATATGCTGACTCGGATTTGTACAAATAACTTTACTGTCACGCTACGTCATCAGATCTTAACGTTTTTTTTGTCAGAAATTGCCGGAAGAGATCGAATATGGTAACGAAAGTGAAGTTAAATAACTAACTTGTAACATGTTTTAGTTAAGAGATTAAAGCGGAACATTAAATTAAGTTAAGAGACAAAAATATGTATTAATCCTATTTTAAAACATCATTTACTTTATTAATGCATGAGTAAAGTGCAGAAAATATTTTTTTCTAATCTATTATCAAAAGATAGACGTAGTGTGTTTATGCAATTCACATTTAAAAATTTAAAGTATTATGAAGAGAATTCACTGTTAATCTCAATTGCATCCGATATATAATAATTAATGGAAACGAATTGAATCTAAAAGTTAGTGTGAAATCACACATTTTAAATTTTCTAAATATAATTTTCATCAACATCTTCTTTGTTCTAGGGCTGCCATCTATCACCAACTACTACAAATATCTAACAAAAGCAACTTAAAAATACAAATTGGTTTTTAACAACATCTCTATCATATATGTTCTACCAAAAAAAGATATAAGAAATCGGACTTTTTACTATTATCAAGCTTGGTCTTTCTAAACTAGGGGTGGCAAACGGGCATGCCCGCCCCGCAAAAGCCCGCAAAAAAACGGGGCGGGGCGGGACGGTCATAGTTGAGGATGCGGACCTAAAACTTAGACCCGCCCCGCAAAAAAGTGAGGGCGGGGCAGGGAAAGCCCGCGGGCACTGCACTCTTTAAGCCTAAAAATGCAAAAATTTATGTAAATACATGTGCTCGTAAAAACCCGCAAAAAAACGGGGCGGGACGGAGCGGACACATTTGAGGGTGAGGGCCTAAATCCTTGGCCCGCCCCGCACAAAAGTGCGGGCAAAACGGGCATGCCAAGCGGGCCGAACCCGTTTTGCCACCCCTATTCTAAACTGATGATTAATAGTAATAGCCTTGTTAATATTATTCTGCATCGGCAATTTCTGATTATTTTTTCTGATTAGATCTGAGGGCAAAAGCATTTTGTATCTGTTCTGTTTTCCTTCTTTTTTCGTTCTGGTGTAACAGTACATGTATTATTAGCCATGTTGATAGGTTTCTGCTGGTTCAGGACTAGAATTTATCTGTTCAATTTTCATGAACAATATTTCTACAATGTTATTTTCATTTTGTAAGCTTCCATTCAATATCTTTTTTGTTCAATTATCAATAAAGGCAACCCAGAGATAAACAAAAACAGTTTTAAATCTAACCCTCTTTCTTTTATTGTACAGGAAGGAACATGTGCTGTGTGAGTAGCAGAGACATTGATTCACTAGAGATCTGTTATGTCTCAATACAACTGCAACAAAGGTAACATCAGTTTGCAAATACTAAAAATATAAAACAAAATTAACAACATATGATTATGAAAATATCAAGGGACACAAATAGGTAAATTCAACTAGAAGAGGACCAGAGAAGGTTAAATTCATCAACTAGAATGATATTGATTTGAGGCAATGAATAACAGTAGTGGTATTAAGCTTGGCAATCTTCGGTAGTAGCAAGTGAAGGTGAAAGCGAAGTGCGAGATTCATCGAAATCCTCTCTTAGAGGAGATTGTTCCACTCTAATATCCTCAATCATCTTAACAACTTCCAACATTGTTGGCCTTTGCTCAGGTTGTGACACAACACAGGCTAGTCCTATATTCAGCATTGAAACAAGCTCCTCTTCGATGTTCTTGTACCTTAAAAGTTCCTGATCAAACACTTCTGATGTCCACTCTTTCTTCACAATCGACCGAACCCATTTCGGAAGATCCACTTCTTCTTCCTCGAATTCTACACAAGGACGAACTCCTATTGGAGAAGAGTACTGAGAGGAAGGAGCTCTTCCTGTCAAAACTTCCAACACCAACACCCCGAAACCATACACGTCCGCCTCTTGTGAAAGCTTCTTCGCTTCCGCTTGTTCGGGAGCTCTAGACCCGCCCAGCCTCGCAACCGCGTGAGCAGGGTTCAATAATAGTGACAAGCCAAAGTCCCCTATGCAAGCAACTCCATTCCTGTCAAGTAGCACATTGGAAGATTTTACATTCCCATGAGGTATCTTGGCTGCACTATACTCTCCATGAATCCTTGCTAGGCCTCTTGCTGCCCCCAACACCAAGCTTATTCTTGTTGTCCAATCTAATGGAATCCTTCCCGGACCACGGTTCCCTATTACATTCCCAAAGCCATGAACCAATTAGTAAGCAAAAGACTAACAATAATTCATACATTTACTGCATTATAGAACCAATTAGTAAGCAAAAAAAACTAATAATAGTTCATACATTAATGAAATATCAAAGGGAATTAGTGTAGACAAACCATGAAGAAGAGAATATAAGCTTCCATTGGAGAGATAATCATAAACCAGAAGCTTTTCTTCCTTAGCATAATAATAAGCTTTGAGTCTAACAACATTAGGGTGCCTAAGCTTTCCAACAACATCCATGTACTGTTCAAACTGATTCCTATCACATGGATTCGCATCTTTGAGTCTCTTAACAGCAACAGTGCACCCATCATCAAGAACAGCTCTATAAACAGTTCCCAAACTACCCTTCCCAAGCATCTCTGCGGAAGCTCGAAGCAAATCTTCGAGCTCAAACTCATTGCTCCGATCGAAAAATACTAGTTTGCTTCTTTCTGTTTCGGTTGTTCCATCACTATCTCTATCCACACCACCATTGTTGCTATTTGCAGTGTAACCCTTTTTCTCGCTTCCACTGCTACTCTCGCTTTTTCTCTTTCCAAGCTCACTATCCATCCCAACAGTTGAGTTAGATCTTCCTCTTCTTCCGCAACATTGCGCCACCATGAAAGAAACCACCACTAATAATGCCACGGAAACTGCCACTGTAACCGCCACAATGGCACCGGGACTCAACATTTTCCGTTTGCTCGAAGGAGTTTCAGATGGAATGATACCGTTAGCATTTCTACTTGATTTTGGCATAGAGCTAGGGTTTGAAGGAACAATTTCAGAACCATCATCATCAGAAGGAGGAGGAGGATGAGTTTCGGTGACAGGACAATTTGGTAACGGCGTCAATCCGCATAGATCATCGTTGCCGGAGAAGCTTTTGTTGCCGAATTTGGTAAGCATGGCGTCTGGTAAGCGTCCTTGAAGTTCGTTATTAGTAATGTTGAGTTCTCTGAGATTGAGTAGAGAAGAAGAAAGATCCGGAACTTCACCGGAGAGTTCGTTGTTCTGTAACCGGAGAGTGAGGAGATATTTCAGTTTCGAAAGCTCTTTAGGGATTTCGCCATGGATATTGTTATCAGAGATGTCAACTCTGATGAGAAGCCGCAAGGACGATATCTCCGGTGGTATCACACCGGAGAAGTCGTTGCTTGAGAGATAGAGTAGTTCGAGATCAGTACAGTTTAAGAGAGGAGCAATGGTTCCGTTCAAGCGATTATCGTGAAGGTCAAGGAATCGTAAGTAGGTTAGCGTTGAGAGAGAATCAACCGGACCTCGGAGATTGAGGGAAGGGACGGATAGAGCTACAACTCTGCCGTTTGGGGAGCATTCAACTCCGTGCCATGCGGAGTTGCATGCATCCTCGCCGGTCCAGTTACCGACGAGGTAGCCGTGGAAATCGGTTTGGAGACGGAATTCAGTGAGGGCTTGTGTATCATTATCTGGTGCACTATGTGTTAATGATGCTGATGTGCAGAGAAATGCTAAGGTTAAGGATAAGGTTAAGACCAATGCTAGTGTTATGTTCATGTTATGATTTTGTGAAGAGAGAGAAGAATGGTTTGTTTTTAAGTTTTGAATTTAAAATATGGAGAGTGAATGGTGTGTTTGTGAATTTGACATGATTATGATAGAGAGTGGGGGAATATGATGATTAAAGTTTGCAGATGATTATGGGATTTGTAAGAGGATGGTGTGTTTTTATGATTGCTGTTTTCTATTAGAATGAGTGACAATGTTCAACTTTTTGTTTTGTTTGGTCTATTATGCTAAAGAGGGTAAAAATAATGTTATGTAGAATGGATTTAGAATTTCCGTAACATAATTATACGTAATAGTATGAATAATGTAACAGACCCTGAGTGGAATGCTTGTCCTTTTGCTGATTTTAATAATAAGATGAGAATAGAGAGGATGGTTAACTAACTGATTTGAAATTTCCATGTGGTAACTAAAACACTAGTGACGCAAAGTTGGGCATAACCAGTAGTTCCGTGGTTTGTTTCTTTTTTTTAAAGATTTGTTACAAGTCATGTTCCAGATTTTAATACTTATACAAAACTGCAGTAAAAGGTTTAAATAAGCAACTAAAACAGAATGGTCCAAAGTGAAATCCATGTTTTCCAAAAACAACTCTTTGAATTTTGGATTCCTAGTGACCTATAGTGAGTGTAAAAAAACCACAACTGTAATTAATTTTAGAGTCCCACTGGACAAACTTTAGAGGCTTTCACCAAACTAATTAAAGCTGTTCATTATTCAGTATGTCTGCTGCTGCTCATTCTCTTTTTTCATGTGGTGGAAAGAAAAGGGAGGTCATCAATTCAACTTTAAGTCAACAGCAAGCAAAGTTTTTATCATATCATAGATAAGGGATCGAATCCAATGATTAACATGTAAATGTAAATGCAAGGAACATCACTGGAGTTCAAACACCCAACAATAAAGACCGATCCTGGCAGACTTCGGATTTTTTAGAATTAAGTAAAAAAAAATCCTGGATTCGAAAACTACTGTAATTTTAAATAGGTTTCAAATTATTTAACCTTAAACGAGAATTTTTTAAATAAAGAATTAAAATAAAAACTCCATAATATTTATTATAAATAAAATTAAAAATTATATTATTTTAAACATAATATATTTTAAAGTAATATGTTATCGTTTATAAATATTATAATATATTTTAAAATACAATACATGTCTAAATTATATAAAATAATATTAAAAATTTATCTTAAAAAATTAATATAATATGAAAAAAGAGTGTTGATTATATTAATATATAAGATTTAAAATAGAAAGATTAAATAGAATCGAGAAAAAATTAAATGAGGTAAAAAACATTAATATATTATTTTGGAGTAAGATAATATGAATATTAATATATTTTTTTTAAATTTATAACTATATGAATCTAATGGAGTATTCACTATCCATATGAATTAATCCTAATAGATAGTGGGTTTTTTAAACTGAATTAAAAAATCTTGAAAAATATAGACTTTGATTATAAAATTCAAACCCTATAAATTTTTGGCCGGACGGACCGGCCATGGAGTAGCCCAGATATATAAAATTAAATTATATTTGTAAAGAAAAAGTGGATAATGTGAGTTTTTTTCTCTCATTGTGAATAGTTGTTTGCATTATGAATTTGTATACAGTTTCATTAAAGTTAAAGGAGTAGTAAAGTAGAGAGGGTTTGGAGGCGAGATTGGCGCGCTCTAAATTAAAAAGCACTTGAAATTTTGCTTTTACCAAAAGTGTAATTTAAAATTTAGAATAAGCTCCTACATGCTAGTTTGTTCGACTTTACACTTCTAACATATGGACCTACCTCTCAAAAATTAAACATTTGGACTTAAAATATGAGTAGAATTAGAGGTGGACAGCTGTCGGTTTGGATTGAATTTGGGTTAAAAAAATTAAACTATTTAAAATTATTGATGCAACTACAAAATCCAATTTCGATTGAAATTTTAATTGGTTTAATCGGGTTTGGTTGAATCCGTTTATCAATTAAAATGAACCAGTTTATACTATTAAATGATATAAAAAACTCGTTTACTTTTTAATTTTATTTTTTAAATTAAAGCAATATTAAATAATAACTTTAAAGCAATAATAAATATAACAAATTGCAGATTATAATATTATAACAAAGTTACAAATGGAACGGTTTAACACTATAATAAAGTTCCGTCACTCGGTCTAATTTATAACAGCTTTGCTATTCCTACACCACTTCTTACACCAAATACTTACACCGTATACACTGTTCACCGTATTTATACGGTGAACAGTGTATTTTAAAAATAAAATTATATTTTTATGAACAGTATTTTTGAACAGTGCGTGAACAGTACATGAACAGTACGCGTGAACAGTGTCTATGAACAGTGACTTAAAATAGTGAAAAAAGTTGGTTAATTAAATGTAAAAAATTGGTTAATGAAGTGTCGAAGTTGGTTAATGAACGTCCAGACATTAAAAATAATTTTGAATAGCCATCAAAATTGGTTAATACAAGTTATAAAGTTGGTTAAAAATATTATGAAATTGGTTAATAAACATTTACATAATAAAAAATAATATTAAAAAATAATATTTTTTATATATTTTTTTAAAATAATATATTATTATAATATTCTACTGTTCACCGTACGGATGAACAGTAGAATATGGGTGTAGGTGTAGAACTAAGTGTAAGAATATCATTTTTCAATTTATAATCATCCAAATCAAATTTGATCAAACGGTAAATCACAACGCAATCTATCAAGCATTCATGGTAGTATCAAATAGTATCTACTGCAACAAACATATATTACAGTCATCCAAATTTAAAACTCTAAATGTTTTACAAATAAATTCTAATATGATCCAAACTCCTTGATTGTTCATGGTTCTCTCTAAGATAAGCTGATCCTACTTCTGTATTCTAATCCATGACCTCTTGAACAAGGAAACATGTTTGAATGAAGCAAATTGAAATTTACAAAGTACAATATGAAATATGAAACAACATGTGTGAATATATTAGCAACAAAACTTTCATTGCTTATGTATAAAACTGAACATTAGTGGGATAACATCAAATCATAAGACTAATTATAGAGGTTAAATTAAACAACAAATAAATCACGAACAAGATAACAGTGTGAGACTCAACTTCTACCAATTATGCAAGGTTTCTCGCAGAAACTAATACTTGCCAAGAGCCTTCCCAAAATCTGCACAAAGTGACCGAATATATGTCCCTCTAGAACAAGTCACTCTAAAAATCAAATTTTGCCTAAAAAAATATAACAAAGTATATCAGGATCAAAACGAACAAATTAACTACAAAATCTAAACAAATCATTTTGAAAATATTTTTATGAGGAGGAAGCTTCTATTGTGAGAATAATAATAGATAATATGATTACTAAAACACATAATCGATAGTAGGTGCAAAGGCAAAGTTGTTAGGCTGGTATCTCGGAGAAATCAAGTTTAGTTTCTTCTTCATTGCAAGAACGAAATTCTAAGCTAGATGCAATGCAAGTATAGACTAGAAAATATAATTGAATAAATATCTCTGGGGAAATTAGATGGAAAATACCATTCTTTTTTGACCAATTATATTAATTAGGAGATGAAATGGAAAAAGGGTTGAAGATTTGGATTTAACTAAAGTTAGCTTTCAGTGAAATACATGTCGCAGCAACAATTACTTAACTCAAACAATCATAAAATTTGCAAAGAATTATAAATGTCAGCCAATTACATATGCCAAAATCTATCAAAAAAATCAACCAAGAATAGAAAATTACCTTCAATATTTCATGATTTTTTCTATGGTCCTTTATCAGATCTAAGGTAGCCTCCCTCATTTGTACATGAGCAGTTACCTCCTACAAATTCTAGCAATTCACTGCATAAATTAAAATACAATCAGTGTATAAGCAGTACTAAATACAAGCCAGACATCAAGCAATGTTTCTAACTTTAAATTACCGCATTACTTTAATTTGAACCTAAGTAATTTCCAAGAATTTCCAAGCATCAAGCAAGGTTTCCAGCATACAAGCCAAGAAAACATGCGTTGTTGAATGAAATCATAGTTCAACAGTTCATACATGTCTCACGCGTCAAAAAATGAGTTTCAAAAAGTGTCTCCAAAAAACAAAGGCTTGTGTTGTTAAGTCACAAAGTGACTCCAAAATATTCAAACAAAAATCACACGTGCAAATAAATTTATAAAATCAAAAACCATGTAAAATAATCAAAAACCATGTAAAATAACCGAATTCGTACCGAAGTGTGAATTAAACAGGCCCAACCTGCCTAGGAGTAGTTGTTCCACCAGTAACTGCCTCAAACTCAAAAAGTTATTAACAATAAAGAATGAGGTTTAATTTTAATAAACAATATTTAAAATAAGGTCAAAATAGACAATCTTTTGACTCATAAAGTACATGAAACAATTGAATCAGTTGTCTCATATTCTTCAATCATATTAAGGACTTTTAGGTCCTCATTAGAAGGCTTGAACTAGTTTTGAGAACAAATAAAAGCCTCTACCATTTCATGACTTAAATAGCTCCTATACATGTCTAAAATCCTCCCCCCTTCCCCGGTGCTAAAATCACTTTCCGAAGCTACGCTCGAAATAGGTGTTGCCAACACATCATGAACCAATGTTGCTAAAATAGGATAATAGGTGCAATTCATCGTCCACCAATTAAGAATGTTAAAGTTTTCTTCCCCATCCCCGGAACAAGGGTCACCTAAGTACTTTTCTAGTTCATTTTGATTTTCAATTATTTCTTTCTCCTTCAAGTGTCTTTTCAAAGCATCAGCATGTGTAAAAACGGACGTACTCTTAGTTTGATAAGATATTTCTCCAAGGGAAGTGCTCCCTAAGGTTTATTTACTAGACCAACCCCAACATTCTTATCAAGCTCAAATTTATACCAATTGTATAATTTAAAGAGACTAGTTTTTACACACTCAACATTTTTCTTGGCAAGTTCGCTACAAATCCCATACATGTCATTAAAAGACCACTCAATATATCCAAACTTAAACCTAAGGTCAAAGATCACACCAAAGTAAAGAAAATGATTCACTTTTTCCACATCTCCTCAATACTTATCATATTTAGTATTCATACTTGAAACCATGAGAGCCACAAATGTACTCATATTCAAAGACACTTCTTGAAGCTCGCACAAAATTGAAAACAAGCTATGAAAAGATGATTGCAAGCACACTACTTGTGAAGCTGAAAAGGCTTTGGTTGCTTCATAGAAAGTGTTTAAAAAAATCACAAAATCCCTAGCTTTTTCCCAATCAACGGAACAAGGTGGACCATAAAGGTGAAAAAATTCCATGTACCCAGGGTCCTCATCCTCTAACTTTTCAAATGATGCCTCAAACTTTTTAGCAGCATCTAACATCAAGTAAGTGGAATTCCACCTTGTAGAAACATCAAGACGAATATTTTGTTTACATGTTATCCCTACAATTTCAATACACTCCTTAAATTAAAGCTCTTTGTGGAGAAGAACTCACAAACCTAACAACATCGGGAATACTTTCAATAGACAATTTATGGTCTTTTTATCCATCTCTCACTACCAAGTTTAAGACATAGGCAACACGCCTCATATGAAAAAAATCCCCTTCACCCATTAGAGCATTCTTGTTGTTTAGTCTTTTTCCAAATAAGACACAACCATATCATTACTTATTGCATTATCAAGTGTAATTGTTGACACTTTTCTAAGCCCTTATTCCTTCAAAACCTCATCGACTTTCTTACCAATGGTTTCACCTTTGTGATTTGGAACTAAACTAAAACTAATAATTTTTTTTGGTAGTTTCATGTGTTGTCAATGAAATGTGCAGTAATGTCCATATAACTAAGGTTTTGAAAGGAAGTCCAACAGCCTGTGGTTAGTGCTATCCTTGTACAATCAAATTTAAAAAGAGCTTTCAGTCGTGACTTTTCATCTAGGTAAAGCTGAAAATAATCCCTAGAAACAATCCTCCTTGAAGGGATAGCCATTTGTGGTTGCAATTATTTACATAGTCTTTTAAAACCCTCACCCTCAACCACTTTAATAGGTTGCTCATCAAGGATGACAAAGGTGTTAATGGTCTTCCTACATGCTGCAACATTGAACATTTTGCTTGTAGAACCTAAAAAACCACCCTCACCATTTACAAGGTTTCTTTGTGTAGGGTATTTCAGTAAAAGGTTAGGGTTTTTATGACACACTTTCGAGTGAGATAACATGTTAGATGTTCTATGTGTTTTAGGGTCGCATCGGTATCTTTTGTGACAATGTTTACACGCGGCTATTGGTTCAGACTCATCGGGTAAAATGTTAAAGTCTAACCAAATAGGAGAAGTTTTCCTAGTTCCACTAGAATTTTGTTTCCTTTTTTCCTATCAGCGGGAAGGGGAGGGAGTTCAACACTAGCGTTTGATGATTGTGTTGGTTGAATAAGGGAAACAGGTTATTCCGTGACTGAAAAAATATTGGTAAATTAAAAACAACCATACCCACACACTTTTAAACATACATACTCTTAAAAACACAATCATTTAACACTTCTAAAAAACACACATAGTCATGCCATATACACCATTAGACACATACCATACAAATTTCCACAAAAACTTTAAGTTCATACCATAAACACATGATATTGTTAGATTTTCCATAAAGTATACGATACGAATTTCCATAAAAACATCAAATGCATGCCATAGACACATGGTATTATTAGATTTTTTTAAAACAAATCAGGTATACAATATTTTTATTTCAACTCAAAGTTTACGATCATATATTATACTTGATTTATATTAAAAACTTATCCATTTAAAACTATTAAAAATACATTGTTGTCATAGATAACTTATTAAGAAAACATTATTAAATAAGTCATTCATTTAGTAAAATATTAACAAGATATGTTGTTGTCATTAGAACCTATTAATAAAACTATTAAAATATATTTTGTCTTCAGAACTTATTAAAAAAACATTAACCAATGACAAATTTTTACAGAAGGTTAGACAAATTTATTTTAGTGAGATGGTTCACATCATAAAAAAGAGTATAAATTAATTTTACACAATCAACCAATGACAACTATGTATTTGTTACCTCGAATTTTTGACATGAACATTAATTATAAATAAGTAATGAGTTTCATGTGATAATAGGTTTGACAAACATCAAAGTGGTAAATAACGACCATAGAGATCTTGATAATTTCGATTAGTCGAGAAAATAGTACCAACTTTGGTCGAATTGAAATCAATCATAGACCAAGGAGTTTATTAGTTTTGAGACTTAGTGAAATTCATAGTACCTAAAATGTTATTTTTACAGGAAATCGAATGAGGTGTAAGTGGATAAGATCAGACAGTTACTTGAGGACATGTGGGTGCCTATCGAAGACGAAGGCTGCATGGAAACGAAGACATGACATATTTTGTTTAGTCGACTGTTGTAGACGGTTAAGTTAGGACTAGTATATAAGTAAGCATTTACTTATATTTTAGAGGTCTGTAATTGTACAATTTTTTTTGTAAAACTCAAAGTATTTGTATGTTTGTGAGAAAAGAGTCAAGAATTTATGTATAAGCGTTCCATTTTTATAAATCAAAATTGTTATTTTCAGTTATTTACTGCATTGAACTTTATTTCAATTACCCTTTCATTACAATTATCTTTATTTTCAGTCATTGTAATTCTTTTTTATTCTTTTACATTTTGACTTCAGTGTCAAAATATATTTCAAACCATTGATTTTCGCACAATATATCCTAAGATCTTTTCGAGTTTAATCCCGTAAGTGAAATCAAACTTGTTTTGTTTACCAAATTTCACAGTAAACAAATTGGCACGCCCAGTGAGACCTTTTGTGTGAAAATTTATACTTTTCATTTTGAAAATAAATCATTTGCAAAGTTCTTCATTTAATAAACTTATCATATTATGAGTGTGCATAGATATTAAAGATTCCAACAAAGTTTAAATATAAAATTTACGGCTCTTACTCGAATAATAAGGCCGAATATGGAGCTTTGATAGCTGGTCTTGAAATTTTGTTGGATTTGGGGGCAAAAGAGTCGAAATCAGAGGATACTCTAAGTTGGTTGTTAAGAAAATAACAAAAGATTACAAGTGTATTAAGGAGAATTTGATAATGTACTTTGTTATAGTAAATCGACTAATTGTGCGTTTCAATTATGTTGAATTCAACATGTCCCTTGACTCGAAAATCAAGAGGCAATGATCTAGCTCTGATTGCCTCAAGATACAAAGTATCAAAAGGAAAGTTGGAAGAACTAATCGAGGTTCAAGGAAGAGGAAAATCAGTGAGGTTATCTCCTTCGTATTTGTTGATGATGAAATTGGGATGTGCAAATCCTGAAAACTTTAAGATCTTTGCCATTGCGATTTGATAGACACTGATTGGCAAAGGCCAATAGTTGAATTTCTAGAGAATCCAATAGGGTCGACCGATCAAATGGTCAAATGTCAGGCTCAAAGCTATGTTATCATAGGGAACAAATTGTTCAAAAAGACCGCTGAATGTACCTTGTTCAAGTGTCTTAGCAAAAGTGAGGCATACATGACAGTATCGAATGTCCGCGGTGAAACTCGTGGCGCCCATCAAGTCAGACACAAAATGAAATGGTTATTATTTAGACAAGGTGTTTATTAGCCTACAATGCTAAAGGATTGTATTGAATTCACCAAGGGATGTCAAAAATGTCAAATACACGCGGACATTCAACATATTCCTGTAAGTGAGTTACATGCAATTCTAAAACCATGACTATTCAGAGGTTGGGCTTTTGATTTGGTTGGTGAGATTCGACCAACATCGCCTAAAAGTCAGAGATACATCTTAGTTGGAATTGACTACTTTACTAAGTGGATAAAAGTAAAACCCCTAGTCAATGTCGACCAGGATGCAGTAATAGATTTTATCCTAAGGAGGATTGTTTATAGGTTCAGAATCCCTGAGACCATTACGAATGATCAAGGATCGGTGTTTATTGGTTGAAAGATGCAAGAGTTTGCTTCTGATACGAGGATTAAGTTGTTAACATCTACACCTTATTGTACCCATACAAATTGCTAGGTCGGTGTCGCATCTCGAAAAATACGATTCCTTGCGATGGTCGCGGAAAAATTAGTTCGAACAGAGTCGCCACCGAACTTTATTTATCCCAATGAAGGGATAGGAAAATATCGATAAAACCTTTAGGAAATGGAATAATGGTCGTCGCAACCATATCCGGGTTTGGGAGTGGATTACGTAAGGAGAAGGTATTAGCACCCCTTACGTCCGTTGTACTCAACGGGAACCTTTTAGTTCTAATGTGCGTTTCGTGTGTTAATTTATGTTTGTTTGTTATCTTTGGGTTAAAAAATGTTGAAAAATAGAAATGGATGAGAACCTCAGAAAGGAGAAAGGGGAGGTTTTTTATTAGTGTGCTCGCGAAGATACAACAATCTCCTTCCTACGTATCCTTATAGTGCAATAAGGAAATCAGAGCATTCGTAGTTCGGGGAACTACGGTTGGTTGGTGTCTTTTACCAAACAGCTGTTTAGATCGCGTTCTAAAGGCTAAACGTTGGCTTGTCTACTCTCGGCGGAGGCTTAAGCACTAGTTTGTTGTGCGCATTAGAAAGGATTAAACAATGTTCTTTCTGAAAAGAGTTTTGATCACACGAGGGTGACAAGTTGGATTAATATGTTGGATGTTTTGGTTGTGATGTTTTTGATTGGATGACGATTACTCGGATAGTCGAGTAAGACAACTCGTATCCTAATAGTCGGGAAAGGGAATAGAAGACTCTAGACCACTTTCTGTTTCATCCTTAATTATAAAAGGGTTTGATGATAATTAAGGTGTTTTGAATAGATCACAAATACTCGGATACTCGAGTAAGACAACTCATATCATAATAACTGAGAAAGGGAATAGAAGACTCTAAACCACTCTCTGTTTCATCTGAGTATTTATGAAAATAAGGTTGTATAGTTGATGTATTCTTAGAATAGACGTCAAGTACTTGAATGGCTGAGTAAGACAACTCATATCCAAGCATTTGAGAAGAGGAATTGAAAACTCAAGACCATCTCCCTTTTCGTACAGTTTATTATGAAAGTGATTTGACTTACAGTATGAGTTAGCAAAAAATGACAATAGTTCGACTGATCGAGTAAGAGAACTCGTATTCAAACAATTGAATATTGAAGTTGAAAACTCAAAGTCAACTCCCTTTTCATTTAGCTTACTATGAAAATATTTTGATTAAGTTATAGGTTTGTGGAAAAATGATAGTTGTTCGACTAGCCGAGTAAGAGAACTCGTATTCGAACAACTGAGGAGAGAAGTTGAAAGCTCAAAGTCACCTCCCTTTTCATTTAGCTTGTTTGTGAAAGTGTTTTGATTTAATCGAGGTTTGGAAGTTTGTAGAGGAACAAAAATTATTTGACTAACCAAGTAAGAGAACTTGTATTCAAATAATCGAGGAGAAAAATTGAAGACTCAAAGTCATCTCCCTTTTCGTTTCTTATTCATAAAATGATTCGATTTGATTGTGCTTAGGTGAATTAGGAATAACGACTATTTGACTAACCGAGTAAGAGAACTCGTATTCGAATTATCGAGGAGAGGAGTTGAAAACTCAAAACCATCCCCTTTTTCATTTCCAAATGAAATGGTGTTTAATTATGATTAGGTATTTTAATTTAATTTTAAATAAGAATGCTCGATGTTGGATCAAGGTTTCAAATTTGTGTTTACGAATGAAATGGATTTTATTAGTGAATCAATCATCTACTCGATTAAAAAAAATCGAATAGGTCTCATTGTAAGAAAGTCCAAGAGTAAGCTATGTGAGGTTGATGGCGATGCTTTAAAAGCGATTGACTTACAAAGGTATGGAAATGTGGGCTCGATTGAATCGAGAATTGATTGATCTTTCCATGGTTTAACAATGGTTTTGAATTGAATGGACTTTGTTTGAGAATGATTGAAATGGTGGTAAAATAAATCGATCAATGTTTAATTACCAGAGTTAATTTATTAAAATTCGATTAAAATGATTAATTTCATTAATTAAAACTAATTATCAAAATTATTTAATAAACTAATAAAGTTAATAAAAATTAATTAATCAGAATTAAACTAATTAAGCAAAATTTTAATCAATTTAATTAAAAAGAGATAGAAATAAGTGACTACGCAAATTTAAAAAAAAAACAAATTGAGTTGGTTACAATATGCTCAAAACCGGTTTATACATAACGATAATAGAGTCAAAATATCGTATGTAGAGAACGAAACGCAGTGAAGTGTTCTATTAGTTTATTGAAATTTGGCGATATACGGCATGAAATTGCCGGATCCACATATTTTCGACTTTTACACGTAATGAAATTAAATCAACAACATAACCATAATTTTACTTATAACCTTATTTACAAAAGTCCAAACAGTACGGAATAAAATCCAATTGATACTCAGAGTATGCCTGAAAACGCACAAAATCCAACACACAAGCCAACAATATTCAAACTGCATTGGAGATAAATAAATTATTTGATAAACCAAGTTGGAGTTTGTTAAACTTCTAATTAGCACATTTAATAAGACATTGGGCCAAAATCAAGAAGAAATAACTAAGGGAAAAAACCAACAATCCAATAAAGTCATTTTAGTGATAGGCCAGGAGAGCGGTACCGTCCTTAGAGGTATCATAACCAATATAGCCATCATTTTATTTAATTGAGAGAACTGGCACGTACGACATGCGATATTCAACATCAACTACCATAGCTTTCAAGGCACAAAATATAACACTAATATTTAAAATACTATCAATTGAAACCATCATAATCACAGTTAAAAACAAAGACCAACTGAAATACAATTAAAAGTGTTGTTGCACTAAAACTGAGTTCAAGACCGGAATATCCTACAAAGGAAATCACTGTGGAAAATTAAGAAAAATTTCTAACTCATTTGAAACAAAAACAACGTTAATGGCAAAACCGGAGTACCCAACATAGCATATCATAATTTCAATAGAACAACCATAAATACTTACATGACTCCATGATAACAGCAACTGAATTAGGAGATCTGAACCAACGCCTTGTCACCACAGTGTTGCTGCCGAAATCGCGAAGCCATGGTTGCATTTGACTTTGTCATTTAGCAACGTCATCTTTGGATCTTCTCAATAAGTTGCTTGGGTTTGATTTGGTTGCTTCTACATGTGTTGAAGATCTGCCGGATGACGTGATGTCGAAATGGGTGAAGCGGATGCCGTCAAACCTAAGAGCCCGAGGTGGGAACAGACATGGCGAGATGGAGATTTGTGCGCGGTTGTGTTCGTTGTTGGATGGCCGACGGCGATGGAGGTTGGAGGCGGAAGGTCGTTGACGGAAGCTTACGGAAGGAGGATGGTATCGCTGTAGTGTGAAGGTGATGTTTTTTATGGAACTTCTTTTTTCGGGATTTTTTTGAAGGATGACTCTGAAAGATATCCCATTTTATGAGTGGAAGATAGTAAAATGAATACAGGTGAGTAAAGGATGGTCTCAGGTATCAAGGAATCGAAGGAGAGAAGGGTAGTTTATGGTGGGTGAGGAGAGAAAAAAAAGCCGTTGGAGATAGGATGCGTGTCAGTCTGTGAATGGCTGGAGAGTGAGAGGTGTCTAGGTTGCCTTTGCCAATGGGACGCGTGTCCACGCCATGCTCGCGTCTTTTATCCTATGTATTTTGTGAGAGGGATCGCCAACTGGCAATGGGGAGTCGGTTTGTATAGCTGATAATTATCACAGGGTGTTGGAGAGAAAAAACTTTCTTTTAATTTTATTTTCCTTTTCTTTTAATTAATAATTCTAATATTAAGAAATAAAATATTCATTAGAATTCTTAGCAGTAATTTAATTTAGAAAATGATAATAATAAAACAAATCTTTAATTTGGACATTAAAACAAAGAAATAACATGATTAATTATAAATAGAAGTCGAATGTGAATTTACTCGAAAAATTAAATCAGACACACTAAAATGATCAGCACAAAATATACTTATTGAAAAAATACAGCATTTCTTCAAATTCTGAAATAAGTTTGCACCGGTTAAAAGGCTCAGGCGGGTCAAAACGCAACTGAAACAGCTTCTGAAAATTACAACGAGCACACCAGGTTAAACTACATGAACGGTAGATTAATAATACTGGTGTCTGTAATTTTAATTCTGAAACTTTTTACCCGCTGATTTTACATGTTCTTGAGAAATGATTTAACCAATTTGTCTGTATTTTCAATAAATTTATTCTGACTGATATTTTAGGTTTTATTCATGATGAAATGCATGTCATGCTGTGCATATGATGCAAATTAAAAATGAAATCGATTTTTTAAAAAATTTAAATATGCCCGGACAAAATTGGGGTATGACAGTCGACACAGCCAATAAAATCATAATTGGTCTAATCAAGAAGCATGTGGGAAAGAAGGCAAATAATTTGCATAAAACTTTGGATCAAGTCTTGTTGGGATGTCTAACATCCCCCAAGGAACCAACTAATACTACTCTTTTTTGATTAAACTATAGACATGATGTTGTCTTACCTGTCGAAGTATATCTATAATCGACTAGGATTCAAAGAAAAAATGAGATACCATTTGAATGCTACTGGAATATGATGTTGGATGAATTGCTCGACTTGGATGAGGAAAGTCTAGCTGCATTACATGCTTTGATAAGGCAAAAAGTGTGAGTAGTCAAGGCCTATAATAAGAAGGTTAAGGTTAAAACATTATTGACCAGAGATTGTGTATGGAAAGTTATTTTGCTTATAGATCGAAAAGATAAGACTTTAGGAAAATGGTCCCTTTATTTAGGAAGGTTCATTTTGAATCATTCGATTCTCTAATAATGCTTATGATATCGAAGAGTTATCATCTGACCGTTGAATCCTGAGAGTAAACAGTAAGTATTTAAAAAGGTAAAAACCTATGCTACAAGAAATTCGAATTTCAATAGAATAATATGCATAAATACGAGATGCCAAAATGGTGTTCAAAAGTAGGTGCCAAAATGGCAGTCATTACAAAAAATTACATTCCAAAAAATTGAAATATCCAAAGTATGCTTAAGTAGGAAATCTAGATCTAAAGTATTTGAGCTTGGTCTTGGAGAATGCAAGTCTGGTGGTCAGGCGGTCACTAGCATCTTCTACAAAATCAACCTCAGTTCTTAGTCGGAGAGAAACTTCACTGTGTTCGATACCCTTGGTAGCTACTTGATCAATGATCTCTTTGGTAGGCAGCAACTTATCCCATTCGAGCTCAGGCTTTTGCCTTTCCAAACTTTCAATTTCTTTGGCGCGGCGGTTTGAAATTTGATCATCAAATGAAGCCTTCTTGTCTAGATATTCTTGGAGTTGATTTTCAAGCTTATCGACCTCTTTTTCGGAAGCGCCACTTGTATCCCATGTTGCAGTCATTTCCCCTTTTTTTTTCTTGAAGTTGAGCGTCATAGGCCTTTTTGAGGTTTATGTCTCGAATAATCTTATCGAAGTAGGCTTCAAATTCAAACAGGAACTGAACCATGGAATCTGAGACTCTTTGCTTATTAAGTTTAGCCAACAACTTCTGAATATCCATGCCAAGTTGAGAATCTCCTTCAATAGAATTAAGGAGGTCAACTTCAAAGATATTAGCTTTGAGTTGTTGGATAAGGAGGTTCACCGCACCTTCACTTGCATCAGCCAAAGAAGCACTAGAATAGTTGGAATATTTTGTGCCAGTCAAAAGCCTGCGCAGTTTTTGAAGTCTCCTTAAGGCTTCTGCAAGATTCTTCCTTTTGATGTCAAAAATGGTATCCAATTAGATTGCAAATCTGAAAACAAAGAAAAACATAGTAATAAAATAACAAAATAATAATAAACCAACTAAAATGCATGCGAAGTCGGAGTCGAAAATACGGTGAATTTCAGTGTCATCAACAACCTTCTTCCACAACGTGTTATCATTGATTTCCCGCATGAAATTTTGAGCAATATGTCTAATACATAACACATGTGTCGAAGGAGGATTTTGAGCAATATGTCTAATACAGAACACATCCGAGATCAAACATAAGTTAGGCTGAGGTGCAACGTGCAATCAGAGATTTCTTAGGAAAAAACTCCATCCCTCAGCAGTCTCCCCTTCAACTAGGGCAAAGGCGATTGGAAAAATATTGTTGTTCCCATCTTGTGCCACTGCAATTAGTAAAGTTCCTTTGAATTTTTCGTACAATCGTGTACCATAAATTTGTATAGTTGGTTTACAGAAATAAAAACCTATGATACATGGTTGATACACCCAGAAGAGACGGTGAAATATTCTATTTCCAACAGCACACATACCATCTGGTGTATACGCGGGCAATGTTTCCAACTTGACAATTATCCCGGGAGCATATTGTTTTAGATCCAACAAGTATTTCTAAAGTTGTTTGTAAGACTCCTCCCAATTGCCAAACACTTTTTCAACAGCCTTTGTCCTAGCTATCCATGCCTTCCTATATAATGGAGTGTACTCGTACTCTGCCCTAATATGCGAGATTATTGTACTCACCTTTAACGACGGATTGTCGCCAATGACAGACAATATTTCGTCGCATATTAGCTAAGAGCTTAATTTACGATGATCCTGCATTGGGTTTATCAACATGCATGTGTGATCTGGACCCATTGATCCAATCTCCCAAGACTCGTTCCTCTTCCGGTACGAAGCTGACAACCTAAAAAGGCAATGCTCATTTAGACAATAAACTTTATACTTCGATGCGTCAGTTTTGTCAACTCTGAAATCAGCTGATAGTTGCATGTAGAATTTCTTAATGGCTTTTACACGTTCCTCTTTTGTGCGAATTGTGTCTCCTTGTTTCAAAGATCCTTGCATCTGCACGTAAGGATTGTACCATACATCTGCTGAAGGTTCATCTGAACCCAAATTCAACCTTGTCATGTGTTGGGGTGGGCAGTATACATGACTTGCTGCTATTGGCTCCTCTTTCTCATCAGCGTTCACCATTGAATCAACCATGATCTCGGTTTCTTCTTCTTCATCACCTGGAACATTCACCTCAGCTTGTTCGTCATCAGTCTCACAAAACACTTGTGACTGATCAATGAACTGAGACATTTGTTGTTGATATGGTAATATATATAACTCTATATCGTTGTAACCAAATTGTTCGTGACTGACAAACATATGTTGAACATCGTCATCATCTCGAATCTTCTTCTGATAAAATTTTACCTGGTTTTCTGCAAACCAAACCGAATTTTTATAGATGATTTGGCCCACATTACTGCATTGCCATTTCTTTTCTATTATTTATTTCATATGTGAAAAATTTGATCGTCGATTTATTGTAAACCGAGTTACCTCTGTGTTTCGAAAACAAAAACCGAACAACTGATGATCAAATATTTCACCTTCGACATGGGCACTGATCATGTAATGTTGTGTGGAAGACATTTTATTCAAATATTAAATATTTAAATTTCTTTACTGGAATTGAATGCATTGGTAAGTTATTCATCTGCACAACATAAATAGTGTTGCATTGATCACTTGGTCATTGTCTGTACAGACTTGACCATGCATGTAGTAAAAAGAATCTAACACGCAGTGACAAGAGTGACAAGAACACACATGCGCCCAGGGAATCCAGGAATCTCTGAACCAAGGAATCCCTATGCCCTAATATTCCCAACATACGCCCATTCTCTAGGCGTCATAAAGTAACTTGGGCGCCAAGAGGAAGGGCGCCCCTTCACAACAATTGTACCAAGGCGCCACTAGGAAGGGCGCCCCTTCCCATTTCCCTACACTAAGGCGCCAAGAGGAAGGACGCCTCTTCCTTGCATATGAAGAATCACATGCAGGCGCCAAGAGGAAGGATGCCTCTTCCTTTGCATGTGGATTCTTCACATGCGCCTAAAACAAAGATTCTTCACATGGTTTCTGCATTTTGTCATTCCATTGTCTTCTTTTGCCATTGCATGCAACCAATCCCATTCTTCTTAGGTTGCAAACCTAATCACTCATTCATCTTTAAATAGCCTCTCATATCAAAAATATCAAATCATCTTCATCAATACTCAATTATATTCTTCTTTGTCACATTAATCCTCTACCAGACTCAAGCTCTGCAAAATCAAATCATGTCTTTGTTGACTATGGGCGATGAACACAGAGGCACACTCGAGAATATCTCGGCATTTATATGTTATCTCTATCTTTTTACTTTTTCTGTTTTTAGTCTTATACCTTTGTTATCTATGTTTTTCTTACTTCTTATAGAGTTGTGTTTGTTGATTATGTATTTCTTCTTCTTATTGTATTTTCTTACTTTTTTGTTATTAGGATCCGGAGCGTTTTAGATGCCGTGTACATGAACATGTACCCCATGATCCTTTAATAGAACAATATATTAGAGGATATGGATTTGGAAATCTACTCAACATTGTTTCATATTCGGTGAAGTACAAGTTCATTCTGACTTTGTTGGAGAGGTGGAGACCCGAGACCCACACATTTCACCTTCCGATTGGTGAGTGTACCGTCACACTTGAGGACATGTATATGTTATTGGGTCTCCGTATAGATGGAAAGGTCGTGAATGGTAAAGTTAACCAAGACAACAATATCTGCAATGAATTATTGGGTGCCCCTTTGTTAGACGACGAAACTGAGGGAGACACACCCGGTCAAGCAAGGGGACAAGGTATAAATTTAAAATACCTTAAACAATATTATGCCAGTATAGTATTGTCCGAAGATTCAACCGAATATGAGAAAATAATAAAATCTCGGTGTTATATTATGATTTTATTTGGTAATTGTTTGTTTCTAGAAAGTACAGGTAGTTCTGTAAATATAATGTATTTACCTTTATTACGCAACATTAATAAGGTAAACACTTATAGTTGAGGTTCAACTGTGTTGGTCCATCTATATAGTGCAATGTGTAAAACTACAAAAAAGAATACCTATACTTTTTTTCATGTGCGTATTTGCTTCAAGCTTGGGGTTGATCAAGATTGCTGTCGCTCACCTCGATAAATGAGCGTCCATTCATGTTCCCGTTTGCAACCAATTAAGTCTAACACTTTACCATTTACCATTTAGTTAATTATATTTTATATTATAATTAACAGTAAATAATATTTTTCACTTGTTTTTTTTATCTAAGGTGGTCAGTAAGGGGCATGAACTACAATAGGTGTCCAAAACACGCTATTGTAGTCTATCGCAATCTATTGGACCACATTGGACATGACGATGTAATAATCCCACCCAACTATATTTTAATTTAAAAACACTTCTCAAATTATTTTCCATCTAATCGTTTCGTATTGCTTTACAGTTTATCTGGAGGCCATATCTGGGTCTGGATCATGATGTGAACCACAACGATGTTGCAGTTTAGACAACGAAGACACTGATTATCCGATTCACTATGGTGGAAATGCACCAGAGTAAGCGGAGTTCAGAATGCTACAACAGATTTCAGAATCTCCCACGTGTTTGAGGAATTGGCATAAAAAAGGGTTGATGCACAATGGGATTATTTTGACTGGAGAGACTTTGCAAAAGAGATATTTCGTCAATGGAGGAATCAACGACAATACATCTTAAACGAACCAGTCATCCATGGTGCAAGACCGATTCAACAATATATGGTATGGTTTAGGTTGGTAACAACTCAACAATTTGTATCTGAGCCGTGGTATTTGATGGATCCACGCCAACTTGCTTCGTCATCGTACGCCCCATAACAATTCCCCACCCACACCAATGTGAACCCACCCAAACCCAACAACCAACCACACAACATCAACCTACCACATACACACAACAACCAAACACCCAACCTCGTAACTCGTTCATGCCAACCACCAAACAACCAACCATCCAATATCGTAATCCATTCATACCACCCATCCAAACACAAAACTAAGAATCAAACCTCGCAACCACAACCGTTTATAGCCCAGATGATTCATATGGGTCACTTCATCGTAGCCCCCCACCAATGACCACCCAAACATCCCATCAACATAACACTCAACCATTGTTTAACTATAGTACACCCCAAGAACCATTGCTTCGTTTCTAAAACGACTCAATGGCCCAATTTGGGCAACTATATCATCCCCAATTCACCCAACCCCAACGACCTAACTACGATGACATGGACACCGAACTCCATTACGGAAGCGCCGTTGGCCAGAGCCCCTCCGAATATTGGGAGCAAATGATGACACATCTGTCAAATACCGATGGAACTTCCGTCGGACCTTCCCACCAGCCATCGCTCGATCAAGTCAGCACACTATAGCGGGGGTTTTCGTTACTTTTAGGTTTATTGACTAAACCAAAAGTCAACATTCAATTCAAAACATCTCTTTTGAAGGTGGCTGTGCATCACACTTCCCTCATGTGCATGACAATTTGAAATTGGATGCATGAGCCTGTACAGGCATGTGGAAGGCCCAATGATGGCTGCAAAATCATGCTGAGTTCATATGGAAAAGATTTGGACGTGTACATGTAATGGAATCAGCTTGCATACCAAGTTATAACATGAAATACCAAAATGCACCTAAATGGAAATGACTTCGAAACTCTCAAATGGTAAGTCCAAAAGAGTAATGTGAGTAATAGTTGGAAAGCCCTTGAAATAAGGAACACAAGTTATGTTGGGCAAAAATTCATTTGGCATGTGCAAATTAATGAAAACTAGCCTGGAAGATCCAAGTGCAAAACATGTTTAAGTCACATTTGAAAAATTTCACCAAAAGCAAGCCTAATCAAACCCCTATGTTTTCATTATGCAAGCTTCAAATGGAAAAACCTCCAACATCAAAGTTGTAGATATTTTCAAGTTTTGCATCATTTGGATTTTATATGACAAAGTTATGGGCGTTTGGAGTTGGGTACTTTTTCAAATTCAATGAATTAGGTCCAAGATGACCTATAATGTTTTGTATTATCACATATATTTATTTTAGGATTATGAAAATTTGTCCAACATAAAATTTGAATTAGACATCTCAAGCTTTCCAATGCATTTGGTCTCACCTCAAAATCATAAAATTAAGGAAGTTATGCCATTGGTAAGTTGACCCAAAATTAGGGTTTCAGTCAAAATGACCTATAATATTTTGAAATGAATGATGAACATGAATGTTGTTCATATGGTTCTTAGTAACAGTTTTGTTCTTGGAGTCATCTTCATTTGACAAACACATCAAAAGTTATATCTTATTGGATCTCAGTTTAGTCAGATGACTTGACTGGTCAACTTTTCAAGGCCAAACTTCCAATCTTGATGAATGAATGATAGAGGATCCTCAAATAGGATCAAATATGAATAAAGTGATGAATTAAAGAACTTCCCTTTATTAAATTTGATCATAGGTTGAGGTTGCTTCATGGGCAAGGCATAGTCAAAGCACAGTTGAATTAGAGTTTCCTTGGGAAACAATCTTCAAGCCCTTTGGGTTATCTTGATCAAATTAGAAAATTGAGGTACTTGGGAGACATATATGATGATTAGGAGCTTTGTGGACCATTTTCATGCTTTCTCTCATCTTCATCTAGCCATTGCATTGGGCTTAGGAGCCTCCTAGGAGCATTGGAACACATGATCACTTGAGCTTCAAAACAAAAAGAGTTAGTGACATATTTTTGTGCTTTTGGTTAGTAATCAAATAAGAAAAGCAATAATATACAATACAAGCATGCTTGGTGGTTTCAAAACAGTCAAACAAGTCTCAACCCTAGGGTTAAGGAGTCAACCATGCTATGATCCTTGAGGCAATGCACTTGTACAATAACATGATGCCATGAGGGATCTTAGGGTCAAAATTAGGGTCTTACACACACAAAGACCTCAAACACCTCAAGGAAATCGTGGGAGACCTCGGAGACAAACTAACGCACCTAGATGTGGAACAAGGGGACGTTATAATCAGGCCGGTCATTAGTTTATTGTCAGTCCAATGTAACAAATTATTATATCATCAATAAATTTATTTTTTTCCATTACTATTTATTATTTATTAAATAATGAAAATTAAAAATTAAAAATTAAAAAAAATAAAAATAAAAAAAATTAAAAAATACAAGGGATGTAAGCGCCAGATGAATTGACGCATACACCAACCAAATGCACCTAGGCGCCAAGAGCATTGACGCCTCCTCATGAGGACCAATGCATGCGCCAATAGCATTGGCGCCTCCTCATGAGGAGCCCAATGCATGCGCCAATGCTATTAGCGCCTCCTCTTAATGCATTGGGGATGCGCCAAATCATCTGACGCATCATCTTTAAAACCTGATTATTTTAATAAAAAAATTTGAATTATTGGTTATTTTCGATTTTTTTTAAAAAGAATAGTTATTTTAATTTATTTATTTTACTTTTTTATTTATTTCTCTATCCATAATTAATTGTATTTAATCCTTTACCTACCCTCTATATTTCTCAGTAGCTTGTTATTTTTGGAGATGAGGTGTAGGTGAAATGGAAAGCTATTTAGGCCCCATATCTTCTAATTTAGTCATTCAGTAATTTATGTTTAGAGGTGACAATGGAACATGGTAGCTATTGTTAATTTGAGAGTTTTGTTTTAACTTTTAAGTGTTATATGAGGTTGAAAAAAAGTCACTCGAGTTGCTAACTGCATGCAAAGCTCTTGCTAATCTATTAGTTTGAGCATGGATCTAAATAAACTTGTTTCGTTGTAGTAGTGATATTCACATGGTTCTTGTTGATACAAGGCCACAAGTAAGTTTTCCTTGTTTTCTTATGTCAATGTAATGATAATTACCTCCTTTGTTTTCTCCTCTATCTATTATGTGTTATAGAAATAATGTAAATTGTGAAGTTTTCTTATAAAGTTGTAGTGATGTGTAAATTGTTGACATGCTTTTTAGTGTAATAATAGATGTGATTTTATGCATATTCTTTTTAGAAAAATATTACACTATACCGTATTTACCTGATTATTAATATGCTGAATAGTAAATATTATAATAATAAAATAATATTTTAAAAAATATATGTAAAAATTAATTTCATTTTTTATTAAAGAGTACAGTATAATTAATCAATTTTATAATTTTATTAATCAATATTTAATATTAATCAACTTTATTTTATTATTAAAAATTATTTTTATATTTAGATGTTTATTAACTAAATACATAACTCCGTTAATCAACTTTTTACATTTTATTAATTAATTTTTTATAATTATTTCTAAAACTAAACCGACGAGATTAAAATTATTCATGAAATTATTTTCTTAATTAATATTTTCAAGATATTCATTATGAAATTAATGTGATAATGGAACAAACCACTCTTAAGTTTACTCATTTGTCAACGGTGAGTAACCATCAATTACACTAAGAATATTATTACAATAAATATAAATTGTGTTTAATATATATATATATATATATATATATATATATATATATATATATATATATATATATATATATATATATATATATATATATATATATATATATATATATATATATATGTATAAAATAAAATATGGATTTAACTGAAATACACTGACAGTATAAAGAGATTTTACACCGTCAGTTGATCCTAGACGTTCGATATTAAAATAAGTTTGACTTTTATTTTAAAAGTCTATAAAGTAATTCAAACGGGTGATGGTGATGAATTGATAGTGTAAATCTTTTTAAACTGAAAATGCATAGTAATTAATCTCATAAAATATTCGATGATTTTATACCCCTGTGGATGATGCAGGACTCCATTCATGGTACAAATATGTCACTCATAGAACTAGCGCTATTTTTTAGATGTAGATGTCGGTCAATTCTTTTCCATTTTTCCCCTAAAATTAAAATAAAATAACAAAGTCATTTATAAAAAAAAATTAATATTTTTTGTGGCTTTTTCTAATAGAAGATAAAGGGAATAAATAGTAGCTTAGGAGACTAATCAGATTTTGGTGTTTAATGTTACCACAACTATCTCAATGTTAGGTTCAGATAGAGTGCTTTTTAGGCGAAGTGGTATTCACCTAGCATAAAAAAAACATAAGAGTGGAATAAGCATGCACCTATATAGTTCAACACGTCCGAAAGAAAAAACTTTAATGTTATATTAAGTGGTTTTTATTAATAAATTAGTGGAAAGATAAAGAGTCTGTTATAGTTGGAAGGTCAAGAGATAGTGACCTATTAATAATATCTATTTGTTTTAATTTCCTAGAATAACAAAAATCTTTGGATCTATATAAAGACCAAGGTTGCACTTTCATGTTAACAGAATATATAAAAGTAGTGCTTCTGATATCAAATTGGTATCAGAGCTAATGGCAAACATGATGAGTCAAATGCCACTGTCGCGACTAACGAAGTCAAATTATAAAAATTGGAGTATCCAAATGAAAGTTCTTCTTGGATCTCTAGATACGTGGGAGGTGACCAAAGATGGATTTGAAGAACCAACAGACACTACAAGATATACGACAGCTCAAAACAAGGCGTTGAAAGAGACGCAATCAAAGGATAAGACGACATTGTACATGTTGTTTCGAGCAGTTGACGAATCACGATTTGAAAAAATTGTCGGTTCGACTACGTCGAAAGAAGCATGGGACACGTTAGAAAAAGTGTTCAAAGGAGCAGACCGAGTGAAGCAAGTTCAACTCCCAACTCTTCGTGGCGAATTGGAGAGGATGCAGATGAAAGAGCCAAAAGTTGTATCTGACTACATCACGCTTGTACAAACAGTGGTGAACCAACTCACTAGAAATGGCAAAACGACAATCTTAAAGAATATAATAAAGAGAAGGGACAACCGAATAAACCAAACTAGTGTGGAATAGGATGTGGTCGAGGAAAAGGTGGCAGGTCGAATTACTCAAACTTCGAATGCTACAAGTGTGGGAAGTATGGTCATTACGTGAAGGATTGCAACTTCTACAAATGCTATAATTATGGTAAAGTGGGACATCTGGCAAAAGATTGTCGAGTCGAAAAGAAGGTAAAAGTAACAACCAATCTAGCTTTGGAAGCCAAAGCAAATGAAGGCTTTTTGCTGATGACTCAAAAATAAGTAGACTCGAAAAATGACACTATGTGGTATCTCGACTCAGGGGCAAGTAATCATATGTGTGGTCACAAACACTTGTTTAAAGAAATGCAAAATATTGAAGATGTTCATGTGTCTTTCGGAGATGCATCGTGTAACAACCTATTTTTAGTAATTATTTCTTATGTTAGTATTACTATATTTTATTTTATTTATTTGGAGTGTTAATTAATTAATTGATTATTAGGTAGTATAATAATCGATTATATTAATTAATTTGGTGTGTTAATCAATTATTTAGTTGATATGAGATATAATGAATAATTGAATTAATTAACTTGGTGTGTATATTGTGTTAGTTTAATTTAATTGAACTAAATAGAGATATTTAAATATTAGGTCTTATTGGGCCTATTAATTAAATAAGAGATATCACTCTTTAAGCCCAAATAGAATACTAATATAAATAGTAAGAGGAGAGGGAGAATAGGATTCATTTAATCATTTGACAACAATAGAGAAAGAGAAGAGGGAAAGAGAAGGAGAAGAGGAGAAGAACAAGAGGGAAGCTAAGGTTTCCAGAAAATTGAAGAGGTAATGGGGGAATCCTTATTATTATGAGTTAGTATGATTGGGTCAATGGATAGATGTATGTTTAGGTTAAAATCCCTAATTTTGTATGGTTGTTTGAAATTGTTAGGTTGATGAGTATTATCGATTTGTGGTGATTTGATGGTGTTAAAACTGTAAATTAATGTTATATACTTAGAGTATTGTATGAGTCATAATTTTCTGAACGTTTGGCTTTTTACGGAATCGAAATCGGAGGTCCAAAAGTCCTCCAACGATGAAAAATGCAGAAAATTCTGCATTCTGTTTTTGTGTTAACCGGTTACCCACCGAGCGTTAACCGGTTACTTGCTTAGATTTCTGCATTCTGTTTTACGTTAACCGGTTACCCACCGAGCGTTAACCGGTTACTTGCTTGAAAATCTGCGCAGAAAATTAATTCTGTTTTATGTTAACCGGTTACTCACCGAGCGTTAACCGGTTACTTGTTGTAAAAAAATGAAAAATTGAGATTTTGAAAGTTGTAATCATCTTGGAATGAAATCTAATTGTGCGTAATTGATAATTAGTTATATATGGTGAATGTGGAATGTTAAGATAGTAGAGATGATGTTAGTTACATATTTATGAATGATATATATTGTTATGAATGTGTATATGTACCATTGGTGGATAATTCATAGAGTTGAATTATGATTATATGTGGAATGATTAAGATAGTAGAGATGATCTTAATTGCATATTTATGAATGATATATATTGTTATGAATGTGTATATGTACCATTGGTGGATAATTCATAGAGTTGAATTATGATTATATGTGGAATGATTAAGATGGTAAAGATGATCTTAATTGCATATTATGTGAATGGTGTATTTGTTATGAATGTGTATATGTACCATTGGTGGATAATTCATAGAGTTGAATTATGGTGATATGTGGAATGTTAAGATGGTAGAGATGATCTTAATTGCATATATATTGGTATTTGTACATTCATTCATGGCATGGTCGGCTTCATAGTGGAAGCGGTGAAACTGTGGGTTCACATGGTATTAGACATTGATCCTTGAATGGAAATAGGCGTAGCACACGTTGATCCTTAATTGGAAATAGGTGTGGTAGTAGACGGTGATCCTTAATTGGAAATAGACGTAGCACACGTTGATCCTTAATTGGAAATAGGCGTGTGTCATACGGTGAACTGACTTGGGGTGTTTTGCTTTTTATCGCAATGTCGCGGATAGCAAGAGTCGCCACCGACTTTTCTTTTATCCCATAAGGAAAGGTGGAAAAGAACAGGAAAGACCTCAATAGATTTTGGGTTCGGGAGGTACATTATACAAAGGGAAGGTGTTAGCACCCTTTGTATCCATGGTTATCCATGGGCTCTTAATTGCTGGATCACTTATATTTTTGTCTGAAAAGTGTTCGTGAATTGTTTAAAAAATGTTTCGAAAAGAGAGTTTAACTTTGTAATGATTCTCGTATGAATGTATACAAAGTATTTATCTCGTTTGATTTTGAAAACGGTTTAGAAAAATGTAACTTGGTAATGATTCTAGTTTGAATGTATACCAAGTGGTGATTTTCTAGGATTTGCAAAGTGTGAGGGGTGGGAAATGTTTTAGGTTATGATCCAGCAATTGAGAGTTATACCTTCCTAAGGTCGTTATGAACGTTTCCTATCCGTATGAGGGTAAAAATGTCCTTACTATTGAGAAGTAAGTAATTTTACCCTTTGGATGTTTAAGGGTCATCGTAGGGTCATCGATAGGTCATTGAAGGCAACAGTTGTAAGGATACCTTAGCATTCGAAGGGACGATCATCATTTAACCGTAGGCTACACCGAAGGGTCATCGAGGGACGAAATCATATATTCGAAGGCAACATCCGAGGGGCTATGATTTATTTTGTGATGATTTAATCGAAGGGCCATTGCTAAGTGTATCCCCACATTCGCGGGACATGACCGTGGTACCGTAATATCGTAAGGCAAAAGAGAGGTCCAAGATCACCTATTCAAAGGCAATATTTTAAGATGAATTTCCGTATTACAATCAATTAGGATGAACCTCCACATTAAAATTAATTAGGCAATTAGGATGCATAGTCATATTAATTAGTCCATTAGGATGCATCTCCACACTAAAGTTAATTAAGCAATTCGGAATACATCTCCATGAGGGTATCCCACAAATAAAGTGGAATACCTGGTCGGTCGTTTCTTCGGAAATATGCAAGCTTTACACAATTCAAACACACGGGTGAGAATACCGAGATAAAGTACAATTGAAAATTGCACTACAAAATGAACACTACAGTCATAAGGCCAAATAATGCATGATTATAATAAGACAAACATAAGACAAAACACAAAAACAGCTACTGGTACGTTCGCCCCTGCCTCGCCTAGCGAAGGCTTAGCGAGGACTCGCTACGGGCTCGCTTAGCGATGTGCTAGCGAGCGTCTACGGGTTTTGAATTTGACAACAGCACTATCTCCGGAACCTGGAACTTTATGGCATATAGTTGCATGAATAGCATGGACAAATATTCAGGATATTCAGGCATACTTAGACTCACATGTGAAATCAAATTACACGTCAAAACTTTAATCATAACGCATTATGCATGTAAAGAATACCGATTGAAAGCATAAAACAGTGGTGATGCGCAAACCTATTTGCAATTGCGATGTTGAAAGGGACTGATCACTCTGGATACCGGATTGAGTTGGGCGGCGGTAGCTCCGGTGCGGATGAGCTACCTTCAGGGTTTCCTCCTTCTGAATTCTCTGGATTAGCAGGATTTCTATGCCAGGGTTTCTATACGTCCTTCTCTGTCCGTCTTGGTCTGTCCATTTTCGTGGCTGAAGTGCCAGTATTTATAGTGATCGTGGTGACCTAATGGGCTCAGAATGAAGCCCAGAATTTTCTGTTATCTGCCAGCTTCGCTAGGCGAGCGTGTAGCGAACGTTCGCTAGGCGAAGGATTTGCTCGCCTAGCGAGCAGGCCAGTTTGGGCCATTTTCTGGATTGGGCCATTCGTGAGCCGGGCCTTTGTTCCTTTAAGATCAGTGTCATAAAAATGAGTCGGAGTGCCTTGAAAAATGTCTTAAAATATTAATGGGCAAATTTTAGGGTATGACAGCTGCCCCTGTTCAATATTCTTGAACCGAGAGAGTCAGAATGGTATGTACGCCATTCGTGGTCTGGAGGTGGAAGATTATTGAACACTTAGAACGCCCCAAAAATTTGCACTTGTCAATTAGTTAGTCTTGATGGAGATGGGCTTAAAGATGCCATCTAGGAAGTTTAATGTGAGAGCTTCAGAGTGCGTCGTACGTTAGAAGATATCTGAAGTCATGGGTGTCACTGGGTCATACGCCAGACCGTATAATGAGTCATTCATTAGGCCGTCGACTTCACTGGGGAGTTAGAATGGGTCATACGCCGCTGGGGACAACAGATCAGAATGGATCATACGCTAGATCGTATCTGAGTTGCAGAATGGGCCGTCTGTTAGGCTGTACCTGAAAAGTAGTCGTACGCTAGACTACACCTCGGGATGTACCGTACGCTAGGTAGTATCTGAGGAATGAAGATCCAAATGGGTCGTACGCTAGACCGTATTGTTGGAGGAGTAATATGTTGTGCCGAATCAAAATGAGATAAGAATCCGAATGAGTCATACACTGCTGGGGATAAAGGATCAGAATGGATCGTACGCTAGATCGTATCTGAGTTGCAGAACGAGCCGTCCGTTAGGCTGTATCGTTACTGGGGGGTGAAGGATCAGAATGGATCGTATGCTAGATCGTATCTGAGTTGTAGACTGAGCCATCCGTTAGGCTGTACCTGATGATGAAGGGGGTAGTCATACGCCAGACTACACTTCAGAATGTACCGTACGCTAGGTAGCATTTGAGGCCTTGAAGGTCCCAATGGGTCGTATGCTAGACCGTATTGGAGTTGTTGAAGGTCGGAATGGATCGTACGTTAGATCGCATCTGAGTTGAAAGAGTCATATGTTGAGCTGAATCAGAATGAACCGTACGCTAGGCTATATCTGATAGTATTTGTATATGTTATATTTGCAATAAATGTCTGGGATGGGCTTATAGATGCCATCGTTAGGAGGATGTCAGAATGAATGTTGACATGGAGTATATCTGAAAGATGTAGTTGAATCCTGAACGTAATTGGTGAGGATGTCCGTCTGAATGGACCTTTGTTTTGACTGTATCAGGGGAATAATTAACCTAAAAAATAAAGTTAGCTTCATGCCATGTCATGATGCATGAGATGTTTTATGCTTTCGAAAATAACTGCGAACGATGTATGCATGCGTATGCTGTGAAATGATGTAATGAATGAATTATGCATCTGAAAAGTTCTTCCAGAGGACTCTACTGGGGAAAACAAATCTCAATCTTCTGGTTGGGAGATACTGGTATCGATGACCCTTTCTTATCCGGGGATGCTTGATTTCTGTCTGATGGTAGAAATGTTCAACAGAAGCCCGGCTGGGGGTGGAAGAGATGACCCATTTGTCTAGTAATGCCACTTTCTTCTGGGAATGACTGGCTTTGCTGGGGAATAGGATTAGCAACAGATTCATTGGAAAGCATGATTAGACCTTCTCCTCGATCCTGAAGCCTAGTAGTAATCGCTATTTCTATTTTATGCACGCATTTTTGGTAAACATCGATCATATCCAAATGCATATATTAATTCGAATTAAATCAATGGACGTTTATGCAAACAAAACAGAGAAAGTAAAACAAGAGCATTTTTTTTTATTTTTTTTTTTGAAACTAAAATTATATTGATTTCGAAAGAGGGCCTATAAACAGGCAATTTGTGTACAAGGAGACAAAAATCCTAGTAAGAGGAAATTGTCAAGAAAACAAAGAGAAAGTTATGCCGAAAACGTCCTATTGACTTTAATTCCACTACTGCCATTATGTCTTCAAGCCTCTCATCTCCTGCTGTCGGATAGAAGTAATTAGCTTGTTCAGTCCTTTGAACTTGGATGAAGCTGTCTGAGAACGGGACATAGTCATACGCTTTAATCCCTAATTTTTGCTTGGACCGCCTTTTCAGGTTTTCAATCCACCAGGATACCCTTTTTTGCCCAAGCCGCCTTTTCAGGTTTTCGACTTGCCGGGTGCACATTTTTTTATGTTTATCCCTAATTTTTGCCCGAACTTTTTTGGTTTGCCGGGATGCCCTTACTTTTGCCTAGGTACGTCGACCTAGCAGGTCTCTTTTATGCGTAGTATTTTTTGACTATGTCTGCGTTCACGGGATGCGGGAAGTCTTCGCCGTCCATTGTAGCTAGTATCATGGCTCCACCAGAGAATACCTTCTTAACTACAAACGGCCCTTCGTACGTGGGAATCCATTTGCCTCTGGGATCACCTTGTGGTAGAGTGATGCGCTTTACCACCAAGTCGCCAATTTGATACACCTGTCTCTTGACTCTTTTATTAAATGCCTGGGTCATGCGCTTCTGATATATCTGTCCATGACAAACAGCCGCAAGTCTCTTCTCATCAATCAAGTTTATCTGATCGAGTCGAGTCTGAATCCATTCCTCTTCATCTAAGCCCGCCTCTTTCATGATTCTTAGAGAGGGAATCTGAACTTCCACTGGTAAAACGACTTCCATTCCGTAGACTAAAGAGAAAGGAGTTGCTCCTGTCGAAGTGCGTACTGAAGTGCGATAACCGTGAAGAGCAAACGGTAACATCTCATGCCAGTCTTTGTACGTCACCGTCATCTTTTGTATGATCTTCTTGATATTCTTATTAGCAGCTTCTACAGCGCCATTCATCTTTGGTCGGTACGGAGAAGAGTTATGGTGCTTTACGTTGAACTGCGTGCAGAGTTCAGTAATCATCTTGTTGTTCAAATTAGTACCATTGTCGGTGATAATCCTTTCAGGGATACCATACCGACAAATAAGACTATTCTTGATGAACCGTGCCACCACATTCTTGGTGACAGAAGCAAATGAGGCGGCCTCTACCCACTTTGTAAAGTAATCAATAGCGACAAGGATGAAGCGATGTCCATTAGAAGCAGTAGGTTTAATCTCCCCAATCATATCAATGCCCCACATTGCAAAGGGCCAATGTGCGGTCAACACGTTCAATGGAGCAGGAGGTGCATGTACTTTCTCCGCATATATCTGGCACTTGTGACAGGTTCTGGAGTGATGGTGGCAATCAGCTTCCATGGTAGACCAATAATACCCTGATCTCAGAATCTTCTTGGCCATCGTATGTCCACTAGAATGAGTCCTAAAAATACCGTCGTGCATATCTCCCATAATCTTTTCTGCTTCCTTTTTATCCACACAGCGAAGCAAAGTCGAATTGTGGTTACGTTTGTATAATACTCCATTACTCAAAAATAATTTAGCAGAGAACTTCCTCAGGAATTTTCTATCCTTGATAGATGCCCCCTCAGGGTACTCCTGAGTTTCTAAATATCTTTTTACTTCGTGGAACCAAGGTTTCTCTTCCACTTCATCAGTATTAAGCTCATAACAATGTGCTGGTTCATCCAATCGCTCAATGGTGATCATGGGAGCTTCATTGTCCCATCTGACTCTGAACATAGATGACATGGTAGCCAATGCGTCTGCCAACTGATTCTCTTCTCGTGGGATATGTTCGAATGTAATCTCTCCAAAGTATGGGATTAGTGACAACACCTTCTCTCGATAAGGGATGAGATTCGGATGTTTAGTGTCCCATTCTCCTTTGATCTGACTGATTACTAATGCTGAGTCTCCGTACACACTCAAAAACTGGATCCTTAGGTCTATGGCAGCTCTGAGTCCCAAAATACATGCTTCATACTCAGCCATATTATTGGTACAATCAAAACATAGTCTAGCAGTGAAAGGCGTATGGCAACCCCTGGGAGAAATAATTACGACACCAACATCGTTGCCCAACGCATTAGAAGATCCATCAAAAACCATAGTCCATCGGGATCCCGGTGCGGGTCCTTCATCCGGTCCATGTTCTTCATGATTGGTAACAAACATGACATCTTCATCTGGAAACTCAAAATTCATAGATTGGTAATCATCCACCGCTTGCTGAGCCAAATGATCAGCTAGCACGCTTCCTTTGATTGCTTTCTGAGTAGTATACTGGATGTCATACTCTGTTAAGATCATCTGCCATCTTGCTATTCTTCCAGAGAGAGCGGGTTTCTCAAATATGTATTTGATAGGATCCATCTTAGAAATCAATAAAGTGGTGTGATTCAACATATACTGTCTCAGTCGGCGAGCAGCCCAGGCCAAAGCACAACAAGTTTTCTCGAGCAGTGAGTATCTTGTTTCACAGTCGGTAAACTTTTTGCTAAGGTAGTATATGGCATGCTCTTTTCGACCAGACTCGTCATGTTGTCCCAACACGCACCCCATTGAATTTTCTAACACGGTTAAATACATGATTAGAGGTCTTCCTTCAACTGGTGGCATCAGAATTGGAGGTTCTTGAAGATACTTCTTGATTTTGTCAAAAGCTTCTTGACATTCCTCATTCCATATCATCTCTTGATTTTTCCTCAGTAGCTTGAAGAGGGGTTTGCAGGTGGCGGTCAAATGGGAGATAAATCGGGCAATGTAATTCAAGCGTCCCAAGAAACCTCTGACTTCTTTATCTGTACTGGGAACTGGCATTTCTTGAATAGCTCTCACCTTGGCCGGGTCAACCTCAATCCCTTTACCACTGACAATAAAGCCCAGGAGTTTGCCGGACCTTACCCCAAAGGTGCATTTGTTCGGGTTCAACCTCAACTTGTATTTCTTCAACCTCTCGAACATTTTGTATAAATGATCGAGATGCTCTCCCTCAGTATGAGATCTGGCTATCATGTCATCCACATACACTTCTATTTCATGATGGATCATATCATGGAACAAAACCACCATAGCACGCTGGTACGTTGCCCCTGCATTCTTTAAACCAAATGGCATTACTTTATAACAGAACGTGCCCCATTGCGTTACAAACGTAGTTTTCTCCATGTCCTCAGGCGCCATCTTAATCTGGTTATAACCTGAGAATCCATCCATGAATGAGAATACCTTGTGTTGAGCGGTGTTATCTACCAGAACATCAATGTGCGAAAGTGGAAAGTCGTCTTTGGGACTCGCTTTATTCAAATCTCTGTAGTCTACACACATTCGCACCTTGCCATCCTTCTTCGGCACTGGTACCACATTAGCAACCCATTGAGGATAAGAAGTAACAGCCAGAAAACCTGCATCAAATTGTTTCATAACCTCGGCTTTGATTTTCTCAGACATTTCAGGACGCATGCGACGAACCTTTTGCTTAACAGGACGACAATCTTCCCTCGTTGGCAGCCGATGTACTACTATATCAGTATCCAGTCCTGGCATGTCGTCATAAGACCAAGCAAAAATCTCTACATAGTCATGTAACATCTGAATCAACCTTCTTTTGACACTGTTTTCCAAGCCTGCTCCTATTTTGACTTCTTTCTTGTCTACTTCGGTACCCAGATTTACAATCTCAACTGACTCCTCGTGCGGCTGTATAGTCCTCTCTTCCTGCAGTAACAGTCTGGCAAGTTCTCCAGGTACTTCACAATCTTCCACACTTCCATCCTCGGCTTGGTAGATCGGATTTTCAAAGTCATAATGAATAGTAGTAGGACTATTATCAACAGGATCCATAGTGGGTATGGATCTGCAATTCGTTACGTGAGTGTGTGTAAGAAAACATAGCTTGTTTGGAAGATGACAGAAAAGACAAAGAGCGCAATATTTGAATGCAAAAAGTCCATTGATTTATTGAATATGAATATGCTTATGAAAATGACAAAACCCTTAACAAATTAGCTATTATGCCCCGGGCATAGACACAACGCTTGGAGAAGTTCAATTGTAAAAAAAAACAAAAATTTGCAACACCAAAATAGACAATAACAATTACTCCTGACTAAAGGAAATCGGGATAGTGTCTTCAGCCTTCCAATTATTGAGTCCGTCGCCAATTGTTGGGAAAATCCAGCTATCCAGGTCGCAATCGCTGTCAGCGTCTTCTACAACATTAACTTGACTCTTGGCTACCTTCTCAGAGCTAAACCCCAAGCCAAATTTGTCAGACTTGTACGGTACGTCGATCAGTTGACCCCAGCCAGTACAGCCACCATCTTCAACCACAGCTTGAGCGTCCTTCAGGGAAATCATAGCAGGAGGAGTCCGAATAACCTTGGGCACACCGGAAGTTGGCTTAAGGACAGGATTGGTCGGAGGAACTACTTCAAATGACTGACAAGGAGTCTCAATGAATTCACCATCCATCTCGACGTATCTGAAGGCATGCACACTACTGACAATGTACTCTTCTTCTCCACACACGGTGACAATTTTGCCCTCTGTGGGATACCTCAGCTTTTGATGGAGAGACGAAGCTACAGCACCTGACCCATGAATCCAAGGGCGTCCCAGTAAGCAGGAATAGGCAGGACGAATGTTCATTACATGGAAGGTAGTATTGAAGACTTGAGGTCCTATCTTGATAGGGAGGACTACTTCGCCATGGACAACACTCTTCGCACCATCGTAAGCACGTACCACAATGTCACTAGGTTTCAGTTCGATGCTTTTACAGTCCAGCTTATCCAGCACAGCTGTTGGCAGCACATTCAAGGAAGAGCCATTATCGATCAACACATGAGACAAAGTGATTCCCCTACACTCAATGGAGATATGCAGGGCTTTATTGTGATTCTTTCCCGCTGGTGTCAGGTCAGCATCGGAAAAGCCTAGGCCATTGTCAACAGCCAAGTGAGCAACATAATTTTCGAACTGATCGACAGATGTTTCCTGAGGCACATGAGCAGTCTTCAAGAATTTTATCAATGCATTGGCATGAGATTCAGAAGATAACAACAAGGATAACATCGAGATCTTAGACGGGGTATGCCCCAACTGTTCTACCACATCGAAATCACTCTTGCGGATGATTTTCAGCACTTCTTCCATTTCCTGTTTGGCAACATCTTCGGGAGTAACTTCGACCGGTGTCTCTGACTGAGAAGGATTGACTGGTTCCTTTCCTCGAGTTTCAAGGACAGGAGGTGAGATTTCTGGAGAGAAGATCCTTCCACTTCGAGTAATTTTACTAGTCCCAACGATGCCATTAGGATTAGTAGAATTGTCAATTTGCTTTACGCCATGGACGTAAACATCACCGCCATAATTCCACGGAATAGCTTTGCTTGAGGAATACGGGATTGGGCCAGGTGCAGTAATGATTAGGGGAGCTACCCTGGGCTCAACAGTAATCTTCACAGGCGCCCTAGTAGCGGTAATCTTCACTGGAACTTTGGACCTAGCAATCACAGATATTTCTTCAATAGGGTTTTCCGCCTTAGGAATCTTTTCGAAGAGAACTGTACGATCATCCATCAGCCGTTGAATACCATTCTTCAATTCCCAACAATCATCTGGTTGGAATATACAGAGATTGCAATCTTCAGCACAACCTGGAAATAAACCAGCTTGCAATAAATTCCTCTTTATGATCGGGAGAGGAGATGTTAAGTCCGCCACATTGGAAACGTGATCGTCGTCATCCATGGCATTAACCGTCTTGTCATGATTAGGCATATGAGCAGTGATGACATTAGGGGTCTCCGGAGGCTCAAACTCAATTTCTCCAGCTTCGATCATATCCTGAATCTTATTCTTCAATGACCAGCAATCGTTTGTATCATGCCCGGGGCTATCGGAGTGATATGCACACATGGCATTAGGGTTATAACGAGAAGAAGTAGTGTTGGGATTCGTAGGAGGATCTCTGAGGGTGATCAAATTTGCCTTTAGCATTCCCTGCAGTGCCTGTGCCAAGGTCATATTGATCCTGGTAAACTGCCTTCTTGGCCTGTCTTGTTTGGGCTGGAAGTTTTGAGATGGTGGTGCTGCAATCGTAACTGCTCCGATGTCATGGTCACGGTTTTTCTTGTTACGACCCTTTTGACCGTACACAACATTTGACTCATTCCTCCCCTGATAGGACCTTTTGGTGCTTGCAGAGGCAGCCGCCTGTATCTTTCCACTTCGGATGCCGCTTTCAACACGTTCACCTGTCAATATAAGTTCAGTGAAACCTGATGAAGAACTTCCCAGTAGATGGCTGTAGAATGGGCCGGTCAGTGTGCCCATGAACATATCCACCAATTCTCTGTCAGTCATAGGGGGTTTGACTCTGCCAGCCAAATCTCTCCACTTTTGAGCATATTCTTTAAAGCTTTCTTTAGATCCCATAGTCATATTCTGCAGCTGTAGCCGGGTAGGCGCTAGTTCAGAGTTATACTGGTACTGTTTATAGAAAGCTGTTGCTAAATCAGTCTAGGTGCGGATGTCAGAGCTCTCGAGCTGATAATACCATTCCAACTGTGTGCCAGACAGGCTCTCTTGGAAGAAATGGATCCATAGCTTCCTGTCAGTGGTATGCGGCTGAATCTTTCTCACATAAGCTCTCAGATGCATCTGAGGACAGGACGCACCATCGTACTTAGTGAAAGTGGGGATTTTGAATTTGCGAGGAATGGTCACATCGGAGACCAGACCCAAACTTTCGAAATCCAGACCGGGCGCCTTCTGACCCTCCATAGCTAGCATACATTCTTCCAGCAACTTGTACTTATCATCTCTTGGAGAGTACTGTTCATTTTCATAATCTTCATCGTCATCCTCAGGGTTGGAGAAATCAGCATTCTCTTCCTCTGAATCATTCTCCGCCCCCTCTTCTGGACCATTCGGGATCCCAAACTTGACTCCTGCGGCCTGTCCTTTACGCCTTTTTCCCGGGTTAATGAAACTCACAGCTTTCTTGTCTTTCTTCTTTTCGAGCAAAAGAGCCTTCAGTTCCTCCTGCCCCTTGGATAAGCTTAGCATCGTCTCCTTGAATTGAGCATTCTGAGTCTGGAGATCTTTGACAGTTTGTTCGAGATCCATTTTTCTGTTTGTAAGGAAGACCGTGAGAACATTGGACTTGTAGAATACCTGTCATGCAGTGTTATGTTATGCTATGCAATGTATGAAATGTTTTCAAGGACTTTTGGAATTTAACTTTGCGTAAATCACCAACAAGAGAGAAACGTTTATTGCTAATTTCTTTGACCAATGTTCATTACAAAAGGAATAATAATAAAAATACAATGAAAGCTCAAGTCTCCCAGGGGCGGCTTCTTTTTGGGCGAAGATACGCATTGAGTCTTCGTTCCTCATTAAGCTGACTGGTAAGTTCTAACACTTTCTTCCTTTCTGCGATGAACTGAGTCTCGAAAGTATCCCTTTCTTCTCTCAACTGGATCCAAAATCTCTTTAGTTCCTCAACATTGGTAGGCATATCTGGATAAGGAATGATCTGAGGAGCACCTCCTTCAGCTTCAGGTTTGACAATCTGAGGTCCGATTGCAAGATATGGCATGACAAGTTCACGAGCTCTGGCGCGTACCCATCTGAGATAAGGTTCCATAGGAATAGAATTTTTCTGTCCTAACGTACCTCTCTTCACCATGCCCCAAGCTCGTACAAATCTTTGACGGAGGCCTTGGGAATCGTTGTCATAGTCGAACATGATGCCTTCGATGATCATTTCATGGGGACCATGTCTTCGAGCACAACCAAACTGTCGCAGAGCTAAAGCAGGATTATAAGTAATACCTCCTCTTATTCCTAGGAGTGGTACATTAGGGAACTCGCCACAACGGTCAATGATGGTAACATTTTCCTTGAACTGAGGACACCAACAGATGTCTGGGTGGGAGAGCGACATTATCCTTTGAGACCATTTCAAATTCTGCTCGTTCTTCAAGACTGATTGAGGAAGGTGCGAAATAAACCACCTAGACAACAAAGGTATGCAGCACATGAGAGTCCCTTGCTTCTTCATGGTACGAGTGTGGAGGGAATGCAAAATGTCTCCCAGCAAGGTAGGTACAGGGTTATGAGTGAGAAATATCTTAATAGCATTCATGTCTATGAATTGGTCTGGATTAGGGAATAACACCAAGCCATAGATTAGCAATGCCAGGATGTTTTCGAAAGCACGGACATTCATAACTTTTAAGAATTCTCGGGCCTTATTTGTCAGGAATTTGGCAAGTAAACCCTTAACTCCACTCCTTGTTACCCAATTAGCTTCAATGTCGGACTTCATCATGTGTAAAGCTGCGGCAACTTCTTCAGACTTCGGAACCTTTTCTAAACCACTGAAAGGTATTTGATCAAGGATAGGTATCCCAAGCAGTCTAGAGAATTCTTCCAGTGTAGGTACCAACTGATAATCTGGGAATGTGAAGCAATGATGTTTAGGGTCGAAGAACTGGAATAAAACTCTCATCATATCTTCTTTGAAACCATTGGTAACCAAATTGAGGAGAGAACCGTGTTTCTTGATGAACTGGGCATGATCGGGGAGCTCTGACACTAAATTCTTCAGTTGAGGAGAGATTGCTACAAAATTGATCCGGATGGTCTTTCTGGGAGCCATAGCTTTACAAAACAGAGAAAAGTTAAATCCCTAAGTCCTTGAAATGGTTAGTACAATGTTATGATGTCATGATGTTATGATGTTATGAGGTTAAATAAATAACAAGCACAAGCAAGTCACACAACCATCATTCTTAGGTTTTAAGGCTTGCATGAATTCCATAGGTAAGTACCCTCCCTACTGAAGTTTAGTTGGTTCAACCTGTCCTAGAATAGTAACCGGGTTCTAGAAGGATCTCAAATCACCGACCTTCCTTTAAGTCCACTTCAGTGCAACACCAAGTGGTTGACCGAAGCTTCCCTAAAGTCCAATCTCAAAGAGTGTAGTATCGAGTCTCAACCAACCCCAGTCGGAACCGAAGTCAGTTATCTCACTACTTTCTAATGGCCAGGATGAGTCAATTAGGGTTCTAAAGGTCTGGTTAATGCTTTAATGACACCACGCGGAAGCCAAATTTTTCCTCAAGTGAACATGAGGAACATCAGGACATCCAAAGTGTCACATTAACCGTAGCCATCATTTTAACCATTCCAGTATACGCCGGATAGTCGCGATGATCTATTGCTACTTACCTAAGGTACACTAGATCCGGGTGTAGGATCTTTCACTCAAGAATACCCAAGCAATCCCTTAAAAGTAAATCAGACAATTTTAAATAAGTGATCTTGTTTTTTAAGGTAACCTCTCTTGTGATCGTCCCCAGCAGAGTCGCCAGTTCTGTCATACGGTGAACTGACTTGGGGTGTTTTGCTTTTTATCGCAATGTCGCGGATAGCAAGAGTCGCCACCGACTTTTCTTTTATCCCATAAGGAAAGGTGGAAAAGAACAGGAAAGACCTCAATAGATTTTGGGTTCGGGAGGTACATTATACAAAGGGAAGGTGTTAGCACCCTTTGTATCCATGGTTATCCATGGGCTCTTAATTGCTGGATCACTTATATTTTTGTCTGAAAAGTGTTCGTGAATTGTTTAAAAAATGTTTCGAAAAGAGAGTTTAACTTTGTAATGATTCTCGTATGAATGTATACAAAGTATTTATCTCGTTTGATTTTGAAAACGGTTTAGAAAAATGTAACTTGGTAATGATTCTAGTATGAATGTATACCAAGTGGTGATTTTCTAGGATTTGCAAAGTGTGAGGGGTGGGAAATGTTTTAGGTTATGATCCAGCAATTGAGAGTTATACCTTCCTAAGGTCGTTATGAACGTTTCCTATCCGTATGAGGGTAAAACTGTCCTTACTATTGAGAAGTAAGTAATTTTACCCTTTGGATGTTTAAGGGTCATCGTAGGGTCATCGATAGGTCATTGAAGGCAACAGTTGTAAGGATACCTTAGCATTCGAAGGGACGATCATCATTTAACCGTAGGCTACACCGAAGGGTCATCGAGGGACGAAATCATATATTCGAAGGCAACATCCGAGGGGCTATGATTTATTTTGTGATGATTTAATCGAAGGGCCATTGCTAAGTGTATCCCCACATTCGCGGGACATGACCGTGGTACCGTAATATCGTAAGGCAAAAGAGAGGTCCAAGATCACCTATTCAAAGACAATATTTTAAGATGAATTTCCGTATTACAATCAATTAGGATGAACCTCCACATTAAAATTAATTAGGCAATTAGGATGCATAGTCATATTAATTAGTCCATTAGGATGCATCTCCACACTAAAGTTAATTAAGCAATTCGGAATACATCTCCATGAGGGTATCCCACAAATAAAGTGGAATACCTGGCCGGCCGTTTCTTCGGGAATATGCAAGCTTTACACAATTCAAACACACGGGCCAAATAATGCATGATTATAATAAGACAAACATAAGACAAAACACAAAAACAGCTACTGGTACGTTCGCCCCTGCCTCGCCTAGCGAAGGCTTAGCGAGGACTCGCTACGGGCTCGCTTAGCGATGTGCTAGCGAGCGTCTACGGGTTTTGAATTTGACAACAGCACTATCTCCGGAACCTGGAACTTTATGGCATATAGTTTCATGAATAGCATGGACAAACATTCAGGATATTCAGGCATACTTAGACTCACATGTGAAATCAAATTACACGTCAAAACTTTAATCATAACATATTATGCATGTAAAGAATACCGATTGAAAGCATAAAACAGTGGTGATGCGCAAACCTGTTTGCAATTGCGATGTTGAAAGGGACTGATCACTCTGGATACCAGATTGAGTTGGGCGGCGGTAGCTCCGGTGCGGATGAGCTTCCTTCAGGGTTTCCTCCTTCTGAATTCTCTGGATTAGCAGGGTTTCTATGCCAGGGTTTCTATACGTCCTTCTCTGTCCGTCTTGGTCTGTCCATTTTCGTGGCTGAAGTGCCAGTATTTATAGTGATCGTGGTGACCTAATGGGCTCAGAATGAAGCCCAGAATTTTCTGTTATCTGCCAGCTTCGCTAGGCGAGCGTGTAGCGAACGTTCGCTAGGCGAAGGATTTGCTCGCCTAGCGAGCAGGCCAGTTTGGGCCATTTTCTGGATTGGGCCATTTGTGAGCCGGGCCTTTGTTCCTTTAAGATCAGTGTCATAAAAATGAGTCGGAGTGCCCTGAAAAATGTCTTAAAATATTAATGGGCAAATTTTGGGGTATGACAGCGTGGTAGTAGACGGTGATCCTTAATTGGAAATAGACGTAGCACACGTTGATCCTTAATTGGAAATAGGCATGGTAGTAGGCTTTGATCTTGTCCGGATCGGAAGCGTTGCTTGGATTCTAGATATTGAATCTGAAAGCGGTGAAACGTTGGGTTCACATTGAGGTACCGCATGCATAGAGTCACATGTTTTGCATTGAGTCACATTAGAGTTATGTGAAGATTGAATGTATGCATTGATGTGATTGTGAGGTGTGTATGATATATGGTAATTGAATTTGGTGATGTTTGGATACATAACTTGGCAAAGTACATGATTATGTGATAATTGTAGTTATGTGTATTTTTGGGAATATAATATTGGATTTGAATATTATACTCCTTGAGTTTTATGTGTGCTTGAAACATGTGAAATAAATGTTGGTTAGTATTATTTATATGGTTATGTGAAGTGTAATGGATTCCTTTAATTGTTGATTTAATCATTGTGCCTTATTATGCTTTTTCATAATGATTTGAATTCTCACCCTTTCTGTTTGAATGTTACCTTTACATGGGTATCACGCAGATACTCCAGAGTAGTATTGCTGAAGTAAGTGGACGGTAGCTCACTCGAGATTAGCCGGAGAGTTTCCGTATTTTAGTTTGAAGACTAGGTAATGAGTCAATGCTCTGGTCATGTAACACGGGTAGATTGGTAGTATTAAACTCATATCTTATTTGGATATGCATTATGTTATTGCTTGTTTTAATTCATCTTGAGGTGATTATTGAGAGATGATCATGGTATAGGACATGGATCATGTTATGAAATACATGAGTATTCATTATTTTCCGCTGCGAACGCATATTTCTTGAATATTCATGATAATTGAAGTGTGTTATTTTAAAAGACCAGACGTATTATATATTGATGATGAATGATGTTGGTTTTTGAAAGCTTTTAGTTTTTGAAAATGTCGATGTGACGCCCTTTTGTTATATGCGTGCTTAATTACTCTGATTATATGCTAAGTATTTTGGGGTAGAAAAAAGGGGTGTTACATTAGTGGTATCAGAGCAGGTCGGTCCGTCCGGCCAGGTTGTTTAGTTATGTTTGTTCCCTAGTATGCGACATGTGTGTGAGAACACTGTCGATGCTTGTTTTGTTCTTCATTTGCAGTTTGGGAATGAAATAAGTGGGGGAGGAACGTCTGCTTATCTTGAATGTTCCAATTGTATCGAACTTGGACATTATGTTGTTGCATGCAAGAGTGCAGTGTTGGCTAGTTAACTGTTTTGGAGAAGACGGTTATTTTTACTGAGGTTGGTGCTAAGGAAGATTGGTTTGTGTCTGCTAAGAAAGTTGAGGAACCGGTGCAAGGTGGTGCCGAATTGTTTATGTTGTTGGCAACATTGGATATTCGTGAGAAGAGGACGATTGAAGAATTGCCAATAGTTTATGAGTTTGCGGAGGTATTTCCGGAAGATATAAGTGATTTACCGCCGGAACGTGAGGTTGAGTTTTAGATTGATTTAGTTCCTGGAACTAGTCCTGTATCGATGGCTCCCTATAGAATGTCTGCTTCTGAGTTGAAAGAGTTGAAGAGTCAACTTGAAGACTTGCTTGAGAAGAGGTTTATTCGTCCTAGTGTGTCACCGTGGGGTGCACCTGTTCTGTTGGTCAAGAAGAAAGAAGGTTCTATGAGATTATGTGTTGATTATAGACAACTGAATAAAGTGACGATTAAGAACAAGTATCCACTTCCGAGGATTGACGATCTGATGGATCAACTGGTTGGAGCTTGTGTGTTTAGCAAAATTTATTTGAGGTCTGGGTATCATCAGATTCGGGTAACGGCTGAAGATATTCAGAAGACTGCTTTTCGGACAAGGTACGGTCACTACGAGTACTCAGTGATGCCTTTTGGTATGACTAATGCACCTGGTGTATTTATGGAGTATATGAATAGAATTTTCTATGACTATCTGGATAAGTTTGTTGTTGTGTTCATCGATGATATATTGATTTATTCAAAGAGTGAAGAGGATCATGCCGAGCATTTGAAGGTTGTGTTATAGGTGTTGAAAGAGAAGAAGTTGTTTGCTAAACTCTCTAAATGTGAATTTTGGTTGAGTGAAGTAAATTTTCTTGGACATGTGATTTCGAGTGGTGGTATTTCTGTGGATCCTACGAAGATTGAAGTTGTATCTCAGTGGGAAGCTCATAAGTCTGTTGCTGAGATTCGAAGTTTCCTTGGTTTGGCTGGTTATTATAGGAAGTTCATTGAAGGATTTTCTAAGTTGTCGTTACCATTGACGCAGTTGACTAGGAAAGGTCAAGCTTTCATTTGGACTTCGCAGTGTGAAGCGAATTTTCAAGAGCTTAAGAGAAGATTGACTACGTCTCCTATTTTGATTTTGCCGGATCCGTTAGAAACTTTCGTTGTGTATTGTGATGCTTCTTTGTTGGGTTTGGGAGGTGTTTTGATGCAAAAAGGGCAAGTGGTAGCTTATGCTTCAAGGCAACTTAAAGTTCATGAGAGGAATTATCCGACGCATGATTTAGAGTTGGCCGCCGTCGTGTTTGTGTTGAAGCTTTGGAGACATTACTTGTTTGGATCGCGATTTGATGTGTTTAGTGATCACAAGAGTTTGAAGTACTTGTTCGATCAGAAAGAATTGAATATGAGGCAAAGGAGATGGTTGGAATTCTTGAAAGATTATGATTTTGGTTTGAATTATCATCCTGAAAAGGCGAATGTTGTAGCCGATGCATTGAGTAGGAAGTCATTGCACATGTCTATGTTGATGATTCGAGAATTTGAATTGTTGGAGCAATTTAGAGATTTGAGTTTAGTTGTGAAGTGACGTCTTCGTGTGTTAAGCTGGGTATGTTGAAGCTTACGTGTGGCATTCTTGATGAGATTAGAGAAGGTCAGAAGTCAGATTTGAAATTAGTCGATGTTATGACATTGATTAATCAAGATAAAGGTGGTGACTTTCGGATTGATGAGAATGGTATCATGAGGTGTCGTGATCGAGTTTGTGTTCTGGATGTTGCGGATTTAAGAAAGAGGATTCTTGAGGAAGGGCATAGAAGTGGTTTGAGTATTCATCCTGGTGCTACTAAAATGTATCAAGACTTGAGGAAGATGTTTCGGTGGCAAGGTATGAAGAAGGATGTAGCGGAATTTGTGTATTCATGTTTGACTTGTCAAAAGTCAAAGATTGAACATCAAAAGTCGTCTGGTTTGATGCAACCGTTATCTATTCCCGAATGGAAGTGGGATAGTATCTCTATGGATTTTGTTTCGGGCTTGCCGAGAACATTGAGTAATTGTGAGGCGATTTGGGTCGTTGTGGACAGGTTGACAAAATGTGCTCATTTTATTCCGATGGGGATGGATTATTCGATGGAGAGACTTGCTAAGTTGTACATCGAGAGGATTATGCGTTTGCATGGTATTCCGTCGAGAATTATTTCGGATAGAGATCCGAGGTTCACTTCGAGATTTTGGGAAGGTTTGCAAAGTGCTTTGGGTACGAAGTTGCGTTTGAGTTCGGTGTATCATCCGCAAACTGATGGTCAAACGGAGAGGACTATTCAGTCACTTGAAGACCTTTTGAGGTCCTGTGTTTTGGAACAAGGAGGAAATTGGGATAGTTTCTTGCCTTTGATCGAGTTTACGTAGAACAACAGTTTCCATTCGAGTATTGGAATGACACCTTTTGAGGCTCTTTATGGAAGAAGGTGTAGAACTCCTTTATGTTGGTACAAATCGGGAGAGAATGCTGTGGTTGGACCCGAGTTGATTTAAGAGACTACGGATAAAATTAAGATGATTCAAGAGAAGATGAAGGCTTCTCAGAGTCGTCAAAAGAGTTATCATGATAAGAGGAGGAAGGCTCTTGAGTTTGAGAAAGATGAGCATGTGTTTCTTCAAGTTACGCCAATAACGGGTGTTGGTAGAGCTTTGAAGTCGCGTAAGTTGACGCCGCGTTTCATTGGTCCTTATCAGATTTCCGAGAGGGTAGGTGAAGTGGCATATCGGATTGCATTACCACCAACACTTTCTAATCTTCATGATGTGTTCCATGTGTCTCAATTGAGGAGGTACATTACGGATCCATCGCATGTTGTTCCATTAGATGATGTCCAAGTGAGGGATAATTTGACGGTTGATACATCACCTATGCGAATTGAAGATCGAGAAGTGAAGAAGCTTTGTGGTAAGGAGATTGCTTTGGTGAAAGTGATATGGGGCGGAGTCGCCAATGGCAATATTACTTGGGAACTCGAGGATAAGATGAAGGAATCGTATCCGGAGTTGTTTGTTTGAGGTATTTTCGAGGCCGAAAATCTTTTAAGTGGGGGAGAGTTGTAACAAGCAATTTTTAGTAATTATTTCTTATGTTAGTATTACTATATTTTATTTTATTTATTTGGAGTGTTAATTAATTAATTGGTTGTTAGGTAGTATAATAATCGATTATATTAATTAATTTGGTGTGTTAATCAATTATTTAGTTGATATGAGATATAATGAATAATTGAATTAATTAACTTGGTGTGTATATTGTGTTAGTTTAATTTAATTGAACTAAAAAGAGATATTTAAATATTAGGTCTTATTGGGCCTATTAATTAAATTAGAGATATCACTCTTTAAGCCCAAATAGAATACTAATATAAATAGTAAGAGGAGAGGGAGAATACGATTCATTTAATCATTTGACAACAATAGAGAAAGAGAAGAGGGAAAGAGAAGGAGAAGAGGAGAAGAACAAGAGGGAAGCTAAGGTTTCCAGAAAATTGAAGAGGTAAGGGCGGAATCCTTACTATTATGGGTTAGTATGATTGGGTCAATGGATAGATGTATGTTTAGGTTAAAATCCCTAATTTTGTATGATTGTTTGAAATTGTTAGGTTGATGAGTATTATCGATTTGTGGTGATTTGATGGTGTTAAAACTGTAAATTAATGTTATATACTTAGAGTATTGTATGAGTCATAATTTTCTGAACGTTTGGCTTTTTACGGAATCGAAATCGGAGGTCCGAAAGTCCTCCAACGATGAAAAACGCAGAAAATTCTGCATTCTGTTTTTGTGTTAACCGGTTACCCATCGAGCGTTAACCGGTTACTTGCTTAAATTTCTGCATTCTGTTTTACGTTAACCGGTTACCCACCGAGCGTTAACCGGTTACTTGCTTGAAAATCTGCGCAGGAAATTAATTCTGTTTTATGTTAACCGGTTACCCACCGAGCGTTAACCGGTTACTTGTTGTAAAAAAAATGAAAAATTGAGATTTTAAAAGTTGTAATCATCTTGGAATGAAATCTAATTGTGCGTAATTGATAATTAGTTATATATGGTGATATGTGGAATGTTAAGATAGTAGAGATGATGTTAATTGCGTATTTATGAATGATATATATTGTTATGAATGTGTATATGTACCATTGGTGGATAATTCATAGAGTTGAATTATGATTATATGTGGAATGATTAAGATAGTAGAGATGATCTTAATTGCATATTTATGAATGATATATATTGTTATGAATGTGTATATGTACCATTGGTGGATAATTCATAGAGTTGAATTATGATTATATGTGGAATGATTAAGATGGTAAAGATGATCTTAATTGCATATTATGTGAATGGTGTATTTGTTATGAATGTGTATATGTACCATTGGTGGATAATTCATAGAGTTGAATTATGGTGATATGTGGAATGTTAAGATGGTAGAGATGATCTTAATTGCATATATATTGGTATTTGTACATTCATTCATGACATGGTCGGCTTCATAGTGGAAGCGGTGAAACTGTGGGTTCACATGGTATTAGACATTGATCCTTGAATGGAAATAGGCGTAGCACACGTTGATCCTTAATTGGAAATAGGCGTGGTAGTAGACGGTGATCCTTAATTGTAAATAGACGTAGCACACGTTGATCCTTAATTGGAAATAGGCGTGGTAGTAGGCTTTGATCTTGTCCGGATCGGAAGCATGGCTTGGATTCTAGATATTGAATCGGAAAGCGGTGAAACGTTGGGTTCACATTGAGGTACCGCATGCATAGAGTCACATGTCTTGCATTGAGTCACATTAGAGTTATGTGAAGATTGAATGTATGCATTGATGTGATTGTGAGGTGTGTATGATATATGGTAATTGAATTTGGTGATGTTTGGATACATAACTTGGCAAAGTACATGATTATGTGATAATTGTAGTTATGTGTATTTTTGGGAATATAATATTGGGATTTGAATATTATACTCCTTGAGTTTTATGTGTGCTTGAAACATGTGAAATAAATGTTGGTTAGTATTATTTATATGGTTATGTGAAGTGTAATGGATTCCTTTAATTGTTGATTTAATCATTGTGCCTTATTATGCTTTTTCATAATGATTTGAATTCTCACCCTTTCTGTTTGAATGTTACCTTTACATGGGTATCGCGCAGATACTCCAGAGTAGTATTGCTGAAGTAATTGGACGGTAGCTCACTCGAGATTAGCCGGAGAGTTTCCGTATTTTAGTTTGAAGACTAGGTAATGAGTCAATGCTCTGGTCATGTAACACGGGTAGATTGGTAGTATTGAACTCATATCTTATTTGGATATGCATTATGTTATTGCTTGTTTTAATTCATCTTAAGGTGATTATTGAGAGATGATCATGGTATGGGACATGGATCATGTTATGAAATACATGAGTATTCATTATTTTCCGATGCGAACGCATATTTCTTGAATATTCATGATAATTGAATTGTGTTATTTTAAATGACCAGGCGTATTATATACTGATGATGAATGATGTTGGTTTTTGAAAGCTTTTAGTTTTTGAAAACGTCGATGTGACGCCCTTTTGTTATATGCGTGCTTAATTACTCTGATTATATGCTAAGTATTTTGGGGTAGAAAAAAGGGGTGTTACACATCGAAAGTGAAGGTGGCAAAGGTACAATTTGTTACTTGCAAAAGGATGACTTGTCAATCCAAGATGTTTATTATGTACCAAATCTCAAGACCAATATTTTGAGTTTGGGGCAACTCACAGAAAAAGGTTATTTGATATTCATGAAAGATCGGATATTACACTTGAAGGACAAGCTAGGGCATCTGATTGCTCAAGTCGAAATGGGGAGAAAGCGAATGTACAAACTGAACTTGAGAAGCGTTCAAGAAAAATGTTTGCTAGTCAATGTCGAAGACAAAGCGTCGTTGTGGCATCTACGTTTTGGTCATCTACATCATGCTGGTCTGAGAAGGTTAGGAAGAGGAACATGGTGCACGGGATACATCCAGACATGGACTATGAAGGAAAGTTTTGAGAAGAATGTGTGCTTAGCAAACAAATAAGAACCTTATTTCAAAAGAAGGCAGAATATCAAGCTAAACATATTCTCGATCTGATTCATACCGACATATGTGGGCCAATCACTCTGGCATCTTTCAGTCTCAAAAGGTACTTCATTTCCTTTATCGAGGATTTCTCACGAAAGACCTGGGTTTATTTGTTGAAAGAAAAATCCGAAGCATTCGAGGTGTTCAAAAATTTCAAAGTAATGGTGGAGAAGGCAACTGACAGACACATCAAAGCCGTCCAATCTGACAGAGGTGATGAGTATACTTCGACAACCTTTATGAAGTACTGTGAAGAGCAGGGCATAAGGAGATTTCTAACTGCACCATATTCACCTCAACAAAATAGTGTGGCTGAAAGGAAGAATTGAACAGTTCTCGACATGATTGGATCAATGCTTAAGAGCAAGAACATGTCGAAGGAATTCTGGGAAGAAGCTGTACAATGTGCCATTTATGTCCAGAATCGATGTCCATATTCGAAGTTAGAAGATCAAACACCACAAGAAGCATGGGGCGGACATAAGCCAACAGTTTCTCATCTCAAAGTATTTGGTAGTGTGGCTTATGCACACGTACCCGATCAATAAAGAACGAAGTTTGAAGACAAAAGTCAGAAGTATATATTCATTGGGTATGATGAGAAGACAAAAGGGTACAATCTATTCGATCCCATAAGCAAGAAGGTGATAGTGAGTAGAGATGTTCGAATAAACGAAGCGAGCAAGTGGGACTGGAATAATTTGACAGAAGTTATCATCGAAGTTGGAGAATCATCAGTCGCTGTACCAACAAGCATTTCAACAGGACTTGAAGATTCTGATAATGAAGATGAACCTCTACAACCCAGACTGCGAAGTCTGCAAGATTTATATGATACGACAGAAGAGGTACACCTTGTATGTCTTTTGGCAGATACTGAAAACATTAACCTCGAAGAGGCGTTGCGAGACGGAAAATGGAAAACTGCAATGGACGAAAACATTAAGGCCATTGAACGTAACAACACATGGGAACTAGCAGAATTACCAAAAGGAAGTCAACCCATTGGTGTGAAGTGGGTATTCAAGAAAAAGATGAATGCTCAAGGCGAAATAGAAAGGTATAAGGCGCAACTTGTTGCGAAGGGATACAAGTAGAAAGCAGTAATTAATTATGATGAAGTATTTGCACTTGTTGCAAGAATGAAGACAATTCGATTACTCATTTCTCAAGCTGCTTAATTCAAATGGCTGATATTTCAAATGGATATCATGTCAGCATTCCTAAATGGTATGCTCGAAGAAGAAATTTAAATCGAACAACCACACAGATACATGAAAGTCGGAAAAGAAGAAAAAGTGCTAAAATTGAAGAAGGTGCTTTATGGGTCGAAGCAAGCACCGCGAGCATGGAATACACGCATCGACACATATTTCAAAGAGAATGGTTTCAAGGAATGTCCCTACGAACATGCTCTGTATGTAAAGAAGAATGGAGGTAATATGTTACTTGTTGCTCTCTATGTCGATGATCTAATCTTCTTGGGTAACGATGGTCAGATGATAGAAGAATTCAAGGGCACAATGACACGTGAATTTGAGATGACAGACTTAGGTCTGATGAGATTCTTTCTTGGTCTAAAGGTTCGACAAGAAGAAACATGAATCTTTATTTCATAGGAGAAATATGCAAAAGAAATCTTGAAAAAATATAAGATGGAAAGTTGTAATCCGATTTCGACGCCAATGGAACCAGGTGCAAAGTTATCGAAATTTGATGGAGGAAAACGTGTCGAAGCAAGCAAATATCGAAGCTTGGTAGGCAGTCTTCGTTATCTCACGTGTACAAGGCCAAACATCTTTAAGTGTCTGAGTTGCAATTCAATTCATGGAGGAGCCAACATATTCACATTGGAAGGCATTGAAGCGAATCCTCAGGTACATCCAAGGAACGTTGTTATTTAGAATGTTTTACTCAAGAACAAAAGATTACAAGTTGGTTGGTTACTCAGACAGTGATTGGTGCGGAGATATAGACGACCAAAAAAGAACTTCAGGATATGTATTCTTCATGGGAAATACTGCATTTACTTGGCTTTCCAAGAAACAATTGATAGTAACGCTTTCGACATGTGAAGCTGAATATGTGGCAACATCTTGGTGTGTTTGTCATGCAATATGGCTTAGAAGATTGTTGAGCAAAATGAAGCTAAAACAAGTAGGTGTAACAATAATACAAGTGGACAACAAATCAACAATTGAGTTAGCAAAGAATCCAGTAAATCATGAAAGAAACAAACACATCGACATTTGCTTCCACTTCATTCGAGAACATGTGAAGGAAGGAAGTGTCGAATTGAGGCATGTAGCAAGCAAGGATCAAACAACAAATATTTTCACAAAACCATTATCGAAAGAAATTTTCGATAGAGGCAAGAAATTAATAGGCATGGTGGATAAAAGAAACATTTATGTTCACATGGGAATTTTGTTGAATAAACTTTAATGTTATATTAAGTGGTTTCTATTAATAAGTTAGTGGAAAGACAAAGATTCTGTTGTAGTTAGAAGGCCAAGAGATAGTGGCATATTAATAATATCTATTTGTTTTAATTTCCTAGAATAGAAGAAATCTTTGGGTCTATATAAAGACCAAAATTGTATTTTCATGTTAATAGAATATATAAAAGTAGTGCTTCTATTATCAAGAAATACCTGACTTTGAAGCTTATCCTTATAATAACAAACCATATAAGCCTTCAACTGGTTAATATTTCATAAATATCCAAAAGGAAAGGAGAGTTTTCTTTTCTCCGGCCGTCATTCTCCCCATTATCTGCCAAGCTTTTTCAAACAGAATGTTAAAATATGAAATGTGAAAAATGAGTAGCATCTCTTTTCAAATCTCGAGTTTGTTAGTGCATAAAGCATTTTGAATGAGAGAGATAAAATAAAGAATAAGGATTGTTATTATTGACTGTTATTAAAAATTGAATTACGCATATATATATATATATATATATATATATATATATATATATATATATATATATATATATATATATATATATATATATATATATATATATATATATATATATATATATATATGTGTGTGTGTGTGTGTGTGTGTGTGTGTGTGTGTGTGTGTATAACTATGTTATTTTTATACTAAGTAACTAACAAACCCTAACCATAACTAATTTGGACTTGTGCTACAACTTGGATTATATCACAACATACCCCCTTATAATCCAAGTTGTCGAACACAAACTAATCATAGTCGATCTTAATTATTCTTACCACAAAAAACCTAAACCACAAAAACCGTATTTGGTTCGGATTCGTTTGGGCCATTTTTTTAACAAAACCGCACGGTTTGGTTTGGTTTGCGGTTTGTATTTTGCAAACCGAACTAAACCAAACCAAACCGTATTATGTTACAACCCAAACTTCACTTATCTCACATCCAACCCAAACCTCAAACCTAGTATGCCTTTACCTTACAATTACAAATGATTTTCTCTGACTCACACTTAGGGTTTCAATTTCAACCTTCTTAAATCTCTCATAGTAGTATCTCACATTCTTCTCATTTTCTTTTCCATATAGGTCTTGCCTATTCTACTCTAATAAGTCCTATCTTATGTTCTTTCTTTTTCATCTTTTATGTTACTATTTTCTCTTCCAATTATGTTTTTATCGCACATTTCTTCTCAATCTCGCATCTCTTGTGTTCTTTTTTTCATCTTCTATAATCTCTCATCTCATATGTTTTTTTATAATGTCTTTGATATTATTTTATGCTACTGTTTATATATGTTTTTTATTCCACTTTTGTCTAATCTGATTTTTTGTATATTGAATGAAACATTTTTGTCTAAATATGATGAGTTTTTAATGTTATTTAGTAATGTATGAATGACTAAACACAAATTTATGTTGTTCTCTATAGGTGTATGTATGGCTCACTAAAAGTATTTTAAAAAACTGAACCAACCCAAACCACATTGGTCTGGTTTGGTTTTATTTCTAAAAGCCAACTGAACCAAACCGAACCGCATGCTTCTTTCTCTTGCGGTTCAAATGATTTTTATCGTCCAAACCGCACCGCGAACACCCCTACTCATATTTGTATTTGATGAATCCCAAGTCGACCAAGTATGAGTTGATCTTCTTGTTACATGCCCTAGGTGCCTACTTGAGGCCATAGAGCGCTCTATTCAGCCTGTATACTTTCATTGCTTCCTCCTGTATCAAAAACCTATGAGATTTTGTGACATATACCTCTTCATCTAGAAGACCATTCAAAAACATTTATTTCACATCTAAGTGAAATGTCGACCAACCTTGCTTACATGCTAAGGCTACCACCAATCGAACAGTCTTCAATCTTTCTATTGGTGCATATACTTCAGAGTAGTCAATTCCTGCTCTCTGGAAAAATTCTCAAGCTACTAATCTTTCCTTATGTCTTGCTATAGACCCATTAACATTATGCTTTAACTTGAACACCCACTTCACTTTGATAACTTTTGTATATGTTGGCAATTCGACTAACTCCCATGTGTTATTTCTTTCGATCGCTTGTAACTCTTCAATCATAACTGACTTTGATTGTTTATTCTTTAAAGCCTCACATAGTTAATTGGTTCAGCACCTGCAAGTAAATCAAAATGAACTAATTATCCATTTGTTATGATTTCATCATCACCAACCACGTCATAGTCTTGAAGCCTTGCTAGGAGAACTTTGGGTCTTTTAGGTCTTTGGCTTGTTCTAGCCACGCCCTCTTGATTATATTCTTTGACTTCGAGTCTATTATCATCTTTGACTTCGACGTTTGTTGGAGTGTCATTAACTGGATTTTCTTCGTGCTCACTACCTGTTCATCAACGCCATAACTCATCAATGCCTTGTTAATTGCATCACTTGAATTCCAATCCCATACAGATTTCTCATCAATCATAATGTCTCGACTCATCATGATCTTATCATTGAGTGGATTGAATAACCTCTATGCTCCAGTTTTATGACATCCTACCAGAATCATAAATTCACTTTTATCATCAATTTTCCTTCTTCTTGCATTAGAGACATGCTTGTAGTAGAGCCAAACACCTTCATATGACTCACTGATGGTTGTTTTCCACTCCATACTTCTTCTGGAATATTGTTTTTTAGCTTCTTGGTAGGGCACCTGTTCATAACATAAACAACAATGGTGAACTTCACCCCATAAAGATTTTGGCAAATTCTTTTGCTTCAGCAGGCATCTCGCCATATCCAATATGGTCATGTTCTACATAGAAATCTTCAAATATCTTGGATTTTTATTCACCATCTCCATATGTTCACAGAACCTTGATCTTCTTTTCACTATGGTTTTCGACAGGCATCTTTAATCTCTTAAAGATTTCAAATACTTCGTCCTTTCGCTTGATCACATAGATCCAAAGCTTTCAAATATGCTCATAGATAAATGAGACCAAATACATTTTTCCACTAATGGTATGATCCTCGAACGACCACATACATTTGAATGTACTACTTTTAGTATGGAAGAGGACCTCATTGGCATACTCGAAACAAAAGACTTTATGGATTGCTTCCCTACTAACCAACCTTCATAGAGTTTTTCGGGCATCTAAATACTTTGTATACAAGTTACCATATCTTGAGTAATCTAAATTCAGATGGCCAAACCTCAAATGCTACAATCAACTATTTTTGTGGTCAAGAACTTTTTTTAGGCATTGTACCTCATTCGAATTGATCATGGTTTTAAATGTCATATTCTTCGAGAAAGGAGATTTTAAGACCATATTATTCTGAGCATCGAATAGTTCTAAGGCTTTATGTTTCATAACCACTGAGAAACCTTTTTCGGTCAGTTGTCTAACACTTAGCAGGTTGCACTTTATTCCAGGTACATAGTGTACGTCTTTGATCATAGCTTTTGCTCCATTTCTCCTTTGAATAACTATGTTGCCAGTACCTTCTGCTTGCAACGAGCTATTATCACCAAGTTTGACCATGATCTTCTTAGACTCGTCGAAATATGCTAACCACACTTTTTGACTAGTCATGTGGTTCTAACAACTTGTGTCAAGAAAACAAATCTTGACGTCGACATGCTCATCTACAACTACATCCATAACTCCCATGTCTTCAGAATAATCTGAATCTTGGCATTCAAGATTTTCTCCTTCAATCTTGCCTTTCTTGTACCAACAATTCTTGGATAAATGTCCCCATTTTTCACAGTTATAGTTCTACACACCTTTTTTTTTTCTCTTCTTTGTCTTTCTGATAGGAGTTTCCTTCTCCTATTTTCGATGATTTAGAAGCCCTATTATCGACCTTATTCTTTTGAGGGCTCGACCAAGACTTCTTGCTCTGAGTATTGTCTCCTTTGCCCTTGAACTTGTTGGAACCACCATGTTTCTTCCATGTTTGAGCCTATAGAGCTTATATCGAATCTTGAACACCTTTTCTTTCGATAATCCTCATCTCATGTGCCTCCAACGAACCAACCAAATCTTCCAAATTTAATGTTTCAAGATAGATGGATTCTTGAATAGCAACGATAACTTGATAAAAGTGATAGGTCAATGTATGCACTACCTTTTCAACTATCATCTTATCAGTTAGGGTTTCATCACAACCTTTCATGAGATGAACAAGCTTCTGCACCATCGTGACATAACCTGCAATCTTTTCCATTTCTCCCCTTTGCAGTAATTCATATTACCGTCACAATGTCTAGAATTTGACGACTTTAACCTTCTCACCTCCTTCGTAATACTTAACAAGAATATCTCATGCCTCATTCGCCGATTCAACATGAGAAATCTGATCAAAGTTCACCATGTCTACCGCCAATTGAATATAAATTGCAGCCTTATAGTCTTTCTTCTTGGCCTCCTTGTTCGCGGCTCCCTGAGCATCATATGTGTTCTCAACAAGCTCAGGGATGCCATTAGTAAGTACTTATAGGGTTTCTTGAAATCCCAATAGAGATTGCACCTATTTTCTCCATCGGGTTCAATTCTTTCCTTCAAGAATTAGAAAAGAATTCGGAATGCCATTGTTACCATTCATCTCTACTACAAAAGAGATTAACAATCCACGATTCCAAAAACACAATCACCGATGTGTGAATCTTGAAAGCACAATAAAGAAACTAATTGGAGCTTTGATTTCAAGCAAACCAGGATAAAAATACTTGTATTTTTATCTCTTTGTTCTTAGTTGTGTGTGGTGTTCTTGAGTTGGTAAAAAACTTTTGTTTTTTAAACCCAATTCAACCCCCCCCCCCTTTCTTGTGTTTTTCACACCTTCAAGGAGGAGGTAGAAGAACAAAAAAATAAAGAAGCATTATTTGAAAATGAAAAATAAGATAATGATAAAAAAAATGAGTGGTGAGCGGAAACAGAAAAATCAGAAAAAGGAAAAAGAAAAGATGAAGAGTCTGCTAGTCCAACATCTTCTGTATCCTCATGCTCATACCAAGAAGAGAAGAGAAGATATACAAATGAAGAGGCCATTCACTTAAATGCAAGATGTAGTGCAATTATTCAGAGAACCCTTCCACAAAAAGAGAAAGATCCCGGTCGTGTTACATTACCGATCATCATAGGAAGTGTGTACGCAGGAAAAACACTAATTGATATTTGTTCAAGCATAAATCTGATACCATTATCAATAATCAGATGGATAGGTGATATAAATATGAAGAATACGAAGATGACACTGCAGTTTGCCCACAAATCCATCAAACGTCCATCCGACATAGCTGAATATGTTTTGGTCAAGATGGATAAATATTTATTTCCTACTGATTTTATGGTGATATATATTAAAGAGGATGATGATGTTCCTCTAATCTTGGATCGACTATTCATGAAAATCGCAAGAATGATGATTGATGTTGATGATTGAGTAATGAAGGTCTGAGTCCATGATGAAGAAGTAATTTTTAACTTGTTTGAAGCCCTACAAAATTCAAAAGAAAAAGGAGTTTGCTTTAACATGGATGTCATTGATGAAACAATCAAAGATTTGAAAAAGCAAAAGCAACCGCCAAAACAAGCTCCTCTTCTTATAGATAAATCAAAAATATTGAAACATAAACCAAAAAATCCTCCAAGGAAGTTACCAAGGGATTATTCAAAGTTACCAAGTCATTAAGCAACATTCTTACCAAAATGATGGTGTGTGGTGCAGAGAATTTGGAAAAATCAGCTTCAAAAGAGGATTGGAATTTCAAGGTACAAAAATAAAGACAATGTCTAAGTGGTGAGATTGAGCATCCCACCATAACAACTTCAATAGATATTTGAATTGCAAGAACATGACTCGAGCTAACGACGTTAAATAAGCGCTTATGGGAGACAACCCAACTTTGTAAGTACTTTAAGTTTTCTTCCATAATGGGTTAGTAAAAGTGGTAAATAGCATAAAAGCTATTTTTGCATCCTTTTGAAGGAAAATTTGATTCCGCTAGGCTTGCTAAGCGAGACTAGTAGAAAGCAGAGTATATAAATAGGCATCAGAAGCACAACATTGAGGGCTTTTATCAAATCAGAGACCGAAAACTTAGAAAGAACATATTGGAGACATAAAGAGAACCTAAAGAGTGAAGATCAATCTAGATACATATCAATATTCGAGACATCGCCATTGATGTTGATTCATTTTATTTCTTCTTTTTTATATCAAGCTATCATGACAACGAGTAACTAAATCTTCTTTTTTGCTGGGATTAGATTTAGTTCACCGTAACCGTATGTATTTATCATGATCATTGTGTTATATATGAATTAGTTGTTTATCGATATTGATGTTATCTTTGTTTTACCATCAATTTTATAGATTTGAATTGTTGTTGAGAAATACAGTTCGAATCTTTACCTAAGATAGTCATATGCTTATGCTATAAAGTCTAGACATAGATTTAGGGTTAAACATTCATCATAGTATCGATTCTTAATGCTACCTTATTATTTAATAGGATACGATATCATTAATTAAACAATACGGTTGACCTCTTGTCAGGGTTTAGACATAAACACTGTCGGCAGGCAATGCATGACAATATTGATAAAAAAAACTAATCTATGTATAACTGATCAGAAGAATATGTGTGTAATTGGTAGATGAACCCCAATCCAAGTAAGATGTCATATCTTTGATATTTTAATCAATTAATGTCTTTACTTTTATTCTATCATTTACAATCAAACAACTTCATTAACCCTTACTTAAAAATATTATAACTGTTGTACGACATTAATATTGCACTACTCCCTATGGATAAGATTAACAAATACTTGCTTTTGATGTTGAATACTACAATCATCATGTATCTGGAAGTACATCTTTGAAATATCCCCTGAGACAAAATTGGGTTTCTAAGACAGGTTTTATTTCTAAGCACATGTTTTGTGTGAACAATACCGTATGAATCTAGAAATACACATCCGGACCCACCCCATATTGTTAAAAAATGATAGCGTGTGTTTATTCGAAATTCAGTTCCAGGTTAATCCTAATTTTACTAAACAAAGCAAGGTGTCTCCGGATGTACATCTCTATAGAATATCCTCTGAGATAGGGTTAGGTTTCTAAGGTCCATATTGATTTAAAATTTGTATAGATATGGATGCCACTAAAATTATTAACACAAACACACAAATAACATACAAAATGTCTCAGTATGCATATTTCGTTTTGTCTACTGCAATGTCGAGAAACCCTTTCTTCAATTTAGGTTCTTAGAGATCACTCGTCCTGTCGATCTAAATCATAATTAGAGAACTTATACTCAGACAATCGAAGAGTTGTGATGCTCTATTACCGCCCACCCTCGATTGGCAGCGATGAAAAGAAATAGTTCATCAATTTTGAGTTGAAGACAGATGAAAATTTAACTCTTATGTGGAGTACATTACATTGTTATGAACAAAAAAACCGATTGAGCTGAATGCGAAGATTGCGAGATCTACCAAGGATATTTTAAAGATGTTGAAATGTCATACTTGATGATCAAATATATTGTTTGATTTACGTTAACAATTATCTTTGTAATAATTAATTTTTCTTGTATGTTATGACAATTATTGATGTTAATTTATCTACGTTTTTACATTTGTTTTGTTTTTGCATTTGTTTCTTGTTCAGTAGTTTTGCGAAATCTATTTCTAGAATTTATACGTAGATTCATTTCCGTATCTATTTTTGTCATGAATTAGGACCTGACTCACTTACGAATGGATTGTGTGTGAATTTAATGCGTCCAAATGTATATTTTATGAATTCTAGAAGTAGTTTTAATTTTTCACTAAGGTGGAAGAATATCCTTTGGGTGAAAAGAGAAATCCCCTTTAAAAATGAACAAAAATAGATTATGACCATATTTGTTTTAGCTTTAAAAAATGAATTTTTTGTTTGTATTTTTAAAAATAATATTTTATAAAATCATTTTTAAAATATTAAGTTTTTTTATATTCGTTTTTTCTAAATTGAAAGACTAATTTTGACATCATATAACATAAACATACATTATTAAAAATCAAAATATAGTTGAAATTGCAATTTTTTTCAAAAGATTGTATCTCAAAAATGATTTTTAAAAAAAATTATTTGAAATAACTTTAAAATTAAGTGATCTTTTAAAATTTTGATATTTAAAAGTTTCAATAAAATAATAAAATATTTAAATAACATTTTAAAAATAATTATTTAAATCAAACTTTTATTTAAATTTTTTTTAAAAATTATATAATTTTTTTAATATAAAATTACACAACACTATGAAATCATTTAGGTAAAACAAACTGGTCCAATAGTTCAACTGCGGTTTGGATCTAGTGAAGTTTTTGGACTCAAACGGTTCAACCGAATCCGATGTTCACCCATGTGGCCCCCTATAAACTCTCATTGACTTGCCACGCGTATTGCATGGAGAAATAACATAGGACACACGTGATTCAGCTCCACGTATAGGACAAAGTAAATTAAGAAGAGCACCCAACTCCATGCATTGTCGTACTCGAACGGCCATAAACACCTATGAGGGAAAGATAATCTAATTCACTCTAAAACTAAACAATATATCTTACCTTAGACATTTTTTAGAATATTCTTGGAGCTTTGTCTCACTTTCATTACTTGTGTATACCTACGTAGTAAATTACAATATTTTTTTCAACAGCTTATATGCTTGTCATGTCCTGTTTATATTGTTATCCTATGTATTTCTTTTCTTTTCTTTTGCAAATTATTAAAAGGACTCTTAGATGACTTTTAGCCCCTTAAACTAATATGCATTGAACAAAAAATATATTATCTTTGGTTGTCTGCCAACTGTTGAAGATGCCTTCGACGGTACTCATGGATTCATGCAAATGGAACAGACTTAAATATTTGAAAGACATTTTAACTTAATATACTCAACTAGGTGCATTGTATATTTTAAATAAAATAAAACTTTAACTTTTGTGATATACTCCTATAATTAAAAAATATATATATTTTAAGAGAAATAGAATCAAGAAAATGAAAGATTGAAATATTAAATTTGATTTGGACCTAATCTTATTATTTGATTTTTGGATTTTATTGTTTGGGCTTAGTTTATTTTGTGTAATGTTTCTAGAAAAGTTTTGTAGTATTTGAAATATCTAGATATTTCTTAAGATTGTAATATTTTTTAGAATACTCTTTGAATGTCTAGAGTTGAGAACTTTCTAGAATTAGTGTCTAGAGTTCTCCTTAAAGTACTATAATCTTACATTTTTGCATCAAACAAAAATACAAAATTCTCTCTTTCAAAAATAATTCTCCTCCCTATCAAATTTCTATTCAAATCTCTAATATTCCCACACACTTTTCCTATTTCTAAACATAAAAGTGTCTATTTCCAACGCATTAAACCCTATAATAATCATGATTAAAGAGGAACCAAAATCTATCCGCAAATGAATTGAGTTAACAAGGAAACCATGGTATATCATCCTTCACAACATACTCTTGTTATTATTCTCCTACTCTTATCTTTCCCTTTAATCTTCCTCTTCCTCCTCAACCACCGTAGAAAAGTCTCCGCCGCCAAGCGCCGCCTTCCACCTGGACCACCGGGATGGCCCATATTTGGAAACATGTTCCAACTCGGAGAAATGCCTCACCGCACACTCACCAACTTAAGGCAAAAATATGGTCCAATTTTATGGCTCAAAATAGGTGCCATAAACACTATGGCAATACTCTCAGCCAAAGAAGCTACCATATTTTTCAAAAACCACGACCACAGTTTCGCAGATCGAACCATAACTGAAACCATGCGTGCTCATAATTATGACAAATCATCCCTAGCTTTGGCTCCTTACGGTTCCTACTGGCGACTCATGCGCCGTCTCGTGACGGTCGATATGTTGGTCATGAAACGCATAAACGACACTGTCTCCGTTCGTCGTAAATGCGTAGACGACATGCTCACTTGGGTTGCGAAAGAAGCAGTTCAGTTGAAAGAAGGCCGTGGACTTCACTTGTCACGGTTTGTTTTCTTCATGAGTTTTAACTTGTTTGGAAACTTGATGCTGTCGCGTGACATGTTTGATATGGAATCTGAAAATGGATCTGAGTTTTTTAAAGCGGTTATGGGACTGATGGAGTGGACCGGACATGCCAACGTGTCGGATTTGTTTCCTTGGTTAAGGTGGTTGGATCCACAAGGATTAAGGAGAAAAATGGATAGGGATATGGGAAAAGCTCTTAAATTTGCTTCCACGTTTGTGAAAGAGCGTTTGGATTTGGAAGGGGTCCGTGATGATGACAGAACAAGAGACTTCTTAGATGTGTTACTCGAGTTTCAAAGAAATGAGAACCAGAATTCACTCAACATCTCAGATAAAGATCTCAACATATTCATCTTGGTAATCATATTACATGTTTTTTTATCTGAGTACTCATGATCAGGGTTCGCACTCTGGTATTAACGTTCAATCTAACAGTATCAGGTTTTGTCAGTTGAACTAGAATTTACATACTATTACATGCTTATTTAATTTGTTGATTCAGGAAATATTCTTGGCTGGATCAGAAACAACAAGCAGCACAATTGAATGGGCTATGACGGAGCTATTATGCAACCGTGAATGCATGTTGAAGGTTAAAACTGAGCTTAACTCAGTGGTTGGTGGTGCTAAAGATGTTGAAGAGAGTGACATAGAAAAACTTCCATACCTACAAGCTGTTGTTAAGGAATCACTAAGGTTACATCCTCCAATTCCACTACTTGTCCCAAGAAAAGCAGTGCAAGAGACAGAGTTTATGGGATACTTGATACCAAAAGACACACAAGTGTTTGTGAATGCATGGGCTATTGGAAGAGACCCAGATGTTTGGGAAGAACCATTGGTTTTCAAACCAGAGAGGTTTTGGGATAGTGATAGTAAGAGTTATAAGACAGATTATAAAGGACAGCATTATGAGTTTATACCATTTGGAGCTGGAAGAAGAATGTGTGCTGGTGTGCCTTTGGCTCATAGGATTCTTCATCTTGTTTTGGGATCTTTGCTTCATCGATTTGATTGGGAGCTTGATAGCAATGTTTCGGCGTTGACTATGGATATGAGAGACAATCTTGGCATAACCATGAGAAAGTTTGAACCATTGCTTGTTGTGCCCAAGTTAGTTGCTTCTTAAACATTACTCTTTGTTCCGAAATATTTGACATTTTATCTTCACAATACAATTTTAATCTTTGTCTTCAGATTATACCCTTAATTAATGTATTTATTTTATTGTTTCTTACTTTGCATTAATGTTAATTAAAATAATTGAATAAAATCATTATCCTCTCTTTTTTATTTATTATATATTTTTAATTAATATAAAAGTGTAAATATTACACTTACTTTAGGACGGAAGAAATAATACAGAAATAATACTTTTGTAAGATAATAATTGTCACATTTAAAGAAAAAGTCTTTGAAAATAATTTTTTAAAATTTTTAATGTTAAATGAATTAGTTATCCTTCTAATTAATATTATATGGTGAGTCTAGGCTACCCCTTATAAAATTAGGATAATTTTACTCCAACTGACTTATTATAATAAAATTTTCACATAAACTAAAATTTTAAAATTATATATTAATTCAAAATCTTAAGACATTTCTATGCCACTTCTCATTTAAAGAAAAAAATTCAACATTCTTTTTTTCATCCAATATAAAGATATTATTCACACTTGACATTTCTTTCTTTGAGTTAATTTTGTTTGTTTAAAGTTTTTTATTAATATATGATTTTAAAATTTTAATTTATGAGATAAAATTTCATTGGTACACATCATTTGGAGTAAATTATCTGAACTTTAAAAGGGGTAATCAAGAACTTACCATATTCTTTGCATTACATTATTTTTTTCATAGGCCATATTTTAAGTTTTCAAAAAGGGCATGCTTTACCGCGATTTAATTATGACCAAATAAATAAGGTTATATTTTATCATTATTTAATTGTGACAAATATTTTATGAAATTATTTTTAATCACAATTTAATTGAAATCTTAGGCTCTTTTGATTGTCTGTCTTGCACACTCTAAAAAGCGATTCTATTTTTTAATTATGTATAAATTAATTTAGTAAAATTATTATTAGTATTTATAAAAAAATATTTATGTAAATTGATATATAATGATATTTTTAAGGAAATTTTCTAAATAACTGATTTTCCACAGCAAAATGAAATTTAATAAAATCAAAATGAGATGAATATGATACAACAAATCTTTTTAAGGTCGACTAAGGTTCAGACAAATCGTGGTAGTGTCAGAAGTAACCAAAAACACATAAAACTTGATAATTCATAGTTTTTACTTGTGTTTCATGTTAATAGTACCACTAACTAATGTAACTATTTGCACAGAGACGCATTTTAAGGGAAAGATGCTTGCGTCGATGAAAGAGATAGAAAACCCTGCAAAATATGGAGAAAAATGTCAAATATATGAAAACACATATTCTCGGTAACAAGAAGAATCATGAACAAACCGCCAGCATAATCGAGCAAAATTGAATTCGATAGAACAACACATTTTGGCTTCTAGGATTAGTTTCATCTTTAAATATTACACTTTTTTCATCCTTTATCTTTCTACTTTACTTTCACTTATGCATTTCTTTGTTTAGTAACTCACAGAAAATTCAACTATGTACCTAACACTCTTTAGAGGAGTTAAGGAACACATAGTTAAAGAACATAGTTCCTTCCTCGATTAACTGTTTGAAACATAAGGGAAATCACAACTAAGAGTTATTAACCAATCACTCGGATAACTTTCATGTGTGGAAACTATTATCCAATTGACATCAAACACAATAAGGGGTCAATTGTGGCATAAAAAGTTTTTAGAAATTTTAAATAATAAATATTTTTTAAGATTGTGGCCATAATCGATTATGACATAGAAAGATAGATTTTTTTTGAATCTAAACCATAATCGATTATTGAACGAGTTTGACCCATAGTCAATTAGAGAGTGATGTTTGTTGTATAATCAATAACTAAGTATTATTATCGGTATTCAAAAGTATTACCCAAACCCCAATGTTTTTAGATAAGGTTTTTGAAAACAAATGAAGTTTGGAAACATATATATTTGTGTTCGTGTGTGTATGTGTGTGTGCATGTGCGTGTGTATGCTTGTGCGTGTGCGTGTGCCGTGGTGAGTGTGTGCGCGTGCGCACGCATGTGTGTGTATGTATGTGAAAGAGATGCACCCATATTACTTTGAGAGCACACACATTATATAAACATAAATAAACAACATAACACATTAATACATGCAAGCTTATAGTAGTTGGCACTAGTTCTTGCTCATCTTCTTTGTCTTTTGACATTTTCACATCAGTCATGACTGTAACACCCTAAATTCCGAAACTTATATAAAAAGAATTACTCGAAAATTAAGGTGTCACTTCGACAACCAACCAACAAAACTTTCAAAAATATTTAACAACATGCAGCGGAAATAAACATAAGAATAACTTCAAATGGAACTTCTCAAATAAAGTATTAAACTTTAATATCACAATTTGACACTAACTCCAAACATAACACAAACGTATTGTCCCCAATGTTAAAACACTAGAGCACTAAACCACTAAAATGGAATAGAATGATAAATAAACGAAAGTAAGCTCCGAGAAGCTATCTTCCACTCACAACAACAAAAATCTACTCCTGATTATCTGCAATATGTCCATGGCGGATAACATAAAGAAAAATAGGTGAGAATAAACTTGCTAAAATGATAAAGCTACATATCAAAGATCCATGAAATTTATCTCCCGTGATCTCATTGGAAAAACATATATTTATAGATTGATGAGGTGGAAATAATATTCAAAGACTTCCAACATTACTTGCTAGAACAAGAAAAAACCCTAAAAGTAAATAAGAATCTCTTGCATGTTGAAGTTTAGATTGTTACAAATGGATGTCAAAAGTTCCTTTCTAAATGGGTATCTTAATGAAGTGGTATATGTTGAGAAACCTAAAGGTTTCTCTGATCCCTACTTTCCTTATCATGTTTACAAATTGAAAAAAGCTCTTTGTGGCTTGAAACAAGCTCCAAGAGTATGGTATGAATGATTTAATGAGTTTATGGTAAACCATGGATATAATCGAGGAGGAATAGACAAAACTCTTTTTTTGAAGAATGATAAAGGAAAGCTTATGATAACTCAAATCTATGTGGATGGCATATATTTTGGTGGAATGTCTGACTCGATGGTGAAGCATTTTGTTCAACAGATGTAATCTGAGTTTGAGATGAGTCTTGTAAGAGAATTCACCTACTTCCTTGATCTTCAAGTAAAGCAAATGGAAGACATTATTTGTGTGTCTCAAAGCAAGTATGCTAAGAGCATAGTGAAGATGTTTGGTCTTGACAATGCAAGCCAAAAGAGAACTCATGTTGTAACTCACTTGAAGCTTTCTAGGGATGAAAATGAGTTGATGTAGATCAAAGCCTATACGAAAGTATGATAGGAAGTTTGTTATATCTCATAGCTAGCAGACTCGATATCACAATTGTTGTAGGTGTATGTGCTTGGTATCAAGCAAATCCTAAGGCTAGTCACCTTACTCAAGTGAAAAGAACCTTGAAATACATAAGTGTGGCCCGTGATTATGGCATATTGTACTATCGTGATACAAATTTCATACTTGTAGGATATTGTGATGTAGATTGGGCTGGAAGTGATGATGACAAGAAAAGCACATCTGAGGGATGTTTCTTTCTTGGAAACAATCTGATCTCTTGGTTCAACAAGAAGAAAAAATGTGTCTCATTTTCTACTGTTAAAGTTGAGTACATTACTGCTGGAAGTAGTTGCACTCAATTACTTTGGATGAAACAGATGTTGAAGGAGTACAATGTCAAACAAGATGTCATAACATTGTTCTGCGGCAACTTAAGTGTTATCAATATTTTAAAAAATCTTCTTCAGCACAGTAGAACCAAGCACATTGACATTCGTCATCATTTTATTAGGGATCTCATGAAAGATAAGTATTCATTGCATACTCCAATATCAACTACTAACTGATTATTTGTGCATGACTAAGTATGTGAATGATTGCATACTGGTATATGTTAGTTAGTTGAATTTTATGCTACTAACTATGTGATACTAGATTCATGCATTACTAAGTTTGTGAATGATTGCATGATTGTCTATTTGGTTTAGAGCAACTGAATGTATTATGTGTAAGCATCTGAAGATGCTTTTGACTTATGCTCCTGTTGTGGTATTTAACTTTGATATGGAAGTTATTGTTGCTTAAATGCTCTAAAGATCCAACAATCATACTAGTTGTCACTTGTTTTGATTGAAGAAGTTCTATTTATCTTGAATAGACAATCATTCTCATTGAAGATTTTAGAGTGCTAGGGTTATAAGAGTCCTTGTTATGTACACCTCTATGTTTCAGTAACTTAACATAGAAGGTTTGTCTAGTTGAGTTGTAAACTCAATATTGTTATGTACACCTCTATGTTTAAGTAACTTGACATAAAAGGTTTATCTAGTTAAGTTATAATATTCAACATTCTTTCATCTTTTTAAGATTGAAGTTGATCACTAGGGTTTATTGGTTGCTTTCCGCTGTCAGTGATTTTGTGAAAGAGAAGAAAGTGAGTATGTTATCATATTTATGGGGGCTCTAAATAGAAATACATTGGGTAGTGTTAGGAAGAGGAATTGAATAACATAGAATTTGTTGTCACTTGTAAGTCTAATTGTACTAAGCTAGTAATAATGAATTTTCTTTTATTGGGTTGTGGACTCAGCCTCCCAGACGTATGTGTAATTTCACCGAACTAGATAAATAATTGATTGTGTTCTTTATTGTTCTTCTACTCTATCATCTAGTATTTATTATTGTAGTGGTTCTGATGTATCTTGTTGAATCGATTATCGAAGTATCGAGTTCGACATCTATCTCCTAAAGAACATAATTTCAAATGTAGTTCTTATATTCATGGATGGGTATCCGTGTTATAATCATATATTTATTTTCGAGAAATATATGAGTGAATTGTCATGTTGTCTGAAATTTAGAATGATAAAGCTACATATCAAAGATCCATGAAATTTATCTCCCATGATCTCATTGGAAAAAACATATATCTATAGATTGATGAGATGGAAATCATATTCAAAGACTTCCAAGATCACATGATAGAACAAGAGAAAACCTTAAAAGTAACGAGGTTGTAGGGTTTAAAGATGAATCCATCCAAGTGTGTATTTGGAGTACTAGCTAATAAGTTCCAAGATTTCCTTAGGCATAGCAAAGATATGGACGTATACAAGAATAAATCTAAAGTTATTTCAGAATTTAGACCTCGTAGAACTAAGGATGGGTTGTAAATTTTTGTGGAAAAAATTAACTTCCTAAGAAGATTTATATCTAATTATGTTCGTAAGATGAAAGCTTTCTTGCATTTTCTTAGGCTTTAGGATTCAAAAGTAATGTTTTGAGATTCTATTTAATAAAATACTTTCGATCAAATGAAAGAAGCTTTGTCAAATTCATCAGTGTTAATGCCACTAGTTCTAGGTGAAGCATTCGACCTGTACATTGTTGCTAAAGACAATTCAATTAAATGCGTACTATCCTAGAATTTTTCATTACAGGATTTAAAGAGAAATATATTATCTTAGGTGAATCTTGAATGCTGAAGATACCAGATACACTCCTATTACGATATTGTGTTTATCATTATCTTAGGTGAATCAAGTTACGATATTGTGTTTCTCAATTGATCAAGTTAGAATTATACAAACACGCCTTTCTATCAAAGTAAAACTATTGAATGTTTTCAAATGTTTATTTATATGTTATTTTATTTCTATTTTTATTTTTAGTAAAATCATATTACTCAGAATTTAATAGTTTCTATATGTAGATTTTATACATCGAATATAATATTGGAGATGTATCTGACATTAAATTTGTGTATATTTAATCAACTAATATTTTAATAATCTTGTTTTGTAAAATATTTATAAAAAATAGGAATAAAATAATTTTACACTATAAATTAATGAATAATGTGTATTTTATTAAATCACACCTGAATTTTTAAAATACTAATATGATAGAGCTTAGAAGAAACACATTCAAAAAAATTAAAGAAAGTGAGACCTGAAAATACTTTGATATATATGTCAAACAATTTAAGAATCTTTTGGTATGAAGGGTGGAGATACCCCTCCCAATCTTTTTAGAGTTTTCCTACGAACTTGGTTCCTTTGATTAAAACATCTAAACAAAACAGTCATTATAATATGTAAGTTTAGTTTATTTAAAAAACAGAATCAAGCATCCACTTCCTTTTACATTTTTGTCAAAACATCATATGACGTGGACAATTGATTTGATTATTATTTCTAACAAATAAAAAGTAAATTGATTAAGATTTATTTATAGCTGAAAACAACAAAACAACAACTAACGTTTGGTTGGAAACAAAATTTCTTTAAAAAGATAATAATGGGAGATGGAGAATAATGGAAAACAATAATGGAAAATGAAGGACCATCTTAAGTGTTTTAAGGTTTCTATATAGATTATTTATATTTCAACAGGGATGAAATAATGAGGGTTCTATTTAGTCATATACTATAGTTATGACAAATCAATCATAAAATCATATTTAATAATAATTTAATCGTGAGAAATTTGAAATTATATGTTATAATTCACTTTATACATCCTCAAAAACGTCTCTGAAAAAATGGTTTACACATAAGAATGATTAAGCTATTAACTAAAAACAAGTATATGAACTTAGAATCATATGTATTATCACCTTTAGTCGAATTCAAATGGTTAAATTCAAGACATATGAATTTTATTTCAATTCAAGACATATGAATCATATTTCAATTCAAGACATATGAATCTTACTTCAATTCTTCGCACAACTCCTTCATCATCTTGTTGTTGAGATTAATGGCATTGTCAGTGATGATCTTACTAGGAATTTCATAGCGGCAGATTATCTCTTTCTTGATAAACCGAGGAACCACTTGTCGAGTGACATTAGCATATGAAACAACTTCGACCCACTTCATGAAGTAATCAATACCAACTAGGATGAATCGATGACCATTGGAAGCTTTTGGTTCTATCATCCCAATCATATCAATACCCCACATAGAGAAGGATCATGGAGACGTCAGAACGTTCAACGAAATTAGTGGCACAAAGACCTTGTCACCATATATTTGACACTTGTAGCATCTTCTAATAAAGTTGTAACAATCAACCTCCATTGTTGTCTAGTAATACCCAGCCCGAAGGATCTTCTTAGCCATAACAGGACCTTTCACATGTACACCCTCACAACCTTCATGTATGGACTTTATGACCGTGCTAGCTTCGTGTGTATCCACACATCTGAGTAGCACGGAATCGTAATTCCTCTTGTATAACATATCACCGTTTAGGAAAAACTTGGAAGAAAGTCTTCTCAAAGCTTTCTTATAAGTAATAGATATACCCTCGGGATATTGTTATTTCTCCATAAATGTCTTTATGTCATGAAACCAAGGCTTATCATCAGGATCGACCTCGATTGCTAGATAATGTGCTGGTTCATCCAAGTGGTCAATAAGGATAGTTGGTGCTTCATTCTTCCACTTGACTTTAAACATAGATGTCAACGTAGCTAGAGCGTATGCTAACTGATTTTCCTCCCTAGGAATATGATGAAAAGAGATTTCATCAAAGTAGGGTATCATCTTTCTGATGTGCTCCTTATAAGGAATCAATTTGCTATCTCGAGTTTCCCAATCACCTTTTGCCTGACTGATTACCATAGCCAAATCTCCGTACACCTCAAGAATCTTGATACTTAAGTCAATGGCCGCCTCCATACCGTAGATACATGCCTCATGTTCTGCCATATTGTTGGTGTAGTCAAAGTATAATCTAGCGGTAAATGGAAGGTGGAAGCCAGTTGGAGAAGTGATAAATGCGCCTATTACATGACCACAAGCATTGGAAGCGTTGTCGAACACGAGCGTCCATTGTGATCCTGGTTCGAGGCCTTCCTCGGGGCCTGGAACAGTGGAATCTCTGTTAAAGATGATGTCTTCATCTAGAAAGTCAAACATCAACGATTGATAACCCTCCACAGGTAAATGAGCAAGGTAGTTAGACATAACACTCCTCTTTATTCCTTTTTGAGACACATACTGGATATCATATTCAGTTAACAACATTTGCCACCGAGCAATTCTACCAGTGACAACAGGCTTTTCAAATATGTATTTTATCGGATCCATTTTAGATATCAATAAAGTGGTATGTCAAACCATGTATTGTCTCAGGTGTCGAGCATCCCAAGCCAAAGTGCAACAAGTCTTCTCCAAAAGTGAGTATCTGGTCTCACATTCAGTGAATTTCTTGCTGAGATAATATATTGCATGTTATTTCTTGTCTGTGTCGTCATGCTGATCCAAAACACAACCCATAGATTCATCGAGTACCGTGAGGTACATAATAAGAGGCCTACCAGGAACCAGCTCTATGAGGATTAGTGGTTCTTGCCAGTACTTTTTTATTTTGTCAAATGCCACTTGACAATCATCATTTCACACAATCAACTGATTCTTCATCAATAATTTGAATATTGGCTCACAGGTAGCTGTTAAATGTGATATGAATCTGGAAATATAGTTAAGTCGACTAAGGAAACCTTAGACTTCTTTTTCTGTTCGGGGAGGTGGCATATCTTGGATGGCTCGGACTTTGTCGGAATCAACCTGAATACCTTTTTTACTGACTATGAAACCCAATAGCTTACCAGATCAGACCCCATAAATGCACTTTGCTGGATTCAAATGCAACTTGAATTTCTAGATCCTGGCAAACAACTTCCTCATGTGTTCTAAGTGATCATCTTGAGTTCTGGATTTGGCAATCATACCATCCACATAAACCTCAATCTCTTCATGAATCATGTCGTGAAAGAGGGTTACCAAGGCATGTTGATATGTTGCCCATACATTCTTCAAGTCGAACGACATCACTTTGTAGCAGTAAGTTCTCCAAGGTGTGATGAAAGTTGTGTTCTCCATATCATATGGCGACATCTTTATTTGATTATACCCTGAGAAATCATCCATAAAGGAAAAGGCAGAAAATTGAGTTGTATTATCAACCAAAACATCAGTATGAGGCAAAGGGAAATCATCCTTTGGACTCGCTTTATTGAGATCTCGATAATCTATGCACGTTTTGACTTTGTCGCCCTTCTTCAGAACTGGAATGATATTAGCAACCTATTATGGATACTCAGAAATAGCTAAAAAGCCAGCATCAAATTACTTTTTAACCTCTTCTCTGATCTTGAGCGCCATGTCGGGTCTGGTCCTTCTGAGCTTTTGCTTGACTGGAGGATATTCAGGCTTGAGTGGCAAGTGATGTTTAACAATGTTGGTGTCCAACCCTGGCATATCTTGATACGACCAAGTGAAAACATCAACATATTCATGCAGTGACTTAACCAACTCAGAGTGTACATGCTCGGCAAGAGATGCCCCAATCTTTACTTCTTTTTTATCAGTTTCAGAACCCAAATTAATGACATCCACTGGTTCTTTGTATGGGTGAATCTATTTTTCTTCGTGCTCAAGGAGCCGTGCTAGTTCAGTCGGTAACTCACAATCTTCCTCACTATCATCTTCAGCTTGGTTAATTGGAAATCCAGACTTACAACTGATTCTTGCCATGTTGTTATCAATGGTTTCATTTGCTCTACATGTTATGAGCTTATTTTTAGTAAGCTTTTTAATAAAGTGGAAAAAGAAAAAGAAACTTTTGTCATTTCATTTTTTGGTGGAAAAGTAAAATAACTGAAAGAAAGGGAACACAAATTTTGAATGCAAAAAAAATAATTTCTTTATATAATCACATAATACTTTTAAACATGGAGGCCCTTACAAGTTATCCTCTTGTCCCGGGCGAAGACAAGGTATTAAGAAAACAAAATGCATTACATTTTCTCCGAATACACTATAGGAATCACGGAAGCTGTCCAGTTGGCGAGCTTGAATCCTGGAGGACATCTGCATACAACATTGGGAGTCTCTAGTTTGTTGCCACTGGATTCTCCAATAACTTCCACAGTGTGATTGCCTTGGAAGCCTGCACTGCTGAACTTGACAGGATTGAACTTTTTCTTCCCCATAATTGCTTTGCAAGCTGATGGATGATAGCCAATACCGGATCTATCGTGCTTCTCTGCCACATTGACGACTAGACCCCAACAGGTCAACAGACCTTTCTCTAGAGTCTGCCTGGTTCTTCTGACTGAAGATAGGATGGTGGAAGATGATTGATCATGATTAGAAGTAGCTGAACTGACCTCTTCAAATTCTAAATAGTGGAGTAGAATTTCAATAACCCCTTCATCTATCTTGACATATCTGAACGAAGAAAACTCACTAACCAATAAGTCTTCTTCACCATAAACTATAACCAACTTATCATCGATCAGGAATTTCAACCTTTGGTGTAGTGTAGAAGTGACTTCCTCGGCATCGTGAATCCAAGGTCTACCCAACAAACAACTGTAGGTCGGGTTAATGTCCAAGACTTGGAAGGTGATAGTGAATTGGTGAGGTTCCACACAAATGGGTAGATCTACTTCACCAATAACATGCATTCTAGAGCCATCAAAAGCTCTAACAATCAGTACACTAGTCCTTATTTCGAGCCCCTTAAATTGTAACTGACTCAATGTAGCTTTTGGAATTAAATTAAGTGAGGAACCAATATCAACGAGAACTCGAGATATAAGGGAATTTGTGCACATGACTGAAATACGCAATGCCTTATTGTGAGTGTTTCCTCCAGGAGGTAATTCTGCTTCATTAAACCCGAAGTACCTGTTGGCGATTATATTCGCAACCACGTCGTCAAATTGATCGACCATGGTATCCTGCATCATGTGATCAGTATTCAGGACTTTCAATAATGTCTTATGGTTAGCCTCAGAACTCAAAAGTAAAGACAATATGGAGATTTTGGAGGGAGTCTGACCCAATTGATCAACAATCTTGAAGTCACTCTTCTTGATCAATTTGAGGAATTCTTGGTATTCCTCAACAGAGATACTTTTCTTGTGACCTTTAACCTCTTTAACTTTAACCATCAGCCTATTACCTTTGGAAGTTTCCGATTCTGCAGCTTTATCAGGAATAACCTTTGTCCCAGCTGGAACAATCATCACGATCGGAGTGGCAGGTACAAATGCCCCTGTCTACAGAGGAGGAGTAGGAAGGACCTTCTCCTTAGGAGGGAAAATTGTGGGTGATGAAGACACCCTATAAGTGTACTTTGGAGCAAATACACGGCCACTACAAGTCATGCCTCCCGTTCCCGTTATATTAACAATTTCAGTGTCAGGAATTTGAATCTCTTTTCCACCCACGTATGCAGTCGTTTCATACCTCCAAGGAACTGCCTTTGTATTTTGATACGGGAACGAACCAGGAACACGGATATAAATGTGTTGAATCCTCTTGGGAGGAGCTTCGATCTTCTTCTTCCTATACACAATGGTTATGGGTTCAATAACCACAATCTCTTTAACTGCCTCGGATCTGGAGAACCGTATCATCCCTTGATTCATCAAATCTTGCATACAACCCTTCAAGACGTCACAATTATCAGGATCAGACTCACACATGACACAATCATCATTAATACCGACCAGAAACCCATGTTGTTCAAGCTTTCTCAAAACCATGGATATCGAAGTCTTCACATTATCAACCCTCATGATAGACTCTATATCTCTTCTTCAATTACAACATTGACTGGTGGGCCATCATAACTCGATATAGGGTTTGTCTTCACATTAGGCTTTTCTTCTGAGAAAGATAGGACCTTCTGGTTGATCAAATCTTTAATCTTATTTTTGAGCAGCCAACAGTCCTCTGTTGAATGCCCTATATACCTGGCATGGAAGGCGCATGAGGCATTAAGGTCATTCTTTGGATGGTATGGAGGAATGACCAGTGGGATTTCCCTTGGCACAATAGCCTCTACATGGATCAGATATGGCACCAGTTCAGCATATGGTACAAGGATCTAATCAATGTGAGTACGTTTACAATAGTTATTCCTATTATTCCAGCCTTGACCTTGGCCCATATCATCACGAGTATTCTACTAGTTCTGAGCATTATGAGCCGATGCTGGTTGTTGACTGCGATTCTGCGATTGATACTGATAAGGAGGTAGTTGATATTGAGCGGCGGCAACATATGTAAGACCCTAATTTTGACCCTAAGATCCCTCATGACATCACATCCTTGCACAAGTGCATTGCCTCAAGGATCATAGCATGTTTGGCTCATTAACCCTAGGGTTGGGACTTGTGTGAGTGGTTTGAGACCACATAGTATGCTTGTATTGTATATTATTGCTTTTATTACTAACCAAAAGCACAAAAATATGTCACTAACTCTTTTTTTTTAAAGCTCAAGTGATCATGTGTTCCAATGCTCCTAGGAGGCTCCTAAGCCCAATGAAATGGCTAGATGAAGATGAGAAAAAGCATGACAATGATCCACAAAGCTCCTAATCATCACATATGTCTCCCAAGTATCTCAATTTGCCAATTCGATCAAGATAACCCAAAGGGCTTGAGGATTGTTTCCCAAGGAAACCCTAATTTCATTGTGCTTTAACTGTGCCTTGCCCATGAAGCAACCTCAACCTCAGATCAAATTTAATCAAGGGAAGTTATTTCATTTATCATTTTTATGCATATGTGAGCCTATTTGAGGATCCTCAATCATTTATTCATCAAGATTGGAAGTTTGGCCTTGAAAAGTTGACCAGTCAAGTCATCTGACTAAACTGAGCACCATTAAAATATAACTTTTGATGTGTTTGTCAAATGAAGATGACCCCAAGAGAAAAAATGTTCTTACGAACCATATGAATAACGTTTATGTTCATAAAAAATCCATTTGAAACATGGAAGGTCATCATTCATTTCAAAACATTATATGTCATTTTGATTGAAACCCTAATTTTGGGTCAACTTACCAAGGACATAACTTCCTTAATTTTTATGATTTTGAGATGAGACCAAATGCATTGGAAATATTGAGATATATAATTCAAATGTTATGTTGGACAAAATTTCATAATCCTAAAATAAATACATGTGATAATACAAAACATTATAGGTCATCTTGGACCTAATTCATTGAATTTGAAAAAATACCCAACTTCAAATGCCCATAACTTTGTCATAGAAAATCCAAATGATACAAACTTTGAGTCTAAATTGATCATATAGAAAAGATCTACAATGTTTAGGTTGGAGGTTTTTCCATTTGAAGCTTTTATCATGGAAACAGAGGGGTTTGATTAGGCTTGCTTTTGGTGAAATTTTTCAAAGGTGACTTAAACATGTTTTGTACTTGGATTTTCCAAGCCAGTTTTCATTAATTTGCACGTGCCAAATGAATTTTTTCCCAACATGACTTTTGTTCCTTATTCCAAGGGCTTTCCAAACGTTAATCACATTATCCATTTGGACTTACCATTTGGGAGTTTCGAAGACCTTTCCATTTATGTGTATTTTGGTATTACATGATGAAATTTGAGTATGTAAGCCAGTTCCCTCCAAAATGCACGTCCAATTACTCTTCATGTGAGCTCAGCAAACTTTTGCAGCCATCATTAGGCCTTCCACACGCCTGTACAGGCCCATGCACATCCAATTTCAAATGCCATGCACATGAAAGAAGTGTGGGATTCATCTACCTTCATCTATAAATAAACACTCCCTCTCATTCATTCATCAACCTTTTGGAGATCTGAATTGCTGCAACATTGAAACCATAGCCATACCAAAGGAATTTGTTCAAAATTTTTCTCACTTTCGAGCTTGAAATTCAGCATCATTAGCTAATCTTTAAAGCTCAATTCCTTAGCCTTTCACTTCCACTGCATCCCTAGAGCAAAGAGGAGCCAAGATCTTGAAGGAATTGTGACCTAAAGTACTTCACTTCAGAGGTATACATTCAAAAAAATTGGATCTAGAACTCTCAATTCAATGTAGTATCCTTGTGTTTGTGTAGTTTTCTGAAGTCCTCATACTTGAGGCAAGCTTGTGATGCTTTCAATTTTCCATTTCATGAACTTTCAGTTTGAACACCATGATCTTATCCTTCACATTTCTCTCAATATAGGAAGAGTGAGGAAGATCCATGGATACAGTGGTGATCTCCATCACACGAGCTTCATTTCCATGGCTTTGTTTTTAATTTTTATTAAGTTTCATTTTCCTGCAATTGGTGGCCGGAGGTTGTTGTTTCACCGGAGAAGATGGTGGTTTCCACCACCATCACCACGTGTACACCTTCATGGCCTTTGGATATTGTATCCGTGTTCTAATCGTGTGCATTCATCGTGCTGACTTATTTTAATACATGTGGCTACGCATTTGACTCAACCACACCATGCGCCATCAGATCTAGACAGTCCATTGATGCCACGTCAATTAATACATGTTATGCCTTTGAACCTTTGATAAAAGTGAATCAATAGATTTTACACTGGCTTATCCCCTCAACCAAAAGAGAGATTTTCATTGGATGAACTCACAAATCAAGTAGAGATTTCACCAGCTAATTTCAATAACCAAACATATCTTTTTAAAGATGAGTGCTATAACCAAACAAAGATTTTCCAAGTAGTTTATCCCAAGAACCAAACTCAATTATTCACGAGAATCGCAGTCTTGAAAATAACAGAAGTGGTACGATATTATTCAAACTCTTACCTCACAAGTAGTTTTCTATAACAAAGCACTAGGGAAACTTTGGTGAAGAAAATATTAAGAGAGAGAGAGAGAGAAAGAGAGAGAGAGAGAGAGAGAGAGAGAGAGAGAGAGAGAATTGTCTTAATATCTTAAGAGTTACTCTCCTACTTTCATAAGACTCTAGTCACTCTGACAGACATGACCAGGTGAACTTTTATACTTCCTCTCTTCACAACTCTGAAACTCTCAAGTTCCTTTGCTAGATTCACTGATCATATATGCACTTCATTGGATCCTTATATCTCCGTCTTGATGATACTTGATATCTTTTTAAGTTAATCACTATCATAAAAGATTTGGAAAGATGTCACCACCAACTTCAACAGTTATCAACAATGTCGACATCAAACACTATGAAGGTTATCATCAGGATTATCAGCTTCGTGCCTGCAAGCACATATATCCACATCAACTATTTCCACAATTACCACGGAAGGTGTTTTATTGGCTAAAGGGCTTAAACATAACTTGTTAAGATCTAGCCAATTATGTGGCAAGGGTATTCAATTGTTTTTGATACTTTGGGTTTCATTATTGAAGACAAGTCTAGTTAGACTCTTGTGTTTAAGGGTTATAGAGTTGATAATATCTATTTACTATACCTATATGTTGTGTCAATGTATGGTACTAAATGTTTGGTTAATAAGAATGAAGATTCTTGTTTATGGCACAAACATTTAAGACACGTACACTTTGAATTGATAAATAGGATATCATCCAAAAATCTATAGTTGGTCTATATGATATAAAGTTTTATAAAGATAAGCTTTGTGATGTGTGCCAAATGCAAAAGCAAATGAGAGTGTATTTTAAATCAAAAAACACTATTTCAACTTCAAAACCTCTCGAGCTTCTCCATCTAGATTTATTTAGCCCATGGATCCTTTCCATATCTGAGCCATCTTTTGTCTTATAAATAGAGGGTTTCCCCTTATTTCAAAACACACCAGAAAAAGTATTTCAAACACATTTCTCTCACTATTCTCTCTCTCTCTCTCTCTCTCTCTCTCTCTCTCTCTCTCTATATATATATATATATATATATATATATATATATATATATATATATATATATATATATATATATTTCTTTACTTTTTCCTTTGTGATTTTTATAGTGAATCTTTTACTTGTGAGGTGTTTGGTAATGGTGTGAGGGCATTACTGTAATATCTCATTGTGAGAAGTTCATTTTTTTTAGTTTTAAGCTAAACTAATTGAAAAGTTATTGTTTGGTTGTTAAGGTGAACCTGGTAAAACCTATGTTTGGTCAGGAGGTCTCCATAATTAAAACTCTTGTTTGGTTCATGATCTTAGCTTGGTATTAAAACCTCTCATTTTGTTTGAGATTTTTCTGGTGGAAAAATCTCTTAGTTGGTAGGTCTCCGTAGTTAAAAATTTCGTGTTCGATTGCAGAAAAGCCATTGTAAAAATCAAGTCCTTGTGTAAGGAGGTTTGTGGGTAAAACCTGTCAAAAGCTCATATCATATTGGAAACTCTCAAGAAGAAATTATTGGGGTAAAGAAATTCTTGAAGCCTTGTAGGCCATACCTTGCATATGGGAGAATGTTCTTCTAAATTAGTTGGGCAGTGTGGAACAGGTCGAAGTACATGATGTCACATAAGATATCTTGATCAATGAGTACTTTTTTAACCAATCATGCAAACTCATAATATTAGAGAGATTAACGATTCAAGGTACCCTCTCCATTATTTCATTGACATAGAGAAATAGAAGTGGTTAGGTAGTATGGTTTAGAGTCTCTAATGGTGGTCACCGAGTAGTGGGTGATGCTCAACAACTCTTTGAACTTTATATTTTTTTAGTTGATGCTGGTGTGATACCCTCCCAACACTACTGAGGAGGTAGTGAAGTGTTCCTATGATTAATAAATGGGACAATATGTAACATGTCTATTGATATGAAAGAACTCTAATTTGTCACTTCCATGAGCTAGAGTGTATTTTCTCAGATTTCGGTATTCTTCTCTTCGACAACCACTATTTTTGTTCTCTTTGCGAGGTCTTATAGAGTGGAAATAAAGTGATATGGTCGATCTCGGGACGATCTTTCCCCTTTTTGAGTGAACTATTTCCTTTTCCCATTTTGTATAAGGATCTCGATGACATATTTTATATGGACACAATAAATGATGTTATGGTTGCTTCTCTTATATAATTTTTAGTATTTGACTTGATCAACATTAAGGCGTGTTGGCTCATATCTAGGGAGTAAGATGCCTCCCTCTTTGAACTTGGTATTAACGCATTCTTTAAAGATGTGTTCGATCAAAATTTTGAATTGTGTGTAACGCTTGAACCTCAAATGGGGCTCATAGGTTTTTCTTTATTCTTTTCTTCACTTCCCGGTAGAAATTATGGTGATGCTTCCTTGAAGAGTCTCTTCGGGATGATTCCTCCCCTTGGAGTTGGTCAACCTTGTTTCATTCTATTTTTTTCTTGGCATTATAATTTTCTTTGTACTAAATGTATAAGTGAGATCTTAGTAGAAAATCATTTAGTTATCACAACATACTGATACGAATATCTTTAGCAGAGAGAATTTCATGGAGAAATCCCATTTTCATAAGACAACCCTTCATCGCAAAATTGAGGTCATAAAATAAAATGTCTTCTTTATTGAAGTGCTCGATGTGATTCCGGAGTGGATTATCTTTCGCTTGAATTATGTCTCATAGAGTTCCTTTGGTCTTAAAGTATTGACGATATATGGTGAAGTGGAAAGTAAATTATCAATATATTTATTCCCATGATCCCATGAAGTTGGGTGGCAAACTCTTATAACCATGTTCTCCTTGTTTCTTTGAGGGTCAAAGAGAATAACACTCATTTCACATGGCCCCCAGTGCCTCGATAGTCAATAACTCCTTATATGCTTTCAATGCGTTCATTGGGATCATTTGTTTTGTCGTACATTTACATTTGAGAGGTTTTCTAATTACTTGGAAATTTGGAAGCTCCTGATTTGGTTGGTTAACAATCCTATAGTTGAGGATAAGCAATTTTTGGATACTTTGTCGGGTTGATGCTCACAATTCCCATTGTGTGTGCAATCTTATGGAGAACATGGTCGTTCAAGTGTTGGAATTCTCCTCGAATCAGGTCAAGAGGGTAGAGTGTCATGGCAGAAAGGATCCACAAAGGGTATAATAGGTTTTAGGGATGCTTATAGGTATCCAATTGGATGGACAATTGAGGATCTATTTTATTTCTTCACCATTTGGTTAATGTGGTAGTTTTGGCCAACAATCATTCATATTTGATCTTGCACCAAATCCATTAGATCATGGATTGAAGGTTTGTCGTTGACTGCCATGGTTTGAATGTCGTTCTTTAGTTGATTTGTTGGTTCCAGTTATAGAATAGTATATGTCCCGTCAACATAATGGGTATTGCTTCTTGAAACCTTCATCTTGGGACTCGATGGTTATAATGTTTGGCTTTTTACTAGAGAAAAGAAACTTTAGCTCCTACTTCGTGCACCACTGATCTGAGTTGAGTTACTGAACTAGATCCTGATTGAAGGTGGTGAGCATGTTGATGTAAGCCTTAGATTAATTAGGGGATGATATGATCAAACACTTTAACGCACATGTCAATTAGGGTAGAAGAAGTGAGAGATATTATGATAAGATGTTGCATACGTTTCACTTTAATTTCAAAGGCTTTAGATATTGAAAAAATTATTTTCAAAATCGTTGCTTGTTGTTGGGTCTGATGTCTCCACCCTTGCTTTGTGTTGACTATCGAGATTGATGATTCATTTACAGGTCCTTGCGCAATGGATTGGCTAGAACAAACACATTTTTTTTCTTCTAATATTCACTATTATTTAAAATCATTTTCATGTATTTTTTTTAATAAAAAAGTTACATATGTTAGTCTAACAAATTAGTATTTTAAATTAATTAAAAGATTTATTAACAAATTAGTATTTTAAATTAGTTAAAAGATTTATTGAGAAGAGGATTGGTAGGGATAAAAAGTTGAGTAATTCAAAACAAAATACAAAAATATAATTACAACTGGTAAAAAAGATAAAATGTATATAAGTAGCAATATTAAACTACTATTTTAAAATACAATATTTAACTATTTACTATTGAAGATGGTCAATAATGTTAAAAATCATTTACATAATTTTATCAAAAATAACATTTTCTAAAAATTTATCTAACTACGATTTATAATTGTTTACTTGTGTTCGTAATTTTTAACAAAGATAATAAAGGTTTCAATGGAGAATGGAAAACTGAAGTTTGTTAAAAAAATCATAAATTGGCTTCGCCCGGACTTGAACCGGAGACCTTCAGTGTGTTAGACTGACGTGATAACCAACTACACCACGAAACCGAGTTTTCAATTTTGTTGAAATGTAAGTATAATATTATAAACTTAAAAAAAACAGACTACTACATAACACGCAAAATCATAATAACGTTTTATTCTGAAATAGCTTCGAAAAGAATGTATATATTTTTAAAATTGGTGATTTTTTAGTGGCATTTATTAAACAGGTATATATACCAAAACTATGGTAATAAACAATTATTTTGAAATACGAGGGGATGTTTATCAATTCTATTTTTGTCTCATAGGAAATATTTTATTTGGGATATGAGCTAATTTTTTGAAAAAATAATTAGTTGAATTGATTTTAATGATAATACTATTATTATTATTATATTTTTATTACTGTATATATTAAAGTAGTCTGTAAATTCTAGTCAAGGCCAATATTATATGTTTGTACATTAATATCAGGGTTTGAATACTAAAATCTATAATTATGTCCGTTTTCGTTGGGCATGTTTACACTTATTAATACTCCATTTTATAACATTAATATTACAAGTTTCTTGTATAATTACATTTTATTACAAAATAGGTACTAAGCAAAAACCAAATTACAAAATAGAACAATTTTAATTTTTTGTGCGACTTTCTTTGTTAGGCCCGCACAAGTGACAATATACGAGTATGAGAACCACATAATCATGTATTATACTAAGATCGAAATAATAATAAAGTATAAAACTTATTTGTTTGAAGAATATAAAAATGATCTTTTTCCAACTAATACAATTTTAACAAAATACTATCTAAAACTACGTCAAATAAAAATGAAATACAATAATCTAACACCTCTAATAAATACTTTTTTCTCTCTAATTTTGATTCAGAATATTATTAAATAAAATTATAAATTATTAAATAATACAAGCTAAAATAAAATATATTGGACCAATTACTAAAGCCATAAAAGAGGCTATTTTAAATTGAATAAAAAATATTTAAAAATTCATTATCAATGTTATTGAAAATTATAAAATAATAAAAAATGGTGACTTAAAAGAATATTGTTATCATAAAAATACTTATTTAAGTTAAAATGGATAAAAGTTTAAAATATTTTTAATTCTCAAGAGAGTAAGTGTATATTAATAGAGATGACAATTGTGTGGGTATCCGCAAAAATTATCAGTAATATATAGGATAAAAATCTACAAAATAGATATCGACACAAATGATATATACGAATATCTTAATACAGAGTCCATTTCATACTCGCACACTATATATTATATATTTTTATTTTCATTATTAAAATATATACTAATCTAATAATTTTATTAAATACATCATTATTAAATAAATCATTATTAAATTTCTTCGCATTTTAATATAAATATTTATTTTTTTCTTAACTCATCACTTCCTCAATTTTTTTAAATATTATTAAAAAATTAAAATAAAATGATAAATTATAATTGATGCATAAAAAATACTAAACTAATATGGATATGAGTATTACTATAAGATACTAATACAAACGCCTAACCATTTGAAAATGATAGCTATACAAGGATCATGACATTCAATTACAACATCAACTTCATAACCTACAAGTTTATAAAAAATCATTGCCATTCACATCTATCTCTCATACCTACTTTTGTTTCAATCTTGAATACATAGTTAAGACCAACAAGAAGATCAACCATTGCAGCTTCAGCTTTACCTTGATTTGCATAAAAAAGAGTTTGCACTAGTAAAACATTTGCTTTTACAGCTGCATGCTCCCTCTCATAGTTTCTCTCAGAATACCAACTTATGGTGTTATGCGCAAGTGGAGCCAACCATTCCAATGTCTGCGCGAGCATGGTACTCCATTTTGCTACAATGTCTGCATCATGGAAAGAGGAAGACTTGTTTGTCGCATGACATTTGAGCTTAGCCCTCGTAACAATTCGTATACTAGTTGGAAGCATATTGTACAGATCATCTCTTGCTTTGAGGTCAACCGAGTGAGGCGATGATGCCATCTTCTCGATCAATACAATCATATTTGCATAATGTAGGGCTAAAGCCGCATCACCAAGGGTAAGCGAACCTGGCTTTGAGATATTGTTGATACGTAATTTAGAATATATTCTAATTCTACTGGAGAGAGATGAATTTTCTGCAGTTTTCATTTTATCAACATGTTTCGTATGAGAATCAGGCAACCTCATGGAACCACCGTAACCGTTTGTCTGCTGCACGCAGCTCTGTATGACAGGAGAGTTGCTTGTAACAGACATGCAACTTTTGAATGGACCGATATTTCCTAACTGCTTGCTTTCCGAACGTTTGTGCTTTCCGCGTTTATCTGATGGATGAAGAGCCTTCTTATGTTCTTTCGTTTTCTTGCTCTTGTTGGATAAAAAGTACGGCCTCCTCCCAACAGAACCCGAGTTGTTGAATCCATAGAGGTCATTCTCCGAAGGATAAATGGAAGAATGCATGAAAACCGAAAAGGATTGACTGCGCAGAAAATTGTTAGCATTCACATCGTGAGAGTCGTTTCCTTGTTGCAACGACGGATGATGATTATTTCCAAACACAAGTATGATCCTCTCGAGTATGGTGAATAGTGACTTTACTAGCAACCGGACAACGTATTCATAACTTCTATTCCACGGCGACGTATCTCTTAGATTCCTCACTTCCTGGCGACGACATGCGACCTTCTTCTGAAACTCGAGTAACTTTAGCCGATGGAGTTCAGGATTCGCCTGCATTCTCCTAAAAGTCTGTTCAACCTCTGCTAGTACCTCAAGCTCTTGGCAATATTGTGTTGTGGAGGCGACCATTTTTTCCATTTTCTTCACTTTCTTTTCCATCTTTTTCCATTTATACTCCCACCCTGACCAATGAATATAATTTTGAACCGGATTGCAAACAAAATGTTCAAACCGATGATAAACAGGATCCGTGCACCTCTTACCAAACCTAACAACAGATTGTGCTAGAAATCGAAAGTTATCAAGTATATCATTCAATACAAGCTCCATCAAGTAATCATCTTCCTCAGAAACCAACATTTTGATCCCGACAGAATTCACTATCCCTTCCCTCAAACTCAACACTTCCCAATCACTCAAAGACCGCCACAAATTAGTTATCTTCGACATCAAACTCGCAACTTCTAACGCCAAAATTCCAACTACCGCCTTGTTATCTAACACATTCTTGCGCGAAACTGGCCACAGAGAATTGAGCCATGACCCACTCCCCATTTCACCTTTCATTGGTTTCACTATACTCAAAGGAAATTCATTCAATTGACCTAATCAAAAACATAATAAACACTCAATATCCTGAAATCATCAAACCCAGTAGTACCACAAATTAGAAATTCAAAATGAAAACCCTAACCCCCAATTGTTATTTTTGGTAAATGTTTGATTTTGAACTCATTCATGGAAAGACAAGCATCCTCAAATGTTCAAAATCAAAACCCACTTTTCAAAATTCAATTTTTTTACTTCATTTGTTGTGATTCACGAGATTTCAAACAAAGCGGATACCAAAGGGACACATAAGATACCAAAACAAAAAACATAGTAGGAAGAGAAAAAAAACATACCCTTGTAGTTGTATTGAAGGAGAAAGAATAGATTAGAGCATGAAGTTGAAAATCACGTTTGAGAATGGTTATTGATTTGATAGTGTGGGTGGTGGATTGATGTGGAAATTTGTTAAGAGATTCGACTTTAACTTTAACTTTGTTTTAAAGGTTACTTTGAAAATTTGGTGGTGGGACCAAATGGGTGGGTTGTTGTTGGGAATGGTTATTTATGGCTTTTCTTCAACTTCTCCGTTGTCTTCTTGTGCCTCCGACAGTTGGGGAATTTTTAGAACTACTACCTAAGTATCGGTATTGTGAATTCATTGGTTGGTTGGCAAAGGTTTTCTTATATGTATATATTCTATTTAATAGGAATATTTGAAATGAATTTAATTGATATATACGGTTAGAGTAAATATTTTTTATATTGTCAGTTAATTACAATCATTGATTTATTTAAAATATTTGACTTATATTTTAATCATTTAAAAAGTAATATAAACAGATGATTGTAATAATTAATCTCATTTGAAATATTGAAACCCTTTCAAAGAGTTAATAGTTGTATAGAGATATTGAGATATGGTGTAGAAATTTCAAAATAAATTCTAGATTAGTTTAAATGATTTTATAGAATCAAAGTAGATGTAATTTTGGATCTTTCTTTCACTTATAAATTAATTTATTTTTCATCTAATTATCTTTCTCAATCATCAAAAACAAATTAAAATCGAATTTCTCTGGTATATAGTCCAACTCATTTTTCTACCTATTGATTAAAATCAATTATTATTATGATTATTTTAAATGTATAAAAGAAACTAGTCATATTCATAGGCAAGTAATCGGTCACCATTTCCATTGAATTCCCACCTTCTATCCGACATATTTTCATCACTTTGGTAAGATTTATGGTTGTTTTTAGTTGTTTTAAAGTCATTTAACATGTTTCGTTAGTTTATTATTGCATTGCATTTTGTTACATGTTTGTGTCAAAAAGTCTCTTTTATGCTTCGGTTTGGTAGTGTTAGTGTTGCAGGTTGTTGCATAGGTTCAAAAGGACTAATAGCTGAGTGTTGGATGTTCCGGAAGGCCAAAATATGAAGATACAGAAGGTCAACACGGGCTCCTGTGTACATCAACACGGCCCGTGTTGTTTGCCAGGAAGGAGCACTCAAAGAGGGGAGTCAATGGGTTAACACGGGCACCCGTGTACATCAACACGGCCCGTGTTGATGCCTCTATAGCTTGCTTTTAAAAAACACAACTTTTGAAGAGCAACACGGGCACCCGTGTGAATCCACACGGCCCGTGTTGATGGGTGCGGCTGGGAAATTTTACTTTATGTTGTGTGGATCTGCCCTGTTCATTAAGGGTATTTTGGACTTCTTGCTGGGAGAAAAAACCATATGAGGCTATTAGAAGACTTTGGAGAGAAGAGAAGGGGGCTTTTTGACGTACGAGAGAAAAACATTGCACGGGAGAATATAGCTACTACGGAGGATTTGAAAACGGCGAGATTCAAGGGCATCAACCATTGAAGATCAAAATCTCCTAATTCTTTGTAATGTTTAATTTCCACACTATGATTTCTTTGAATACTATGAGAGGCTACCCCCCCCCCCCCCCCCCCCCAAATGCTAGGGGGTGGTCCTAATTTGATCTTATGTTATGAATTCGAACCATGGATTTTCTTATTACTATGTTACGTATTTCAATTCAATTGTGTGATGTTATTATGCTTTTGTATCGGACAAATACAATTAGATCTATGACTATCAATAACAGGATTGTGATTGTTAGGGTTTTCACACAATTGGGTTTACAATTGCATCACCTAGGACTAGGAACTTTTGTAAATCACCATAAACCTTGATATTGTTTATGATTAAAACCAATGATTAGTTAAATGGACATTTGAGTAAGAATTGGTAGTTTAATAGTTTCTTCATTAAGGACTTAAGGAAGAACATTCTGAGGTTAGGTAATTGAATGTTTCATGTGTATTGAGGAAATCTTGACTTGAATTCATAATTAGTTAAATCAACCACTCACCCTAGCATGTTTCATCTTAATCAATTATTCTTTACTATCTTTTTGTGTTTGTTGTTATAAATTCCCAAAACCAACCAAACCATTGTGTTTTTGTTCAAATAGAATCAGAAGTAAAATAAGTATTTCCTACGCAATCCCTGAGATCGATATTTGGGAATAAAACTCCTTATTACTACATCGGTAAAAATAGTACACTTGCTATTTTTCCGATCAGCAAGTAAAATCTATATATAAAATAAACAAATAGTTTTGGAAAGTTAGCGTTAGGATTTATATGGTTAGAAATCCTCTCGTAGGATTTGTGATTGAAAACATGGAATCTAGCAAGATGAATAAGATCTTTTAGAGCACAACTCTAAAAAAGTTAAAGGCGGTGATCAAAATTTTAAGAAAATCTCGAGCATGCATTTGGTGTATGACGATGTGGTTGCAAGTGAGAAGAATGACCAAGAAATGTATGCACTTAAAGTTCTATAAGGAGTCATTGATGGGGAATTTTAATGGAGACTGGAAAATAATGGTACTATGACCGTTATTTTGACTAATGAAGAAATAGAGAATCTCTCAAGGGATGATGAGATAAAGTGTCTGCTAGTAGAAGAAAAGAAGATGTGTCAACATGATTGTCCAACTTTCATACCTTTAGGAAAAGAAGAGGAAAAGAGTTGTTGTTAAACTTCTTGGTAGAAAGATTGGATACAAGACCTTGGAAACTCGTTTGAAATAGATGTGGGTGAGGAATGACATTATCAATATTATAGACCCGAGTAATGATTATTTTCTTATGACTTTTTTCGATAAAGATGATCAATATCATGCTTTAATTGATAGTTATTGGTTAATATATGATCAGTATCTCATTGTTAGAGAATGAAGCCCTAATTTCCATCCGGATAGTGATTAAATTAAGAAGGTGACAATTTGGGTGATATTTTACTGGGTTACTAATCTTATATTATGATGCAAATTTTTTTACATTCATTGGTAACATAATTGGTAGAATAGTGAAGGCGGACAAGAACACTCTTCTTTAGGAACGAGACAAGTAGGTGAGATTGTGTGTGGAGATTGATTTATCAAAAGCGCTACTTTCTATGTTCATGATTAGAGAAAAGTTTATAAGGTGGAATACAAAGGGTTACTTTTGTTACGTGTAAATTGTGGGAAGTTTGGTCATTATATGGAAGGTTGTGGAGAGAAAGCAACTTAGATAGCTAAGGAGGGAGATTGTGTTCAGGAGGGAGAAAATAATATGGAATCTAATGGTATTCAAGGTGGTATTAAGGTGAAAGAGAGTCTTTGGTCGGTTGTCAATAAACATTGGCGTCCGACGAAAAATAAGGAGAATGATTTGATGGTGGTGCATAGTGGTTCGATGAATCTGCTAGTAGTCGTTAATGCTAGAGCAAAATCAATGGAATCGAGATTTTATATTTCGGAGGAGGAACAAATAACGGGAGAGAATATTTCGCAAATGATCATGCGAGAACATAAAAAGGAAATTTATAAATGGACCATCTAGAAAGAGTGCGGAATTTCTTTACATAATTGTATCAAAAATATAATGATAAAAAAGGTAATTCTCAGGTACTAAATGATAACATTAGAGGACATCAAGGGAATATTACTATGTTAGTTGCTAATAAACTTGTGAAACTCCATGATATCTATAATATGACAACATTCATTGCTAGTCATTTAAAAAATTCTATTCATTCTCCTAAAAAAAATACAAGAAAATGGAAGAAGTTATAGCTCCACAAACTACTAATCTACTTAATAATGATGGTTCACAAATAAATGAAGTGAGTCCAGTTCAAGAAAATTATGACAAGGATCATGTTGAGATTTATAATCTCTCTAGACTCACTGATGGCAACTTGAAACAAGAAAACTTGTAGAACAATGTTGATATAGACACTAACCAAGAGGGACTAGAGAAATATGACTTTTTTGATGCTCATGACAAAGGTGTTTTAAGAACTGAAGATTCTGACATAGAAGTGGTTCCAGAGAATTCAGAACTCTCTAACCATAGGCAACAAGAGAGTTCGATGCTTATTAATTAAGTGTTTTCTATGATTACTCAACACAATAGTATTATTATGTGAAACTGTCGTGGGGAAGCGAGTTCGGGATTTTATCATACTTGTAAACAATATGTGATATGTATTGTCCTAATATCCTTTTTTAATCAAAAATGGTATGTGTGTGTGTGTGTGTGTATATATATATATATATATAAACAAAAAAAACAAAAGATACGATGCCTGAGGGTATTCTGAATGACATTTCCCCATCGTGATCATCGCCATAATTAGGAAGTTTGATGTGTCTTAGATTCTCATCGATGGCGGAAGTTCTTATGAAATCATGTACTCAGAGCTATTCGAGAAGATGGACTGAAACCGAAGCGAATTGTTGGCATACAAAGGCTCGGACCTCCAAGCATTCAACAGGACCACAACATGTCCCCGGGGATATGTGGAACTAAATGTTTTCGTTGGCAATGTAGAAGACATTCAGTTGGTAAATTCTCAATTTCTTGTTGTTTCTTGCATGAGCGTATACAATTGCATCTTGGGACGGCCTTTTGCGGCCATGCTGGACGTTGTTGCCTCACTAGTTTATCTCAAACTTAAATACCACAACCTATTGGGAGAATCGACAACCATCAATACTGGCTTGGAGGGAGCAAAAAGAATATACCAAGCTCTCCATAAATATCAGAGAGAAGGCATAGCCATGGAGCTTAACATCATTTTACTCATCGAAGAACTCAACAGGATGGGTATCCACCCTCAAAAAGGTGGATAAAGAGGCCATAAGGAGCGAACAAATAAGTGGCGGTCACCCCACCTGGTTATGTTTTATGTTCCCCAATCATACTAAATGTTATGCTTAAGTTATTTACCATTTGTATGCTTATATCGCTATACATAGCAAGATAAAGTGATGTTTTCTAATACATTCTTTTCTTGGTGAATGTGAATAGAAAAAGGAAATCTGGCGTCCGACCAAAGACATTAATGCCCGACACACGTAAAGTCATGGGTGCTTTTAGAGACGCTTTGCATGTTCGGCTAAAGAAATAAATTTCCTAGATAAAGCTAGGGGTGTTGTCAGAGACGATTTGTACGTCCAGCTAAATCAATCAATCCCTCATATAAAGCCATAGGTGTTGTTGGAGACACTTTGTACGTCCGGAAAAAGCAATCAATTCCCCATATAAAGTCTTGGGTGTTGTCGGAGACACTTTGTACGTCTGGCTAAAGCAATCAATTCCCCATATAAATCCAGGGGTGTTGTCAAGGACACTTTGTACGTCTGGCTAGAGCAACAGATTCCTCATAGGAAATCATAGACCATCATGTCTAGCAGTTAACCACTATGTATGTCATGATGGGTTAGCCACTCGTCTACATCTGATCGGGTTTTCACCCGGTGGGGTGAAGGGGAACTTCGGGGGACATCTTGCAGTTCAAAAAGATCTAGAGTTATGCGTCTAGGATAATGCCAAGTATATCGAAACAGGTACCGAAAAGTAATAAACTTGTATTCTTTATTTCTTTCATTGTCATAGTGATGACCAATTAACTTCTAGGAAAGACCTCGTACATTTACAAAAGGACAAAATCCAGAGCTATGTACTTAGGCTAATATAAAAAACACCTTAACCATGTATTAAATGATTTATATACATTTCCTATTACATGGTACCTGTCGCATCTCGAAAAATACGATTCTTTGCGATGGTCGCGGAAAATATTTAGTGTTCGAACAGAGTCGCCACCGAACTTTATTTATCCCAATGAAGGGATAGGGAAATATCGATAAAACCTTAAGGAAATGGAATAATGGTCGTCGTAACCATATTCAGGTTCGGGAGTGGATTACGTAAGGGGAAGGTATTAGCCCCCCTTACGTCCGTTGTACTCAACGGGAACCTTTTAGTTCAATAGTGTGTTTCGAGTGTTAATTTATGTTTGTTTGTTATCTTTAGGTTATAAAATATTAAAAATAGAAATGGATGAGAACCTCTGAAAGGGAAAGGGGAGGTTTTTTATTAGTGTGCTCGCGAAGATACAGCAATCTCCTGCCTACGTATCCTTATGGCGTAATAAGGAAATCAGAGCTTTCGTAGTTCGGGGAGCTACGGTTGATTGGTGTTTTTTAATGAACAGTTATTTAGATCGTGTTCTAAAGGCTAAACGATGGCTTGTCTACTCTCGGCGGAGGCTTAAGCACTAGTTTGTTGTGCGTGTTAGAAAGGATTAACAGTGTTTTTTTTAAAAGAGTTTTGGTCACACGGGGGCGACAAGTTGGATTAATATGTTAGATATTTTGTTTGACTGGTTGTGTTGAGATATTTTGGTTGGATGACGATTACTCAGATGGTCGAGTAAGACAACTCGTATCCTAACAGTCGGGAAAGGGAATAGAAGACTCTAGACCGCTTTCTTTTTCATCCTTAATTGTGAAAGGATCTTAATGATGATTAAGGTATTTTAAACGGATGACGAATACTCGGATAATCGAGTAAGACAACTCGTATCCTAATAATCAGGAAAGGGAATAGAAGACTCTAGACCGCTTTCTGTTTCATCTGAATATTTATGAAAATAAGGTTGTATATGGTTGACGTATTTTAGAAAGAACGACAAGTACTTGAATGGCTGAGTAAGACAACTCATATCCAAGCATTTGAGAAGAGGAATTGAAAACTCAAGACCATCTCTCTTTTCGTATAGTTTTGATTGAGAATGATTTGACTTACAGTATGAGTTGGTGAAAAATGACAATTGTTCGACTGACAGAGTAAGAGAACTCGTATTCAAACAATTGAGGAGTTAAATTGAAAACTCAAAGTCGACTCCCTTTTCATTTAGCTTATTTTGAAAGTGTTTTGATTTAATCGGGGTTTGGAAGTTTGTAGAGGAACGACAATTATTTGACTAACCAAGTAAGAGAACTTGTATTCAAATAATCGAGGAGAAAAATTGAAGACTCAAAGTCATCTCCCTTTTCATTTCTTATTATAAAATGATTCAATTTGTTTGTGCTTAGGTGGATAAAAATGACGATTATTTGACTAACCGAGTAAGAGAACTCGTATTCAAATAATCGAGGAGAGGAATTGAAAACTCAAAGCCATCCCCCTTTTCATTTCCAAATGAAATGGTGTTTGATTGTGATTGAGTATTTTAATTTGATTTGAATGAAAGTACTCGATATTGGATCGAGGTTTTAATTTTGTGTTTACGAGTTGAGTGAATTTTATTTTAATGAATAATTCATCTAATCGATTAATTAAAACCGTATAGGTCTCATTGTAAGAAGGCCCAAGAGTAAGCCATGTGAGGTTGATGGCGATGCTTTTACAAACGATCAACTTACATAGGTATTTGAAAATGGGCTCAATATCGAGTTAAAAATTGTTTGGCATTGAATTGGTGAGGAAATGGAATGAAATTGAATTTGTATTATGAGATGATAGTGGAAGATGATGGTGAAATTGCGATAACGAAGAAATTGGTTAACTTCTAATTAGAAAAATTAATTTATTAGAATTTGCCGGATCCGCGGATTAAGAATCCGATTTAAAATGCAAATGAAAGGAAAAAAACAAATTTCATCTATACTATTTATAATATGCATTATTTACAATGTTCAAAAACTAACAACAAAGTCTAGCTAAAATCTATAACCAAAAATCTAATAATCCAATTATCAATTAAAATTAATTAATTAAACTGAAAAAAATAAAACAATAGTAATTAATAAAGCAAAATGAAATACATATATCTATTCAAATCAACGTATTACCAATATATACAAAACTGAATATTTATATTTATACAATAATAATATTTATATTTAAACTTAAGCACAGTAGTATATATTTATGTTTAAATTTAAACACAATAATATATATTTCTAAACACATGTATCTACTCACATTAAAATAGTATCTATATATAAAACTTAAACACAATAATACATATTTATATTTAAATTTAACTTTGAACACAGTAACTATATATTCCTAAACTTCAACACAATAGCTATATATTTCAACACCCAAGTGACCCAAAAATATTGATTTCTTTCTACATGCATACATTGCTTGTAATGATAGTAACAACATGAAAATTGATACAGCAAAGATTAATGCAAACGCCACATAATAATCATGGTTTAACTTTCTCTTCTAAAGGCTGGTTTTTCTTTTTTAAAAAAAAGGTACAGGAATTGAAAAGGAAAAAAATGATAACTTAGAACATTCTTTCATACATCCCTCAAATTCAACTTAATTCAATTCACATTATACTAAAGCCAAATAAATAGTTTCATTATTCACCAACACAACATATCGATAGTAACGACATCAACGGGATAAGAAAAGAAATGAAAATTTCTGCCTCCATAACCAAAGCAAACGCATGTTTAAATAACAAACAAAAGAACTCGGTAGAATGGTTACCGCAATGCCGAAGACTTGACACGAGCTATAACAAATCCGCTAGTTTCCGCAATGCCGAAGACTTGACACGAGCTATAGCAAACCCTTTAGTTTCCTGTCAAAAGAAACAAACTTCAAATCGAAAACGAGTGAACATAAATATGTTTAAAATTTGAAATTCCGTAAACTTGTCCCGTCGGAGCTTGGCGGTTCTCGTGGGGTGGTCGTGGTGAAGACGGGATTTGGTGAACGGCGAGGTTGAAGGTTACCGGAGTGTTGTGTGTTTGTGGCTCGCGTGGTGGACGGACGAAGAGGGTGAGGAGACGGCGCGGCGGAAGGGTTATGAGGTTGTGAGGGTCGTAGAGAGGCGCGCCGGTGGTTGTTTCACGATGAAGGTGGTGCGGCGATTTGGGTTTTTTGGTGGGTTGTGGCTGAAAGCGGCGTTGCGACGGTGGTGAGAGGTTAGTGAGTTTATGGTGTTTGACGCGACGATGGCGGAGGTTGTTGGAAAGAAGAAGAAGAAGTTTTGTTTTTTTAGTTTTCTTTTTCGGTTAGCAGAGTGTGTAGTGAGTCTTGAATAGTGAGAGAAGAGGGGTCTTAATGATGAGTGGAGGGTGAGGTATAGTGAGTGAGAGAGATGGAGTGAGGAATTGGCAAATAGTGTGAAACAGAGAGGAGACGTGTGATAGGTAGGTATAGGGGATAACGTGTGAGTGGGGTGAGGTATAGTGATAGGTGTCCGCCTCTTATCCTTTTTTTCTCTTTTTTTCCGTCTTCTTCGCTGGCAAGAGAGAGTGAAGGTGGAGAGAGAATTTGAGAGAGAGACGCGTGTGTGTTCGTTAGGGAGTGGGTAACAACTGGTATTTTCTTTTTCTCTCTTTTTTATTTATTTACAGTTTGAGGAGAGAGATGCTATTATTATTTTTTAATCTGATTTACTTAATTATTTAGTTTAATTTCTAAATTCTAATTGGGTAATAAAAAATGAAGTAAAAACATAAATATCCCTATTTAATTATTTTGAATGTTTTGACAAAAGAAATAAAATTAAAACGACTAACAATAAATAAAAGTCGGGCAAAAATTTGTTCGAAAAATTAAATCAAACACACTAAAATGATCAACAGAAAATATACTTATTGAAAAAATAAAGCGTTTCTTCAAAATCTGAAATAAATTTACACCGATTAAAAGGCTCAGGTGGGTGAAAATACAACCGAAACAGTTGTTGGAAAATATTGGGGTATGACAGTTGCCCCTATTTAATTACCTTGAACTAGAAAGTATGAATGACAACCGTCTTCGTACATTCATGGTGGAAGATAATTAAATACAAAAAGATCCGAATTTTGTCCTTTGAAATGCAAGGGAGAAATGCAGTGAGAAATACAGTAAGAAAAGTTATTAGAATGTAAAATGAAATAGTCAAGACTCTCTAGGAATCGCCAGAACAGTATCTGGGATGTCATAATCAAGATATTTCAATAATGGAATGGTACCTCAACTGTATCTAAGACTTTCTGATAATTAGCAAAACAATGTCTTGATTTGAACGCACGAGATTCTCTAGGGATCAACGAAGCAGTATCTTACATGATATAATCGAGATATTCCATCAAGGGAATGATACCTCAATCGTATCTAAGATTCTTCGAGGATACTAGAGCAGTACCTCTAAAAATGAATGAGACTCTTCATATTGATGAAGCAGCATCTCAAACAGCAAAATGAGACTCTCTGTATCGAATCGAAGCAGCATCTTATATGATAGAACTAAGATATTCCGAACAAGGGAATGATACCTTAATTGAATTTAAGACTCTTCTAGGATACTAGAGCAGTATCTCTAAAAAATCTGGAATGATACTCTTCATATTGATGAAGCAGCATCTCAAACAGCAAAAATGAGATTCTCTATATCGAGTCGAAGCAACATCTTATACGATAGAATTAAGATATTCCGAACAAGGGAATGATACCTTAATTGAATCTAAGACTCTCCGAGGATATTAGAGCAGTATCTCTAAAAAAATCTGAAATGAGACTCTTCATATTGATGAAGCAGTATCTCAAACAGTAAAAATGAGATTCTCTGTATCGAGTCGAAGCAGCATCTTATATGATAGAATTAAGATGTTCCAACAAGGGAAAGATACCTTAATTGAATCTAAGACTCTCCGAGGATACTTAGAGCAGTATCTCTAAAAAAATCTGAAATGAGACTCTTCATATTGATGAAGCAGCATCTCAACAGTAAAAGTGAGATTCTCTGTATCGAGTCGAAGCAACATCTTATATGATAGAATTAAGATATTCCGAACAAGGGGAATGATACCTTAATTGAATCTAAGACTCTCCGAGGATACTTAGAGCAGTACCTCTAAAAAATCTGAAATGAGACTCTTCATATTGATGAAGCAGTATCTCAAACAGTAAAAATGAGATTCTCTGTATCGGGTCGAAACAACATCTTATATGATAGAATTAAGATATTCCAGCAAGGGAAAAAATACCTTAATTGAATCTAAGACTCTCCGAGGATATTAGAGCAGTATCTCTAAAAAAAGGCTAAAATGAGACTCTTCATATTGATGAAGCAGCATCTCAAACAATAAAAATGAGATTCCCTATATCAAGTCGAAACAGCATCTTATATGATAGAATTAAGATATTCCGAACAAGGGAATGATACCTTAATTGAATCTAAGACTCTTCGAGGATACTTAGAGCAGTATCTCTAGAAAACAAATGAGATTCTTCAAATTGATGAAGCAGTATCTCAAACAGAGAGATGAGATTCTTCAGATAAATTAAGCAGTATCTCAAACAGAGAGATGAGATTCTTCAGATAAATGAAGCAGTATCTCGAATATTCGTCTGTTAGGGGAACTTTTAAGAAAAGACTCCTTTTGAGGGAGACATACTGGAAATGCTCTGCAGGGGAAAAAGCTCATAAGAGACTTTTTTGGGTAACCTCTGCTTGAGGAGCAATGATTGTAAAGAAAAATTGCTAGGAATATCATTATTAATTGTAAAGTCGAAAAAATAATTTACTGAGATATAATCCCACGAGCATATGCAGGGTAATAACTTCATTTGGAATGAGGAATGTCCAAGATATACATGAATGACCTTGGATCCTGACATTTTACTTTTGATTTTTGTATGATGTCCCACTTTAGGTGGGAATACCATGCATGGGATGATGCATGAGATGCATGTACGTATGCAATTGCTGGGGATATTTGGTTGTGCATGTAGGAATGCGAATGATTTTTATTTTGTTGAAATTCCCATTTTGTGGGAGTGTTATGCATGAGTATGCTGATGATTGATATGACTGTGTTTTTTTTTTAATTTTCTGTTTGGTAGGAAAACCATGTATGAATGATTTGTGTGATGCATGTGGGAATGCAAACGGGTAATTGGATATTTTTGTATGGTTTAATTCTTGACTGCCAATGAGATTGGACTTTAAATAGGAACTTCCAGATAAGAACTGGTGAAGAAGATTGAACTGCCAAATAAGGACAACACTCGAAGGGTATGTTACCAGACGCAAACTGGTGAAAATAATTGAAATGTCAGACGAGACTGAGTTTGTTTTTGTTTGTCAGACGGGAACTGACTTTTTTTTAAAATAGGCTACCAGACCAGAACTGGTGAAAATAATTGACTACCAGACGAGAACTGGTATTGAAATAGGTGACTTACCAGACGAGAACTGGTATTAAGAGGTAATTTACCAGACGAGAACTGGTATTTGGCAAATGATTTGTCGTACAAGAACTGATTTTTGATATAGCTTGCCAGACGCGAACTGGACTTTGAAATAAATTGCCAGACGGGAACTAGGCTTTGAAAATAAATTACCAGACGGGAACTGGTTTTTTTGAAAAAGGTTTGCCAGACGGGAACTGGACTTTTGAAATAAGTTGCCAGACGGGAACTGGGCTTTTGAAATAAGTTGCCAGACGGGAACTGGACCTTGAAATAAATTGCCATACGAGAATTGGACTTTGAAATGCTCAAGCGATGTTGGGCTTTGGTGTCAGATTTTGTATTTCAAGGCTTTTTGATGCCAGGTTCATGTTATGGGGTTAGACCCGATGAATTTTATGCATGGTTTTATTTTAGAGCAAAGTGACATGACTAATGCGTGATGATGATTTATGTAATGATTTGCAGGTTTTCAAAATGCCCCTGCGTGGGTGTTGGAAGATAAGGTTCTTTCCAGAAAGGCTTTTGTTTGTCAAAAGGTTATTTTATGGGGTGGTAGCATGATTCCCCGACACTTGTCCCGAACTCTATGGTTGCTGACGTGCGAAAAAGCTTTTGCTTGAACTGCTTGAAAACATGTAGAGGACTCGCTCCTGTATGGCTCATCTTGCCCCAATGTGACGGGTCTATGTAAAATGTTTACCTCGAAAGGATTTTGAAAGCAATTGTACCATAATTTGGAGATGGATTGCCCCAGAATTTTGATCCACGAAAGGATTTATCCTTGGTTAACCGACTCTTTGAGTGGTTGACTTTTCTGTGATCTTGAGGTAGCTTGCCCCGGTATGAGCGTTGAAGCGACTTAACTCACCCTAACCGAATATTGAAGGGGTCTGCCCCTGGCCAACAGAACCTCTAAGTGATTTGGCCCTAGTTAATAGAGTCTTGAGATGATTTACTCTGGATCAAATGATTCTTGAAATGACTTGCCCCTGATTAATAAATGTTTGGAGATTGTTTAAGACTGGCCAATTCTTGGAGTAATTTTCCTATGATCAACTTGATGTTTTGGGTGGCATGCACCTGATTCGTGGGTTATGAGGTAGTCTTGATTCTGGTGAATGGTAAAGTTCCACTGGTTGCTCTTTGTTGAAATTTCAATGATGTCAAATGCTGAATTGCAATTAAAATTGTTTATTCAGAAATGGTAATTTTAATGCGATATTCATGCAAGTTTTGAAAAAGAATCATGTATTGGAATAATGTGATAGTGTGTGACGAGTGGACCATGAGTCCAAACGCAATGATGATTTAACAATGCGAACGATACAACAAGAAGATTGTACCAAAGTAAAAGATTAGCAAATTTTTAGGAGTCAGTTTACGTAACCTTGATGTAGTATGCTTTTGGAATAAACCCTACTTCAATTAGGTCTTTTAAGGGTTGTAACGTGGCTTGGTTCACGGTTATCGAAACAAAGGATATGAGGCTCAAAATTGTTTATGTACCCACCCTTTCTTCATGATGATCTCCAATCCTATGTTCAATTAATTCGACACACACTTACTCTTACGAGATTTCAGCAGTGTAAGATCTTTTTGAAATGACAGTCACTTATTTCGCTCTTTATGGATGTTGGTGATCTTTTGATTTGGATATGGTGGTCACTAAATCTTGTTTTTATTTTGTTGAGGGTTTTCGTGACCTCCTTTGATTTTTGTTTTGATCCCTAACTTTTGCATGGACCGCTTTTTGAAGCTTTAGTCCATCGGGATTGCCCCGATTTTTGCCTAAGTCTCCTTTTGGGGTATCGACTTAGCGGGCTTTTTCATTGACTCCCTTTTTTAGAATGTGACTGCCAAGTCATTGGTCATTGAAGAACAACCGTTGTGACTTTTGGATTTTGCATGGTTCCTTCTACACTTCAGGATGTGTGCGAAGAACATCATGTGGTTGATCCATAAACGAGATGCTTCATCTTATAATTTGAATTTGTAGTCAGATTAACTGAACACTACCCTACCCCAGGTTTAATGTAAGGTTTTTTAGATCCGAAAGAAACTCCTACTTCTAGGCTCGAAGTGGTTGACTAGGGATTAACTCCTTATCTCTCCAGTGTTTGGAGATTTGAAACAATGCTTGTACATCATCAGTAGGATTTCATCCGAAAGCATACATTCAGCAATTATGGGTATTTTGTTTTCGTCATCCTCCCTCAAATCTTTGCTAAAACAAAAGTTATGATAAAGGAAAGTGAATGGGAGAAATACTGATGTATTTTTTGTTTTTGATATAAGAGAAGAAAAATGAGCGAATGCGAGATGATTAATTCAAAACATGCATAATTACTTTACCAATATTACCATTAAAAACAACAATGTTTAAACACAAGCAGCTTTTAACAACAAAGAAACTACAAATGCAAAAGTAGAAACAAATCAGTCCAACGATTGCCAGTGTTAAGGATGTCTTCCTTTTTTGATGAAACTATCATAGCTTCCGCAAGTTGGTCTAGCTGATTTTTCATCGAGTCCACATCTCCTTTCAATGCAATATGACTTTGCTCCAACGGATCCATGATCTTTCAAGAGCTACTTCAAGTCTGATATGAGTATCGGGGAATCAACTGTAGGCTATGGACGAAGGATGAATGAGTTTTTTATATTTATTTTTTTGGTGAAAAATGATATGAAATGTATGATGATGAATGCAAATGCAAGGATATGTGTATGAATGTAGTGACATGTTCAGGATCACAGATTCAAAGTGTTTTCAGATGGATCAGAGTAACGGGTAAATGACAGGTATCTCTGATTAATGGAACCCCATGGGTAGGCTCTACAGTTGGTAGGTTCCCAGAGTCATGGATATTTCTTGAGGACGTCATTGCCGTGACGAAGACTCGTCGGACAATAGTATCCTTAAGAAGATCTCGTCTAGGTGAGGTCTTCGTATTATCCCAACAAGGAAAACTCCATGAGGATTCTACTACACGACTCTCGAGTCCAGGGTTCTAACAAGGTTCTCAGAGTCATAGATCGAGGTTGGAAATATTACTGTAAGATAGTAATACGTCCAAGGGATCTCATCTGATTGGGGCTTTCGTATTAACCCAACAAGTCTGAAACTTCGTAGGTTAATACTACATAACCGCCGGATATAGTGGGTTAAAAGGTCCCTAGAGTCATTGATCCATCTTGAGAATACTATCGTCGTGACGAAAACTCGTCGGGCAATAATATCTCAAGAGAATCTCCTCTAGGCGGGGTCTTCGTATCTTCCCAACAAGGAAGACTCCTTGTGGGCGTCCACTACGTAACCACCAACTTAATCTTATGGTTTTTCTCAGACTCGGGTAGAGAGTCTATCACACAAAGTATCACCAATCAGAGAACCCCCATAATACATAACCAATAAAACACCAGACAATAATTATGACAGCATAAGAATAACAGAATAAATAACAAACAAGTAAACAAAATTAACACACAATACATCAACTAAACTAAATTAGGCTTCACTCTCCTTTTCTTTGAGCGTGTCCCCAGCAGAGTCGCCATCTGTCGCATCTCGAAAAATACGATTCCTTGCGATGGTCGCGGAAAATATTTAGTGTTCGAACAGAGTCGCCACCGAACTTTATTTATCCCAATGAAGGGATAGGGAAATATCGATAAAACCTTAAGGAAATGGAATAATGGTCGTCGTAACCATATTCGGGTTCGGGAGTGGATTACGTAAGGGGAAGGTATTAGCACCCCTTACGTCCGTTGTACTCAATGGGAACCTTTTAGTTCAATAGTGTGTTTCGAGTGTTAATTTATGTTTGTTTTTTATCTTTAGGTTATAAAATATTAAAAATAGAAATGGATGAGAACCTCTGAAAGGGAAAGGGGAGATTTTTTATTAGTATGCTCGCGAAGATACAACAATCTCCTGCCTACGTATCCTTATGGCGTAATAAGGAAATCAGAGCTTTCGTAGTTCGGGGAACTACGGTTGGTTGGTGTTTTTTAATGAACAACTGTTTAGATCGTGTTCTAAAGGCTAAACGCTGGCTTGTCTACTCTCGGCAGAGGCTTAAGCACTAGTTTGTTGTGCGCGTTAGAAAGGATTAACAGTGTTCTTTCTGAAAAGAGTTTTGGTCACACGGGGGCGACAAGTTGGATTAATATGTTAGATATTTTGTTTGACTGGTTGTGTTGAGATATTTTGGTTGGATGACGATTACTCAGATGGTCGAGTAAGACAACTCGTATCCTAACAGTCGGGAAAGGGAATAGAAGACTCTAGACCGCTTTCTTTTTCATCCTTAATTGTGAAAGGGTCTTAATGATGATTAAGGTATTTTAAACGGATGACGAATACTCGGATAACCGAGTAAGACAACTCGTATCCTAATAATCAGGAAAGGGAATAGAAGACTCTAGACCGCTTTCTGTTTCATCTGAATATTTATGAAAATAAGGTTGTATATGGTTGACGTATTTTAGAAAGAACGACAAGTACTTGAATGGCTGAGTAAGACAACTCATATCCAAGCATTTGAGAAGAGGAATTGAAAACTCAAGACCATCTCTCTTTTCGTATAGTTTTGATTGAGAATGATTTGACTTACAGTATGAGTTGGTGAAAAATGACAATTGTTCGACTGACAGAGTAAGAGAACTCGTATTCAAACAATTGAGGAGTGAAATTGAAAACTCAAAGTCGACTCCCTTTTCATTTAGCTTATTTTGAAAGTGTTTTGATTTAATCGGGGTTTGGAAGTTTGTAGAGGAACGACAATTATTTGACTAACCAAGTAAGAGAACTTGTATTCAAATAATCGAGGAGAAAAATTGAAGACTCAAAGTCATCTCCCTTTTCATTTCTTATTATAAAATGATTCAATTTGTTTGTGCTTAGGTGGATAGAAATGACGATTATTTGACTAACCGAGTAAGAGAACTCGTACTCAAATAATCGAGGAGAGGAATTGAAAACTCAAAGCCATCCCCCTTTTCATTTCCAAATGAAATGGTGTTTGATTGTGATTGGGTATTTTAATTTGATTTGAATGAAAGTACTCGATATTGGATCGAGGTTTTAATTTTGTGTTTACGAGTGGAGTGAATTTTATTTTAATGAATAATTCATCTAATCGATTAATTAAAACCGATTAGGTCTCATTGTAAGAAGGCCCAAGAGTAAGCCATGTGAGGTTGATGGTGATGCTTTTACAAGCGATCGACTTACATAAGTATTTGAAAATTGGCTCAATATCGAGTTAAAAATTGTTTGGCATTGAATTGGTGAGGAAATGGAATGAAATTGAATTTGTATTATGAGATGATAGTGGAAGATGATGGTGAAATTGCGATAACGAAGAAATTGGTTAACTTCTAATTAGAAAAATTAATTTATTAGAATTTGCTGGATCCGCGGATTAAGAATCCGATTTAAAACGCAAATGAAAGGAAAAAAACAAATTCCATTTATACTATTTATAATATGCATTATTTACAATGTTCAAAAACTAACAACAAAGTCTAGCTAAAATCTATAACCAAAAATCTAATAATCCAATTATCAATTAAAACTAATTAATTAATTAATTAAACTGAAAAAAATAAAACAATAGTAATTAATAAAGCAAAATGAAATACATATATCTATTCAAATCAACGTATTACCAATATATACAAAACTGAATATTTATATTTATACAATAATAATATTTATATTTAAACTTAAGCACATTAGTATATATTTATGTTTAAATTTAAACACAATAGTATATATTTCTAAACACATGTATCTACTCACATTAAAATAGTATCTATATATAAAACTTAAACACAATAATATATATTTATATTTAAATTTAACTTTGAACACAGTAACTATATATTCCTAAACTTCAACACAATAGCTATATATTTCAACACCCAAGTGACCCAAAAATATTGATTTCTTTCTACATCCATACATTGCTTGTAATGATAGTAACAACATGAAAATTGATACAGCAAAGGAATAATGCAAACGCCACATGATAATCATGGTTTAAATTTCTCTTCTAAAGACTGGATTTTCTTTTTTTTTAAAAAGGTACAGGAATTGAAAAGGAAAAAAATGATAACTTAGAACATTCTTTCATACATCCCTCAAATTCAACTTAATTCAATTCACATTAAACTAAAGCCAAATAAATAGTTTCATTATTCACCAGCACAACATATCGACAGTAACGACATTAACGGGAAAAGAAAGGAAATGAAAATTTCAGCCTCCATAACCAAAGCAAACGCATGTTTAAATAACAAACAAAAGAACTCGGTAGAATGGTTACCGCAATGCCGAAGACTTGACACGAGCTATAACAAATCCGCTAGTTTCCGCAATGCCGAAGACTTGACACGAGCTATAGCAAACCCTTTAGTTTCCTGTCAAAAGAAACAAACTTCAAACCGAAAACGAGTGAACATAAATATGTTTAAAATTTGAAATTCCGTAAACTTGTCCCGTCGGAGCTTGGCGGTTCTCGTGGGGTGGTCATGGTGAAGACGAGATTTGGTGAATGGCGAGGTTGAAGGTTACCGGAGTGTTGTGTGTTTGTGGCTCGCGTGGTGGACGGACGGAGAGGGTGAGGAGACGGCGCGGCGGGAGGGTTATGAGGTTGTGAGGGTCGTAGAGAGGTGCGCCAGTGGTTGTTTCACGATGAAGGTGGTGCGGCGATTTGGGTTTTTTGGTGGGTTGTGGCTGAAAGCGGCGTTGCGACGGTGGTGAGAGGTTATTGGGTTTATGGTGTTTGACGCGGCGATGACGGAGGTTGTTGGAAAGAAGAAGTTTTGTTTTTTTAGTTTTCTTTTTCGGTTAGCAGAGTGTGTAGTGAGTCTTGAATAGTGAGAGAAGAGGGGTCTTAATGATGAGTGGAGAGTGAGGTATAGTGAGTGAGAGAGATGGATTGAGGAATTGGCAAATAGTGTGAGACAGAGAGGAGACGTGTGATAGGTAGGTATAGGGGATAACGTGTGAGTGGGGTGAGGTATAGTGATAGGTGTCCGCCTCTTATCCTTTTTTTCTCTTTTTCTCCGTCTTCTTCGCTGGCAAGAGAGAGTGAAGGTGGAGAGAGAATTTGAGAGAGAGACGCGTGTGTGTCCGTTAGGGAGTGGGTAACAGCTGGTATTTTCTTTTTCTCTCTTTTTTATTTATTTACACTTTGAGGTGAGAGATGTTATTATTATTTTTTAATCTGATTTACTTAATTATTTAGTTTAATTTCTAAATTCTAATTGGGTAATAAAAAATGAAGTAAAAACATAAATATCCCTATTTAATTATTTTGAATGTTTTGACAAAAGAAATAAAATTAAAACGACTAACAATAAATAAAAGTCGGGCAAAAATTTGTTCGAAAAATTAAATCAAACACACTAAAATGATCAGCACAAAATATACTTATTGAAAAAATAAAGCGTTTCTTCGAATTCTGAAATAAATTTGCACCGATTAAAAAGCTCAGGCGGGTGAAAATGCAACCGAAATAGTTGCTGGAAGATATAATGAGCACACCAGGTTAAACTACGTGAACCGTAGATGAATAATGTTGGCGTCTGCACTTTTAATTTTGAAACTTTTTTACCAGCTGATTTGTGCATGTTCTTGAGAAACGATTTAACCAATATGTTTGTATTCTCAATAAATTTATCTTGACTGATATTTTAGGTATTTATTCATGATGAAATGTATGTCATGCTATGCATATGATGCAAAAATAAAAATGAAATCAATGCTATGAAAATTTAAATATGCCCGGACAAAATTGGGGTATGACAGTACCAACAAGAAAGTACCATAAAAAATAACTATGACAGGCTTTGGCACTCCGACAAATCTAGTTTCGCAGAGAAACAATCTTCCCATTAACGACAACTTGATCTAGCCGAATTTGGTCCCTAGAAAGTTTTAAGGGACAATGAAAACACTACTTGATCCAAATAATTTTCAAATGATTGCAAGACCGCTCCAACGACCGAACTCGTACAGTCAACAAATTACTGGGATAACAAAGCATTATGAGAGCGCAAAAGCTCTAATTCCTCATGAGAAGCCCCCATAATTTTCACCAACTGAGCCACATGGACAGGAAGAGGGTATGTGAGCTTCAGGGGATGCAAAGAATCCTTCACCCTATTAGACAAGTGACTTCAAGCACAAGGGATGGGGGTGAATTGTGCTATTAAAAATTCATGATTAATCAAAACCTTTTCTCTATAAGATTGTATTAGTAACATGTGAGTAATTGCAGCGGAAATTTAAATAATGAAAGTATATTGCAGAAAAGTAAAACGATAAGGTTAAAAAGATTGCACCAAATATTTATACAGGTTTGGTCGAACGTTGTCCTAGTCATATCCCCAAGAGGCCTTCTTAAGAGTTTCACTTTAATCTTTTAGCTTTTGAATGCCTACGAATCATTGATACATACTTATCCCCCAATCAAATGACAACTTTTAACCATGCGACACTATCGAACCATTT